>NC_089241.1:2744166-3088333 GCF_000512585.2 Kwoniella bestiolae CBS 10118 | reverse complement strand
GCGATTAAGACGACTCATAACAATATGTCAAGGTACATTTTACAATGAGGTACATGATTCGATTCAAGGTAAGACTCATCTCTAGATCCCTCATATAGACATATCTCCTTTTGTAGATGTACCTCGAAAAAACAACGATGGACGGAAGGAAATAACATCTACTCACTCTCTGTACTCCCTCAATTCCTCCGCATCCCTCTCTTCCACCTTTCTCTGCTCAGCCTTCTTCTCCTGGTCTTTCTCCATGAGAAACCGCTGTTCCTCGCTGTCGATCCCTCGCCATTGGTTGGAGAGCTTCATCTTGGAATCCCATTCTTCCTTTTTCAGTTCCTAGATTATGGTACAAATCAAGTGATGAGTACGTGTCAGTGCAAAGTAAAAGTAAAAGTCAGACCCACCTTCTTGGCTTGCAGTCTCTCGTATAACGTCCGGGGATCGTACTCCTCCTCAGCCTGTTCAGCAGGGGGTTCTTGACCTATCCTATCAACAGGGCAAGAGACTCGTCAGTACGAGCTATGGTCCACATGATACATCATATCATAATAGGAGCTGGCCATTTAGCACACCCACCTCGCATACGCTTCTTTCCATGCTTTCTGCTTGTTCTCTTTCGCCTCGTCTATGGAAGCTTGGGATTCGAATCTGGAGCCTATCGAGCCTGTTGCTGGGGTTAGGATCTTACTTGGGTCCATGTTGCTTGTCTTTTCTTGCTGGGTTTGAGTGATGCTTAATGAATGGGGTAGGTAGTATTATAAAACCAAGTCTCATCTACTCTTACTGCTACGAGTATTCTTAATGTTAATTGTCATCATCATCAACGCTCGGACCGCCTTGACCTTCGTCTTTGGTTGTCGAGATTTGATCCCGTTCTTGGGATTCGGCTACTACACGAGGTCAACGTTGCAAAGAAAGCGACACACATAATTCCTCTTTCATCTTGATTCTTAAGCTATATCAGTAGTACCACCTCAACATACTCTCGATTATCTACATACAATGCCCCCGAGGCTCGACCTATCTGCTTTCGGAGGATCAGACTCGGAAGACGAGAGCTTCCCTCCAAAGGTGAATATCAGCTACCTCTCTCCTTTCATGGCCTGTCCAAGCTGATAATACTTCTTACTCAGCGTCAACTCGAACTCAACGCTCTGAAAAGTAAGACCTTCAGTCACGGAATTACCAAGAAGACCAAAAAGGACCTAGAGAGAGAAGCAGAAGAGAAGAAGAAGAAAGAGGAGGAAGAGTGAGCTAGTACCGCCCTCCTTCTCCCAAGTTCAGGTCAAGCTCACGCCGTTGTGCTTTTTCACCTTTGCAGAGCTCTACGACTGGTCAATGCGGAATACGAAGAAGCATTCGAAGGGCCAAGCTCATACAATGCTCCATTGGGAGGAACTCGACAGCCAGGTAGGAGACCTATGGGTCCTGGAGGAGGGTTCGTCAAAGCTGGAGGGGCACCTATGGATATGCCTTATCAACCTCCTAGGGGGCCTGCTGGGTTCGATAATGGTATAAATCAGATGCCGCCGCAGCAGCAGCCACAATATACACAGCAACAGCAGTTTCAGCCACCCAGAGGACCTTCTGCGATGGGTTATGGAAGGGTGAGTCCACACCATCCTCAGACGCCAGCTTGCCCTATGGAGGAATGTACATTGAATGGACATTGCCTGATACCCCTAGCCACGTCCACCACCTCAGATGAAAGCTCCCTCACCACCGCCATCTAGCAGTGCCGGGCCAATGAGAAAAGGGAAGAGAGCGATGGACTCGTTCTTGGAGGAGATCAAGAAGTGAGCTTTTCATTTAGACACCGTGTTGTTGATAGCTGACGGTTTCCTTGTGACACCTTAGCAACCAAAATGCAAGAGAAGAACGTCTCGGTCATCTGGCGAAGCGTAAGTAACTGAATTTATACATCTTCCCCACTTGAAAACGACATGCTAATCTTATGAGCCAACAGAGGAAGGATCATCCGTCTCTGCACTTGCAGGTCTGTACAGTTGGAATCTCGCAAAACCTAACATTGTTGTACTGATCGTGTAAGCTTATGATCAGCTTGGGAATCGGAGAAAGGGAGTCATATCGTTGGAAATCAAGAGGTGGGTTCGACCGTCTGCCTCACTGTCGGAAATTTGCTGATGACACGCTCCTTGCACAGACGACGAATCTTTTCATTGTGAGTCATATAGTATAATATGCTCGTGGTGGATTTATCTGACATTCGCGTAATAGTCCAACTTGCCTTCGAACATCAGCGAAGAGAGTCTGGGTCTGTTTTTTGCCAAGCTTGGTCCTATCGGTACAGTCAAGATCATGTGGCGTAAGTCGAACATTAACCTGATGGAAGATACTCCAGACTGAAATTCTCATCGTACTATAGCCCGGGGCGATGAAGATACCTCTGTCGGCGCGTCAATGACAATATCAAGACGAAGCAAAGCTGGATTATCTGGTTTTGTGTCTTACATGAAACGTAAAGATGCTGAGCGAGCTGTGAGGGAGTATGACGGGCTGGAATGGGGAGGTTGTGTGCTCAGGGTGGGATGGAGTAAACCTGTTCCTATGCCTCTCAGACCCATCTATGGTGAGCTCATGTGAAACCCTTTCCCTTTATGACACAGCTGATCTTACGGGTCATGCAGATCTTGGGTCCGGTCGAGATAGCAGGGAGAAAAGAGGTCGATCAGCCTCACCCGTCAAACACCGAGATAGCGATAGGCACAGAGACGATAAGAGAGATCATGATGACACTAGGAAAAAGGGCAGGGGTAGATCGAGGTCCCGTTCACGATCAAGATCCTACTCGCCAAAACCGAAATCATCAAAATCAAAAAATCGATCCGCCAGATCCCGCTCATACTCCTCTTCCTCCTCTCGATCCCCTTCACCTCCTCCACGAAAGAACAAGAGTCGTCGGTCCTCATACTCTTCATACTCGTCTGATTCACTTTCCAGATCACCTTCGCCTCGCCCGCGTAAGCCTTCTGCGAAAGATAAATGGCTGAGTGGGATAAGCGAAGAGCAGAAGAAGTTCATCAAGACTGTTGCTAATAGGGTGAAAGACGTGGGAAGAGGGTTCGAGGATCTGTTGAGGAAGAAGGAGAAGGAGAATCCGAAGTTTGCTTTTTTGGTGAATGAGGATGTGAGTATCGTGTGTTCCGTCCTGGTGTCGTTAGACGGTGCTGATGGTGATGATGCGGTGGAATAGCTGCCTGAATATCACTTTTACCAGCTGAGTGTGGATCCAAGGTATCGGATACCTACACCGCCGCCTGATGATTTCGCCGATGAGGTGAGTTCTTATACTCGTCCTTGTATACGTGCTACCGATGTTAACTGAATTGGGATGTGTTCTAGGGATACGCATCGATGTACTCATCCGATTCAGCCGAGGACTCGGAAAAGGAGCGAGTAGTCCGAGGTAAATTGGGTAAACTGGCGAGAAAACGATTCGAAGCTATGTTACGAGTGATGAGTGGGAAACGAGCAGAGATAGCTAGAGGAATGGAATTCGCGCTGAAGAAGGCAGAAGCAGCCGATGAGGTGAGAGCGCATCCGTCACGTATCCTGTCTGCGGTTGTATACTGATCAAATATATGTATGATACAGGTTGCAGAGATAGTGTGTCAGAGTGTCAGATTGGATGCTACACCAGTTCCGAGGAAGATGGCAAGGCTACATCTGATTTCTGACATCTTGCATAATTCAGCATCTTCTTTACCGAACGTGTGGAAATACCGTCAAGCGTTTGAAAGCAGATTACCACCTGTGTTCTCGCACTTGTCTACCGTGTATCAGAGTCTACTGGCGTACTCTGGGAAGATCAGTGCGGACGTGTTTAAAGGTCAGGTAGTGGCGGTGTTGGAGATCTGGGAGAGATGGTTAGTGATCACCTACTTTCCATCATTGTGCTAGTCAGTATTGATGAGAAGACGTATAGGATCGTATTCAACTCTGAAACCGCCGAGTATCTGAGAGGATTACTGGATGGTACCAAGACTTTAGCATTACCAAAAGATGCGAAGACCAAACAGGAAGAGAAGGAAGAACAGATAATAGCGGAGCAGAAGAAAAATGAACAAGAGGATTCGGGGAAATTCAAATCGTCAGGATTCAAATCTTCTTTCAAGCCTATATCTGCTTCTGCTCCTCCACCGCAGGCTACAGGAGGAGGAGATGATTTGGATGGTGAGGCTATGGAGGATGATGATTTGGATGGGGAGGCTATGGATGAGGATCTGGATGGGGAGGCTATGTAGATTGATGAGTGACGGCTATCTTGTATATGTGGATACGTATATTCTTGCATATACATTCTTAGCCATTGCTAGGGTCAAATACATTTGACTCATTGATGTACATCCAAGTGTTTCAGCAAGAAGACCTTTTGATACTGAAGATACGATGTCAAGTATATGCATCTCATCACACATGCATACATGGTGTAGGTATAGAGTAGATTTTACTGGTCCCCATTAGCCAACTTCATATCTACAATCCCATTCCACATCCTCTCATTAATCTTCGTAGCTTTCTCCAACGAAGCTCTCAACCTCTTATTCTCAGCTAATAACCCCTCCATCTGATCCTGTTCCACCCCACTCTGTCCACCACCTATCGATTTCCTAGATTTAGGCCGTAATTCGTCTAATTGGGATAACAACGAGGACTTGGAAATGGAAGGTAAGGTGTTAAGAGGTATTTTTATTGTGACGGTATGACTCAAATTATGGTTTTGAGATTTCATACGTTCGAAATTTTTGATCTCCATTATTGGCCATTGCTCCACTACCCCTCCCCCATTCCCATTCCCACCCCCACCTCCCGAAGAGGATATTAGATCTACAGGTTTGAGTAATGTGGAGAGGTGTGTGATGGGTCCATTATGCGAATTGAGGGTACGTAAGTGTTGATGAGAAGGTAAAGAGTACAGGTGGACTGTCCCATCCCCACATCCCACTAGGAGGATCGTACATGAGATGGATAATGTCATTGAGGTGATAGGTGATTTTAGGGTGATTACTGATCCTTCTACTTTGGTGGGTATTGACGAGTGACCACCCCCTCCGACTGCTTCGTACGATGTATCTTTACGACGGAATAGGGGGATATGGTATATCTCCCCTTGGGTTGTGGACACGTAGAAGAATCGTTCGGATGGGTCGATAGATAGGCAGGTAGGGGATGAGGAAGGGGGGAGAATGAATGTGGCTAGAAGGGGGAATGGAGGGTGGAGTGACCACATCTAGATGTGTAGCACAGAGTGTATCAGCTGGCTATCTCGACCCAGCGTTTGTGCGAGCGGCAATGGTAGAGCAGGTGAGCAGGTTGGTATGAAGGTAAAAACCCACCTTGGCAGTCCCATCGTCAGAGCAGGTCCATATCCTCCCTCCCATACTTCCTGCCAATCTACCTAATCCCACACTCCTCACTGCTAGGGTATGATCCGTCAATGATCCGTAGGGTTTGCCTGCCAGTGCTTGATCTTCAGGATCGATCAGACGAGATACTAGGAATATATGTGTTGAGGAGTCGAGTGAGGTCGATATGAGGAGCTGGGAGTCGGGGGTGAATGTAAGAGAGGTTAGGGATCGGTAGTGCGCTGTAAATGAGGAGAGGAGGAGACCTGATGCGATCTACCACAAGAATCACAATAGATCAGCTACAAGTAACTACCTTGATTGGTAGACAAGTATGACTGATGGATGTTTGACAAAAAAGTGCTCACCTCCCATAGGTATATCTGACCGTTAGGTGAGCCAGCAGCTGCCCATATACCATTCGGAGATACAGTGAAGCATGTCATCTTCTCAGGTAGATGTATTTTGCTGTGCATCTGGTCCTATCGTTGAAAGACAATGAACTCAGTATCCCGCCCGACTGGTCAACCCCATAGCTGAGAGAGAGGATTGTCTCACGCACCTTCTGCCATGCCCATATATTCAGTATACCCTTGCCTTCCTGAACTGCAAACACCCCTCCACCCTGTCCGTTCTGACTTTGCACATACCCCAGAGAGTGAGATGAGTTTGCCGAGTTCTTGAATGCTTGTACTGGTGTTGAGGTCAATAGGTCGTGCAGGTGGATTGAAGGGGTCGATTGCTGTCTACCCGCCGAGGAGGATGACGAAGGGTCGGATGAGCATGATGATAAGATTAGTTCTTGGGGTGCCATGGTGGATTATGTAGCTCTGGCTACTGCTTTGAGTGATATGGTGTTGCTCTGATGTATTGTTATGAGGACGAAGTATCATTATCTATCTACAAGTTACAATTCACAAGATTTATTTACCTTTCTACTTTGCGTTTCCAACTTTTTGGTACACCACGTGGCAATGAACGGAGTTGTGAGCAAAGTCCGAATTCTGCTATTAACTAATGGGTTGTTTAGCGTCATGAGGATGATCCTTCTCCATCAAAGTGTTAAGAGGACAATTGTCAATACTTCACTCGATCATCAATAGATATATCATTCATACCCAGCAACATGCTGCGCTCACAACAAGCAGCCGGAGCTGGACCTATAAAGCAACCAGGTCCCTACGACCTGTTCCCCCGTCCGGCAGTTGCATCATGGCTGGACGAGATCCAAGCAAAGATTCAGAAAGGGTTGAACCCGCCTGATAGTCCTGGTCCATCAAGATCACCTTCACCTATAATACAAGAACCTCAGGAGGAAGAAGTCCAAGATACAATAGCAGAGCTCCATCAGAATGGTCTGTCATCGGATCAGCAGGAAGTAGAATACGATGAAGAGGACGAGTTTGGTGAAGAGTTTGACGATGAGGATGACGATGATGAGCTGGAGGCAGAGTATGATGAGGCAGAGGATCAAGATCACGAGGTGGAAGCGGAGTATGAAGATGATGATGAACAGATAGACGTCGATGATCAGCAGCCTAGTCTGGTCACTACACAGCGGGAACCTCTCTTCCAGATGTATGACGATGACGAGGAAGACGAGGATGTTCAGAATCGGTATCAGGAAGATGAACAGGAAGAGCAAGGTGAAGAAGATGAGGATGAACTGTTCGAATCTAGGTCGCAGGAAGAGTATGATCCAGCATATGGAGTCGTCCCTGAAGAAGATGGAGCAGCGTATGTAGGATCAGATGGTGATGTCTACGGTGACGAAGATGAAGAGGAGGAAGATGAAGAGGAGGAAGAGGAGGAGGAGGAGGAAATTGAAGAGGATGAACACGAAGATGAAGAGGAAGAGGAAGAGGAATCAGATGATGGTATAGAGTATATGGGCACTTCCGAATCACCTGCACCCAAATCCAGTTCCCATCAGCTCACCTCACCCCCAAATACCTTATATCCGACTCTTCCACTCCCGCCTCCCACATTGGGGTTCGGCGAACCTGGCCAGACCCCTCAGTCGGAAGATCAGATATCGCAGCTACAGCCATTCTCAGAAGACGCGATAGATCCTGATCTGCTAGCGCAGGTCGTGCAGCAGGTGCACGATAATATGCCTGAGGATGATGCCGGACCTTCAGCCTTCATTCAGTCACGAGTCGAAAATACAGTCGAATCTGCAGATCCCTCTTCCATTTTTAATCATGTCTTACCCGCCCACGAGGTGCTTCAACAGCCTGAATCAGCTTTTGAAGGAGGTTACGAAGTAGAGGAGGAAGATCAACAACGAGAAGAAGAAGTTGCTTATCAAGCACCAGTAGAGCAACTTTACGAAGAGGATGAGCTGGATGATGAGGAAGAAAGTCAAGGATCCTATGGTAAGCTTCAGGTTGCATAGACACACTTTCTCGGCTTACCTTGCTTACCTTTGCAGATGATGACGAAGACGACGCACAAGAAGAAGAGCAGGGTCCCGCTATCAAGCGACCCGTATTCACTGAAGTCATCGAAATCGGTTCCTCCTCGGAAGAAGATGACGATGAAGAAGAGGAGCAAGTGGAGAATGATTATGGCAATGAAGAAGAGGAGGAGGAAGAAGAAGAAGTTGAATACACGAAAGATGGGGACCAGCTTGATGGAGATGAAGATGAAGATGAAGATGATGGGGATGAGACGGGCGACGATGGTAGTGATGAGAACGATAAGCAAGAACCGGACTTGGAACAGATACAAGGGGATGCACAGGAAAGCGTGTTTGTCGAACCGAGACAGGCTAGTGGGGAAGGAATTTTAGAAGAAGTTGATGATGAACCTGAGGAAGAATCAGAGATGCCTCAAGAAGCTATAATGTACGACGGGGAAGTCATCGAAGATAGGCATATCGAAGAACCTGAAATGCGGGAACCAGGTAAGTCACCCAACCTTTGTCTCAAAGTCCAGCCGAGCTAATCTGTCTACTTCCTCTACTCCAGCTTATCTTGAGGAAGGAACTTTACCTAACACTTTCTTGGCGCCAATACAGCTGGAGGAAATTGACATTGTCGAAATCACTGAAAGGGAGGAACCTGTCGCGGCTGAACCCAGTCTCATCGAGCAGCAAGCCTTACCTGAAGCAGTAATAGAAAACGTCATCACCGCGGTGATCGAGGAAAGTGAAACAGTTGTGGAGGAATCAGCGCTGGAACCACAGGAATTGCCAATCCCAGCAGACACCCCTATACTCGAATCGCCAGAAGAGATTAACGCTCCTCATGTCACTGATGAGTTCACCATGGATATCGATGAAACGCCGGTCATAGAAGATGATCTGGAGGAAGCAAATTTCAGCCCGTTCCAGACACCTGCGGTATCGACTTCTCAGGAACCTTTCAATGGTGATGACTTGGTCGCTTTCGACCCTGCCGACACACCCGATATTTCTGCTGAACCTAGTTCTACTGCAACTCCTGCTGTGGACCCCACCATCAAGGACTTTGCTGTTGACATTCCAGCTATACCAGCTATCTCTGATTCCGCAAGTACTCTTGATTCCCAACCCAATTATTCGGAAGATGTTGCCATGGGAGATCCGACCGATGCTTTACCCGATCCTCGAGCTAGTCCTCCAGATTCTCAAACAATCATGCCCAATGTACCCCATATCCAACAACCGTTATCAGAGGTATCTCCATCGCTCATCGTTGAACCACCTGCTCATCCTCAACAAGCAGAAGCCATTCCGATCGATGACGAAGCGACTCCAGACCCTCCAGTATCATTGCCGGATCCTAAGCTTTCGCCTCCAGGTGCGAGCACCGTTATGCCCCTCGTTCCACATGATACTCGACCTTCCGTCGACCGATCGCCCTCTTTAGCTGTTGAACCGCCTGAAAGAGATCCCGTCCCTGAGGACGTTCCAACTGCCGCTGCCTCCCGATCAAGTACACCTGTCTCATTACCCGATCCAACAGTTCCTCCACCGAACACCTCAGCTGCTCAACCGCTTGATATCCATAACATGGTACCTCACGATCATATAACCCCTTCGCTGGTAGTCGAGATCCCTCAAGATCCGATACCAGGTGACATCACTTCCGCCATCTCCTCTCGAGCAGCCACTCCACCATCTCTGCCTGATCCTGGCCTTCCTCCTGCCGATACATCAGCGACAGGCCCACTTAATCCTCACGATCTTGTTCCACATCCACCATCCTCTCCTTCACTCATCGTCGAGCCACCAGGGAGAGACCCCGTTCCGTCTGATATCCTCTCCGCGCCTGCCACGAGAGCAACCACGCCAATCGAATTACCTGACCCGACCTTACCTCCACCGGACTCGTATCTCGAAGCTCCTATCACCCCTCATCAGCTCATTCCTTCCGAAGATCCACAAACGCCTTCCCTTCAGGTGGAAGCTGCCACTGATTCTCCTGCCCAGACGATGTCTCGAAATCCCTCGGGACTGGGTTCCTTCGTCCAGTTCTCCTCGTCAGATGTTGATGTTGACGTTATGAGTGAGAGAGAGGACGACGATGACATACAAGTGCACGTCAGATGGATTGAACCTGCTTCATCTACTCAAGATGTGTCAACAAATGCGGAAGAGGAAGACGAGCTTCATGTGGAGAAGGAGGAGGAAGATGATGACAATCAAATTGGAGGCGATGAAGAGACGAATGAAGAAAAGAGTGGTGAGGTCAGTCAGGATGAAAGGGATAAGCTGTCAGCGGCGGATTTCAAGCAAACAGACGATCCTGCAATAGACGAGTCGACCTCGGATGATGATATACAAGTGGATGTTTGGCAAGTATCCCCAGAGCAGCCAGGAGAACAAGCTCAACCAGCTCAAGACAAAGAGTCTCTGGGTTCAGACGAGGGTCAAACCGATCTCGCACAGGAAATACCATCGGAGGTCGTAGTAGAAATGCATATAGGCGCAAGTTCAGACACACAAGAAGAACCGCCAGTAGCGACTTCGTCAACGCTTGCGGAAAGATCCGACGAAGAGAAGACCGAGACGGGATCGCCTCAAAAAGAGAAACCGCCTTTCCTTCCTCAAGTGAGCGAATCAACTATCATGCGATTGTTCCATCGACATGGTTCGCCCAACAATGCTCCTGGTCCTGGTCCAAGTACTGTCACTCACCGACGTACGCGGTCACGAGGTCGTCCTTCGGATACTTCCAACCTCGAACCTCCTACCACTCGATCACGATGCTACTATGAAAAACTCAGAGTATCAGATGACGACCTGACCGCTGTTATCCTTGTTCCTCACTGCGCCATTCCTGAAATAAAGCAACTCGAGCAAGAGTCTGCCAGGGTAGAAGGGAGATCATCGGAAAGTGAAGAAGCGGAAGGCAGAAGTCTTCCCATGGACGTCGATCATCCCATACTGCTTCCTCAATTGACAACTAAGATTCGACGAATAGTCGGTCATCAGCTGGTAGACGAGGGTCACTGCTATGTCCTCTACGCTAAGGACGACGCCAAGCTACCTGAAGTCGAACCGACAGGTACACCTAAAGGAACCCCAAATAGAGGACATAGGAAGAGGAAATCTGTCGGCGGTGTTACCAGCCGACTAAGTACCGGAGGGGATGACGAGGATTCAAATGTATCTATCAAAGTGGAAAGCTACGATACCCCAGCTAAGAAGCGAGCGACTTTGTCTCCCCCCGCCACTAGAAGTGCCAGGAAGCGCGGAACGGCCTCAGCATCCGTCGAACCTGATTCCGAAGCTGGCGTCACACCTGCAAGGAGAGGTAGAGGTGGTAGACCTTCGAGTACGAGAAAGGGCAAGGGAAGAGAATCTTCAATTATTTCTGATGTCGGAAGTGTCAGGTCAAACACCGCTTCTCCTGGTCCTGGTTTGCGCAGATCAGCTAGAATGTCAATCGCCCGGGGTGAACATATACCCGAGATGGAGGAGGGCACTCCTGCTCCTGCGGAAGATGATCCGGAAAGTAAATCCATTACTGCTGCTCCTGCTCCCCAGTTGGAGAGTTCTCAATCGCCCACAAAACCTACTGCGAGACGAACCACCAGAATGTCATTAAGAGGTAAACAGAATGCGTCCACCGTCACTCCTCAACCTCAACCTGAAGTGGATACCGGGATTTCGAACGCTCCTGCCGACGAGATTGCCACTCCATCGGGATCGACCCGATTGAGTTCACCTCGAAAACCGATTTCGTCGGCTAGTAAGGTGGATGAAGCTCCCTATCGACCTGAAAGTGAAGAAGACGATGAAGAAGAAGCTGAAGATGCCGAACCGCCATCGTCTACTCGATCAGCATTCAGTGTCGAGATTCCGACTGGTAAGAAGAGGAAACCACGAGCTTCTGAAGCGGATGACACGATTAAAGATGAGCTCGACCTGGATTCCACGCCAGCTTCTTCAACGAGGAAACGAAAAGCCAGAGCTGTCTCGAACGAGCCTGATGACAACACCGAGACGGCTGGTGGAGAAGTGACAGAACAAGTGGAAACCCCAAGGGAGACGAGAGGTATGAAGAGAAGAGCGGTCGAAAGTAAATTGGTACCTGGTACACCTGTTCCTGAACCGCAATCACCTAACGAAGAAGACGAGGATATAGAGGTCACAGCTGAAAATTCACCTACTACTTCGAGAAGGTTAGGTCGGAATGAAGGTTGGTCTGGGAGGTTGATGAAGAGGTTTGGATGGGGAAGGAATTAGGAGTAGAAGGTTCCGTGAGATATGTCCATGACAACTCAGATCAAGAAAGGATATATATCAGAATCAGACGAGAGAAAACATTGTAGATAGGTAACTTGGTCGGAAGGTAATAATGACTTGGAATGAGAATTTGTACAGTACATATACCTTTCTTGTTAATCGTACATATATCGATATCAATATACGTTCATGCAATATTCATCATGTCATGAGATATCCAAGATACTATACAAAGGACCCCAATCAATATCCATGTATATTTAACCTAAGCGTGTCATTATAAACAATATATTCTACAAAGGGGACCAAATCAAGATCATCACGTCCTAGCTGAAACCCTCCTTCTTTCACCTGAACCTAACCCACTCGATCCAATAGTCATCTTCAGCTCTCTTTCCTTCTTCCATTGATCCGCAGTATTCCTAGCTCTGATAATACTACAAACAGCCAACGCAACAGCCTTGAACGTTCGTCTAGGTCTAGGGGACTCGGACTCAGCGACAGGATAACCCATTTGAGCCATGGCTCTCAAAGTGGATTGTTGGTCCAGGCTCATCCCTCCGACTAATAAGAGTAAATATCGTTTTTGTAATGCCAGGGCATTCCTGAATGTCGATTCTCTGGTGAACTTCGCTTTGAGATATCGGATTTGGGAAGCGAGAGATCGTGATTGCGTTTTGAAGTGGGTTTTCTGGTCAATCAAAGCTTGGGAAAGACCGCTGATGATACGATGTACGATCAGTCTCATGTTATCTTGATGCTGAGATGGGATGCATTAGACTTACGTTTCACATTCATGGCTCATCCTCCAATTCTCAACGTCATCATACCTTCTCTTCACATCATCCAGCTCTCGGAACGTCCTCCGTTCACTATCCCTCGCTTCTTTCAGTTCCCTCTCCAATGCTCGCAGTTCAGCTTGATGCTTGTCAGACGTGTTGTTCTGCTCCATCTTCAAAGCGGCAAGCTGTTTACCGAATTCCTTACTCTCAGCACGTTGGGTCTGTAGATCTCTCTCAAATTCTTCGAGATCTTGCATAACATGTGCTCGCTCGTTCTGGAGTTTGGCTAGGCGAGATTTGGTATCTTCCAAAGTCCGAGTGCGTTGAGACAAGGTATTTCGCAGGTCCTCAGATTCCCGTTGAGCATCTCGAAGTGATGTCTGTAAGGACTCGACCATCTGAGCCTTCTGAGCGAGCTCAGCTTGAGAAGCGGCAGATTGGGTGACTTGGGCATTGCGTCGAGAAAGAGATTCGTAGGCTCTTTGTTCTTTCGCGATATCCCGTTCGAGTTGAGCGATTTGCGTTCTGGATGACTCGAGGTCCTGTGCATATCGTCAGCATTTATCGTGGAAGTTCATGGGAAACAAGTTGACTCACTCGTTTGAGATTGTCCCTCTCCCTTATCACCCTACTCAGATCGTCACGAGTAGCTTTTAAATCTCCCTCAGCCTTCTCAGCCATTCTGCCCATTTCCGCTCGGAAGCTTTCCACCTCAGCTTGACTCTTCAGCCTCATCTCCGATACTAGATTTTGCAATCGTCCGTTATCTCGCTGAAGTCGGGATCGCTCGTTTGAGATGTCAGATTTCAGTTCCTCCATTTGACTGTGAACGGCCTCAAGCGCTTTCCGCATTCGGCCTTCGTTGTCTCGTCTAATGCGACACCATGATTAGAATAGGCGGTATGGAACCTAGCGAGTGAAGGACTTACTCTCTTTCCTCTTTTTGAGCGCTCACTAGAGCTAAAGACGCCTTGTTCCTCTGTACCAACGTTCTGATCTCATCTTCCAGCTCACCGATTCTTTCTTCGGCTGCAGCAAGCTTCTCAGCAAGAGCAACACCGCCCAGACCAGCTGCCTCAAGTCGACTGAAATTGTGATCAAGCTGATTATTGGCGTCTTGTAGCTCTTTCTGGAGGTATTCAAGTTGAGCTTGAAGGATAGGTTCATTGGCATCACCAATCGTAGTCTGAAGCCAAGAAAGCTATGTAATATCATTCAATCGTGTCAGATAATTTCTTTTTTCAGCGATGGTAGTCGAGCAAAAGTCAGCTCACCTCTGCCAGTGGTCCTGGGGTTTTAGGCGTTCTCAGCGAAGCGATAGCCTTGTGGAGCAGAGGAGTAGGTCGTTTGAAAGGCGATCCAGCATCCTGTACACCAGCAGGAACAGGTGTCGCAGACATGGTCATACTCCTACTACCTGAGGCGAGTCTATCTGCCAAAGCCGCTTTCTCCCGTTCGAGCGCTTGAATCCTAGCATCTCGAACTTCTACAGCCGATTTACGATGAGGAGTAGCGTTGAGCTCATGTTTGAGTCGACCGATCTCCCGGTAAGCTTCGTCCAGCCGTTCTTCCATGGCAGCTACCAAGCTATCTTGATCACTTGATGAGTTGTCGATACGGGGTTTTTTGGTGGTAGGTGTGGCAGTAGAAGCTGGGGAAGTTGATCGTCGCTGAGATGTTCTGATAGCTTGAGTAGCGATGTTGGCAACCTCTAATCTCCCCTTCAGCATCTCTATCTCCGATTCCTTATTTGAAAGAGCTTCGTTGACTTTCTGCAATTCTTGTTGTACCTGACGGAGTTCCTCCTCAACTTCCTCGTTGACCCTTGAGGTGTCGTGCACAACTGCCAGATCGGCTTCCAGACTAGTAACGACTTTATTGAGTTCTTCAATATGTTCATGCTGTTGATCAAGCTCGGTCTCTTGCTCTGATATAGTCTTTCGTGCAGTCGCCATTTCTTGCTCCAATCGTTCAAGTTCATCTTCGGCGACCGTTTGAGCTTCACAAGCAGCCTTCAATTCACCTTTTATGGCTTCGAGATCTTCTGCGCCAACTCCATTCTCTTGACCCTCTAATTCAGCGATTCTAGCTCGTAATTCTTCAATCTCGGTTTCAGCATCTTCAACCCGATGCATCAGACCTTCCTTTTCCTCCAACATCTTGGCAGAATGTCTTTTGAGATTCTCAACTTCTGTCGGCTGTTTGCTATTATTGGTTGTAGTCTGGTGAAGTTCTCGTTCGAGCTCGGTGATTCGTTTCCTCAATTCCTCTTCTTGAGCGTTGCCTTCCATAGAAGACATTTTCTCGAGCCTTGACTTGTCGGAACTCAATCGATCCACTTCTAACCGAGCATCACCAAGGTCCTTCTCCAAAGCCTTGACTTGCTCTTCAAACCCTGAACAGATTTCACCAAATCTTTGAGCATGCTGCTCGGTCTTGGCAGAGAATTCGGCATGTAACGAAATTCCAGCTTGTTCGGCTTCTTCCAGTTGAGCGGATAGCTTGTCAATTTCATCGATCAACTCTTGCTGTTCGGGTGACCCAGCTTGTCGGGCATGTTCGAGTTGATCTTTCAATTCCGCTATTATCTGGTCCTTTTCGTTCAAACCTTCTTCCAGGCTTTCAAGCTTCTCTGCCATTTCCTGCATGACTGCTGCATATTCTTCGGGAGTCAAGCCTTCGAGAAGATCTTGTGCAGA
The DNA here is from genome assembly GCF_000512585.2 of Kwoniella bestiolae CBS 10118. Lineage (NCBI taxonomy): Eukaryota > Fungi > Basidiomycota > Tremellomycetes > Tremellales > Cryptococcaceae > Kwoniella > Kwoniella bestiolae. Next base: position 3,072,813 of record NC_089241.1, on the reverse strand, counting down.
GGTGGACGCCTGAGCATGCGGAGAGCTTCCTCTACGACCGCTAAGTGCCGAGAGCTGACTGATGAGCTCGGGATGATCACCTTTGGTACTGTTGCGACTACTAGGTGACTTTGAAGGCCAATCAGGGAGCTGTTGTGACAGATTGGCAGATGTGGAAGCCGCATTGAGTCCGGCTAGTATGTCGACATCTTCTACATCGATACCATGTTCTTCCAAAATACCTCTCAATCTATCTGCCTCGTCTCTCCAAGCTTCAGCTTCACGAGCCAAATCAGCATTGGTCTCGAGGAGTTGCTTGTTCATTGCATTGAGGTGTTTATGTATCTTGATACCATCTGCACGCTGATCCGATAGCCCTTTGAGCGAGCCTCCACCAGGAGGTGGGTGACTCGTTGGAAGAAGGATAGTTGGGAAAGATGTATTACCACGGGAGAGGCGATTATGCAGGTGCGATGCTCGTTTGTCAGATGTGAGATCGGCGGACGAGGCGACAGAGACGAATGATTGGTCCACTGATTGCTCGTTGGTCATACGACTTGTCATTCCAGGTGTTATGGCTCTTCGGAGAGATCGTTGGCTACTTGCAATATCGCTTCCTTCCTCGGCGATAGATTCGTTGTGAGGAGCGGTCGAGACTCTGCGAAGAGGATGAGGGGTGCCGCGGATGTGTGGTCGCAAAATCCTGGACGGGGGTCCAGAAGATGAGCCAAGAACAGCCAGGACATGACTTTTACGTCTTTCTGCATCGTCCAACGGAGCTCGGGGTGTTGATATATCGCTTGTTTTGGATGTCATACCAGCAGGAGAAGGAGTGAAAGGTCCAAATGGAGTATTCTGGACCGAGTCCGTTATATCATAGAGAATGGTCGAAGGTGCTGAAGCAGTTTCAGAGCTGTTATGGCGGAAGGGTTGACCGCGTATCGTACCAGGAGTGGAGAAATGAGCAATTGAAGGAGTGATGGCTTGTTTTGCTGGAGAGTAAGTATCCATCATTTTGTGAGGAGACTGGTAGTGCGAGGGGCCAGCAGATACATCTTCGTCCTCTTGTGTTGTAAACTCGTTGCCTTGATTGTACTCCCATGTGGGATGTTCTCCATGATCCCCATCTGCGCTTTCGATCTCATACTGATATTCACCCGTGATTTCATATTCTTGATGAGCATCTGGTCTAGGAGTGACCATGGAAATATTCCTGACAGGACCTTCCGGTGTACTAGCGGCCTCGCTGACATCCGTTCCCGAAATCTCACTTCGAGACAGGCTTGGTATCCTTTCATTCTGAGGTATGGGTAGAGCGGTGACAACAGATGTTTGGGATGAGCCGACATTCGGAGTGACAGGAGTGGAAGGATCGCTGGGAGTTTCGAGCACCGCTTCGAGCTGCTGTAGAGTTGCTGATGGTCCTCTTCTTCTGGGTCTCTCGAATAAGACGTTTCCGGAAGATAGTCGTCGCGTTACAGGCGTCTCTTCTGGTGGTGCGGTTAAAGAGGGAAGCTCTGGCAAGGGTTCGGAATAGGAATCTTCGTACTGCTGTTGCATATGGGAACAGTCAGATCCGATCAACGTGAGCGGATATGGTCGATATGAATATGAAAATGGAACTTACACCTGATAAGTCGTTTAACGGTATTGACTTTTCCGCACCCAACTTCATCCCTTCGGCTATCTCATCCCCTGAAAAGCTACCACTCATCTCTCCAGGTGTCTGCCATCTTGCACTTCGCGAAGCATGTGTGCTATTCCCCAAAGACCCTGTACCACTTCGTGTCCTCTCATGGCGAGAGGATCTACTGGTGATTGCTGTCCGGTCGGTAGTACTAGTGCGAATGGAATGAGATATTGATCTTGCTTGATGGGATTGAGGGGTAGATGTACGAGCTGCAGTCGAGGCGTACGGCGATGGTGTGCCCTCTTTTGGCGAGCTGTCGATGGGTGGGAAAGGGGATCCAGAGGCAGTCGAGAATGAGTCGGCTGATGAATGGGTTGTCCCCGTTACTGTACTGGATGGTGGTGGTACCATCACCTTTCGGAGTGGATGAGGGGTGGCCATATCCTATACATGCAAAGTGAGCACAAAGCAACGATCCGATTATACATGGATACTCACATTATGAAAGTCGTCTACTAGTAGCGATGGTTGGTGATACTGTAGCTGTTCCTCTCCTAGAGACTCTACTCCGCTCATACTATCAAAGTCTATATCGTCATGTTGAAAACTGGGTAAAGAAGGTAACTCTTTATCTTCTAGTTGCTGCAGTCTCTTGAGCACCCTGTCGGGTGTTTCGAGGAAAGCCATATCCTTCTAGTCTTGTGAGAGTGTTGCAAGAGACGTTTGATGGGATGGATGGGTGAATGACTGCTTATGCTTGGTTATATATTTCATAGAGGAACAATGCATGATATTCTATCGCTCTGTCTTCTTCTTCTTCTTCTTCTTCATCCCTCAACTCATGTAAACAAACTAAACAGAACAGTCGCGTTGATCTCGGTGGTCTAGCAGCGTGGGGACCACGCGGCAGCAAACGGGAGAAAAGCAATAAATTCACCTGTCAATAATGGTGTGGTGTCACGGAAGTGGCATTCTCACTGCGGACCCCGTATTGATCCGATTACATTACAGATTTACAAAAAGGAGGGGGCGGGCACTGGCACTACCTTTTCTAATCACTTCTGTAATGGAATTGTAATTCCCACCCAAACATCGTCATTTGGAGCCGTTAGCGTTTTTTCAGTAAACACACACCAACCACATTCCACATTCCATTAAAAGAGTCATCTTCATCACCTTCATCATCATCACCATCATTCACCTTGTGTAATAACGTCTTAGACAGAATAATGTCTCACATCTAGTCACGTCTTAACCACTCAACACTTATTTAAAAGAAAAGGAGGAACAGCAATATAAAGGAATTTCGATCATAATTATTACGGCTCAAACATCATGCAGCCCTTCCACCCACCTACCCCTCAATCCTATCGATCATCCTATATACCCTCCACACCCGATTCACCGACAGTCGAGAAGGAGTCTCATATCGGTACAACACCAGATGCACGTCAGGCGAGAGAAGCTGCAGATGGTGTCGTGAGGGAATACGAGGAGAAGAGGGATCGGTGAGTTTGCCACCTATCTTCATTATCATAGAAACATAACTAAACTATATGCTCTCCCTGAAATCATAGTCTGGCAAAGGCGATCGATTCATCTTTATACCTCTTGTCTGATCTCAAGAACTTCAATGGAGAACAATGGACGGTGAGGTATCCTCATCTGAAGCCTACAGAAGCTTCGGATGTCGGATCTCGTGAGTTGCGTGCGCTCTTTGACATGATGTCCCTGGTGTACTCATATTGATTCTCCTTTCCTAAAAGCTTCCCGTCCTGGTATGAGCAGACGAACTCTCACATTCGCCGACGAACCATCACACACCACCGATGTAGTTCTCAACTCCACACCTACCGTTCGACGGACACTCAAACGATCTCTCACTCTCGCTCCCTCCGCTCCTTGCACTCCTATCACCACTGTCAATCCCACCATCGCAGAACCTAAAGGCATCGATGAGAATGAAGATGACTTTTCTATACTGCGTCTCAACCTCAATATGGGTGCAGCTAGACACGCCAAGGGGTTGATATCACATTTGGAGAAATCATCGATATCAGCGCTGCTGGATACTAGAATCACCGCATCTTTGGATCATCTCACACACCTCCAGAAACGTATATTCGATGCTCAATCTCGAGTACTGGTCACCGGTGATCTCAACGCTGGTAAATCAACATTGATCAACGCCCTGCTGAGAAGAGATGAAGTCATGCCTACGGATCAACAACCCTTGACGACTCGATTTGTGGAGGTGGTCAGTGCGAAGGAGAATGAGGATAAGGAAGAGATACATATTCTCAAGCATGCCGACAAGTACGATCCCTCAGATGAATCAACTTACTCAACGGAAGACGTATCAAAGCTTTACGAAATGCTTGTAGATGCTGAGGATGATGCTTCAAGTCCTTCTCTTCGAGTGTTCCTCAAAGAAGCGGATGCCAACCTCGCCAACCCCTCGATCCTTCACAACGGTGTTGTGGATATCTCACTAATCGATGCGCCTGGTCTCAACCGAGATTCTATCAAGACTACCGCCAATTTCGCTCGACAAGAAGAGATTGATGTCGTTGTCTTTGTTGTGTCAGCTGCCAACCACTTTACCCTATCAGCTAAGGAGTTTATATGGCAAGCAGGCCACGAGAAAGCTCATTTGTTCATCGTTGTTAACCGATTTGACCAAATCAAAGATAAGGCAAGATGTCGAAGATTGGTTCTTGAACAGATCAAGCAGCTCAGTCCCAAGACATACGAGGATGCTGCCGATTTGGTTCACTTCGTCGATTCCGCCAAGGTGGCTTTGGGATATGGAGAAACCGAACCTGAAGGTGACGAACTTGACGAAGCCTTCTGCCACCTTGAACACTCTCTTCGATCGTTTGTCCTTGTCAACCGAGCCAAATCCAAGCTTGGTCCTGCTCAAAACTATATCACCCATCTTTTAGCCGATGTGGAGCTTCTTGCCGCTGCCAATTCGCTAGTCGCTGGAAAAGAACGAGATGCCGCCCGCGAAGAATTAGCTCGAGTCAAGCCAGTCTTAGAAAAGATGAAGAAAGGTAAAGAAGGTTTAGAGGAATCTTTGGTCGGAGAGGAAGAAGCCGCTACCGACAAAGCGTCAGGTAGAACTAAGCTAGCTATGGAGAGAGGTCTAGAGAGGGTTGGAAGAGGAGAACTGGCTGCTCCTGGTCCCGGTCTTTCTTTACCTACTTATCCTGGTTTGTTGGGTGCATGGGATTTCGCCGCAGAAGTCAAACGAGTACTCTTGGCATCGCTCGACTTCGCTGTCAGCTTAGCTGAAGAGGATGCACGAAAACTCACATCAGAAGGAGTAGAGGAAGTAACCAAATTGGGCGATGCTCATCTCCCCGCGGATGTTGAGCGAACCAACCGAAAATTCAATCCTCAAGCGATGTTCACACCTCGTGCGACTCGACGTCAATCGAGTGTTACTACATTGGGTCTCGGTCTAGCCGGTCAATCACAATTGGTAGAAGTCGATGTAACCGATATCTTCGATTTACACCATCACATCCACCTTGCTCGATCTGTCCTTCCATCAACAACTTCGACATCGCACGATCTCGTTCCCTTCTCTACCGAGGTTGGAGCGGCCTCTCTGGTTGTGGGTGCATTCTCCATGATCAGCGGCAAGACATTGGGTCTAAGAGCAGTCGTAGAAGGATTAGTCCATTTCTCCGATTTCGTTTCCAACCCTGCTACTAGGAAGTGGATCGGTCCAGCCGTAGGAGTAGTCACTGCAGGTGCCATCGCCTACGTGATATATGACCTACCGAGATCCATCCCCAAGAATGTCGGTAGACATATCCAATCGACTTTGACAATCTCTTCTGGTCAACCTTCTCAAGTTGATGATGCCTCTGTACCATTCGCTGAGTACCAGGCTACAAGGGTCAGCAAGGAGGTTAGAAAAGTCATGAGGCTTGCTGCGTGGGATTTGAGGGAGAGGTTCAGAGCTGCTGTCGAAGCTAGAGGCGAAGTTGTGAAAGCTAGTGAAGAGACTGAGAAGAAGGCTACAAAGGCTTTGGAATGGTTCGAGAATGTTGAGAAGAGGGTTGAACTCATTAGAGAGGAAGTTGGGATCAAAGTGTAAACCAGCCTCAGCGTCTCAAGAATAAAATCAAATATATCTATTAACGACTTGGTCTCGGAAAATGATATCACCCAAACAACAAAAATGCAAAAAACATACATACGTAATTGCCGGAGGGTATTGTATCGATCTGTAATCTCATAGTATCCAGTTTAATGATTCCCTCTTTCCTCTTTCGTCTATATCTCATAGGCCAGACTACCTTGTGTTAATGATATCTTTTTTTTTGTATTTATTACCCATCCTCTTTTGGAATTGTGTTTGATATAGTTAATGCGAGTTAGTCAAATAGCACTGCTCTCCAGTATGAATTGAAGTACATTTGTAATTCTCATCTGATCATTCGAATTATCGACCTCTAGTCTGGTGCTTTGGGTTTTAGCAGTCTGTTTTGCGAGCTTGGTATGACTTACCGGAATAGTCGAGAGAAGCATTATCAGCATTGTAAAGACTACGACAGCCTTACGGGCAGCAGCATATCTACCAACGCAAGTGAAAATGCAATTTATACATGACATGATACAGCATTATATACATGACTCCCCTTCTTCCATCATTATTCATCCGATATCTAACCTCTATTTAGTGAAGATGCTCACTCTGGACAACAACGAACCACGAATCAGCTAAAATTTCCCCCTCTGCAATTGCTGATACAGTAGAAATCACACTCACACATCCTCGTCCTGAACTGGATGTGATAAACCAACTTTCTGCGGCTGAGGGTTAAATTTACTTGATTTACCCCATACCAACGCGTACCTAATGAAACAGCCTCAACGGTAAGCTATGTTGGAGAAATGAAGATATACAACAGCTTACTTGAAATGCGATGCCAATCCTCTGTGAATACCATGACAAACAGTTTCTATCGTTGCGCCCTGTCTTAGGCAGATGGGATCTGATAAATCAGGTTGATCACCTCTACGTTTTGTGTATACCCTGTTCATCACATTGGTGAGCTGATATTCGTACTTCAAACATATGGTGAACCAGCTCACTTGACCATGCCAAGTTCCTGTTCAACAAACATAGAAGATTAGTCAAATAACGGGGTCGGGAGTATGGAGAGTAACTTACCGCCCAGATAGCTTCCAACAACCAGTCCAAACCCAAATCAATCTCACAACTTATCATAATCGTTCTACCATCACCTTCTCGAGCCATGGTATCCAGAGTTTCCATCGACACCCCATCGACCTTATTTATAACTGTCAAAGCGGGTATGTATTTTCTCGTTCCAAGTAAAACATCGATGAATTCGTCCGTCGTGATCTGTATTGAGCTCGGATGATCAGCTGCAGCCTGACCAGCGCACGATGAGGGCACCCACATCTTCTCGGACCATTACATCGCAATTATGAACTAAGCGAGAAATCAGAACATCAGCCTTCACTTCATAATCATCCAGAAACACGTCTAGCTCACTCTTATAAGTCTGCAAGATAGACCGTAACGTCCTTTCATCGGTTTTGGTGAGCTTGACAGTATTGTTGATCTAAATCTCAGGTAAGCATACCGTTCTCACTGTACTCATTCAAGGGATGGCTCACGGTGATACCCCCAGCAGTCTTCTGCTTGAACACCACATCAGGTGGTTTAGTATTTAATCGAATACCAACAGCTTCTAATTCAGTTTCCAGCATCTTTTTCTGTTCCGCAGATTTCGTAGCATCGACTATCGGACCTTTCATTAGCCCAGACGCGAGTTGTGGTGATGAACAGGAAGGCACTCACTCATGAGCAGAATCAGATCAGCAGTTTTAGCAACCGCTACCACCTGTCTACCTCTTCCTCTACCCTTCGCAGCATCCTGCACGATACCAGGTAAATCCAGCAATTGTACTCTAGCTCCTTCATATTCTAACACACCGGGAATAGCCTGGAAGGAACCATCAGCTATTCCATCTCACCACTTATCGTGCCAGCTGATCATGACATACCGTCAAAGTCGTGAATTCATAAGCTCCTACCACCGATTCTGTCTTGGTGACTTTGGATAAAAGCGTTGACTTTCCTACTGAAGGGAAACCTATCATACACACTCGGGCATCTGCGAGAATTCGTCAGAGACAAATACGCACACAGTCCTAAGTCTTGAAAAAAAATTGCTGACCTCCTGATTTCATCACATCGAAACCTTCTCCCTTGGGGCCTTTCTTCTCTGGCTCGAGAAGCTGAGCTCGGTATTTGGCGACTGTAGAAACAAATGAGTTAGGTCATTCGACGGATGTAGTAGACTGAGAGACATACGTTTAGCCTATAAATAAGCAGAGTCAGCTGAAGATCTAAGACACACCGTCCATGTACTCACTTTCAGAAGACCCAGATGATACTCCGTGGCTTTGCTATAGTAGATGATTTAGCCAGATCTCAACAACATGTGTAATTCCCTCTGAATGAGCTTACTTCTTCTGGGCTATATAGGACAGGACACTTAATTAGCTGAAGAGTGGGTAGCATTAATGAGGGTCAGCAGAGATGACTCACTCCTCGCCATCTCCTCTGAGATCGATAGATCAGTCGGGTGTCAGCAAGCGGCTCTAAACAATACCCAAAATCGGCCACCCACTCTCAATCTCCTCGATCTTTTCTACGATACCCATCTTGACGAGCTATTCTTCGGTTAGTCAGTCCTGATGAATGATGGATGGTGCAGTCGAGAGTGCTTGATGTCTTGTGCTGACGGCTGATAAGGCTTGACGCTGATCGTGTTGTTAGAAGGAGTCTCGTAGGATGATGATTTTACTAGTGTTGGTACTATGTATCTTTCGAAAACACAGACACAGACCAGAGCAGTGGAGGCCTTTCCCCTGATACTGCACAAGTCGTCAAATCAAATCCACATCATGATGGATGTTATCTTTATCTGGGGTATGGGTTCTCCGCATCACCATGGGACTACAGTGTGGGGAATGTGCCTTGGTATGACGACTACGACTAGTCGAGCGTGTTTTGTTTCCTCCATTCAGAAGATCAATCTATAGATGATGATGTAGATTATATATTCCCACGCTCAGTAAGGGTCATTTACCCTCATGCAGAACGGGATGATGGATGGATCTCAAGCTCATAGGATAGGACATGGATGATCATCATCATCATCATCATTCCTACAGTCATCTCCTCGCATTACACTCTATACAGATATCTCAGTGACCATCCTCTTAGCTCTCAGTCTTTTCAACTTGTGCCTCCGCTCGAGTCCCTTGGCAGGTTTAGCCATCCCTTGACCTTATTTCTCTCTCACTCTCTCTATTCTGGCTTTTGCCAGACTTCATTGATATCCCTCACAATGCCAGCATTCCATCCACCTCTCGCTCACACTTCCCACGTTCCCATACCTACAACCTCTTCTCATCCATACGTACAGCTCAACTTCTTCGCTACTTTTGCTGATGAAGAGGATACCGCCGGATCATGGGAACTGTGGACTGATCTTCCAAAACTTGATGATCAAGGGAACATAATCACACAACCTGGAGAATGGAGAGCAGCTCAGTTCCAACCATACCTCAGTCCAACACCACATAGCAACGGACACGCACACACCAACGGCGATCTCACAACCCCGGTCGTTCACGTCAAAGCTTTCGAAGGTTATCCCTCTGCCCCTCACAATCCCAAGACATTTTACCTCTCCATCGTCGTCCCTGCTTCCATTGGACAAGAATCCTCATACACCTATCGACATGTCACTCCTTCTGGCGAGACGCACTGGCTTGGTGGTATGGGAGGTAATGGTTTCATCAAGTTGGATGGACGAGAGACTGAAGCTCAGTCCGAAGGACCCAGAGCTGGTGCTTGGTCGGATGCTATCGACAGAGTGGATGATATAGGGTGGCATGGTATTGCTGTAGAGCTTCAGAAATCGAAAGGGTGAGTACCCGCTATTTTGAGTGCTCAACATCAATTGAAGACTGACTGTTATCTTCCAGAGCTATCCGACCAGTCATTACCACTTTGCCCTCTTCGTCCCAGCTGTCGGCTCAACTCGCCCTCCTCACAGCCACCCAGCCATTACACTCCTCTACCTTTTCCAATCCTACCGCAACTCCAACGCCTATACTCCCATCAGCCGCAATTCAACACCTCTCAATCGCAGGAGGCTCGTTCCCATTTGACGTTTCTCCTTTCTCGCCCGTCCCCTCTGCCACAGACGAGCTCTTCTACGGATTGACAACAGGATCATCATCTGTCGAAGCTCTGACAGCCGCGTTCAAAGCTGCCAAAGCCAAGCAGGAGCGCTTCCATCTTGCCGAGGTATCTGGAAGTAAGGAAGCTATCGCTGCAATTTTCATGTCATCACACGGTCAAACACAGTTGGAACAAGATTTCTTAATCATTCATGCGCCCTCCTTGGCTTCTCCAGTGGATATCAACATCACTCTTCCATGTGATACCATCGATTCCGTTCCGATCGCTTTACTCGCCAATTCCAGCAACTCCATCGCATACTTATCTCAATTCGACTCCAAGACTGGAAATCGCAAGATCCACTTGCATCTGGACCAAGGGTCTATCGCAGAAGTCATCCAATTAGCCGAATTCATCGAGTTGAGGGGATCAGGCGGGGATGATCCCGTTTGGATATGTGCCCCGGATGCTATCAACGTGGAATTCGGAGAGGAAGAGATCTCACAACCTGAATTTACAGCGACTTCAGCTCCCATCTCGGCATACACTGAAGTCACCCCAGTTAAGATCCGAGATGAAGAGGTAGAAAACACGTCAAAACCCCTTTTGGTCACAGAGGATCACGCTCCATCTTCCCATGATGAACGAAGCTCAATACCTCCTCCTCCGCAACCTTCTCATGGATGGTGGTTGTTCCGTTTCATCGGTCGTTTCTTCGTCAATATCTGGGAACTGCTCTTATGGCCATTCAGATCCAATCCAGCTATCACTGAAGGCTCGCAACAGAACGACCAGGGTGGAACCGATCAAGAAGATACAGCTACCGATCTTCCAGCCAACGAGAGAACTCCTCTTCTCAGCGTGAGTCGTTGCTCCCATACTCATTGCGGGAATACATGATGTACTAAATAAATGTATGTGTGAACAGTCCCAAAACATGTCAAGGGAGACCTCATCATCTTCAACAGCGTTCGACCCCCTGGCTACCCCTTTCTCAGTGACTGAGCTCAAACCCAAATACCCCACCGACGGATCAGTCACCCCGGTTGGACATCAACCTTCGCCAAATCTGAACGAACTCCCCACGATCAACTCCGTTCGAATTAGATCATACGCTCAGATGACTTTTACCCATCTCCCTCCGTTCAGATTCGTCTTACCTCCCAATTCGGTAGATATCACCTCGCGACTCAGGTTCACCGTAAAAGAGAAAGCTGCAATGCAATGGGAAGAAGTGGAACCTCACTTCAAGGTTCAAGAGGATCTCACCAAATGCCAGGAATTGATCGTGCAGGGTAGGAACGGTACGGGTGGGACAGATTGGGAAGTTCAAGTTGACAGGATCTAGATACTTCCCTCTGAATCGAATTTCGTCGGGTTAGGCAATGAAATACGTTTAGATCCGCGTTTCCCGTTGACAAGAAGTCTTTGCATACACGATTCTTCCCCTCTTTCCCAATTTCTCGATTTATACGATCAGATATGTGATGATGATCACAAGGAGGTTTTGGTAAAGTGCATGGACGATCAGTTTTTCATTTCGTACTTTGGTTTATATGTCATTACGATTCTATGTTTAACGAAAGTGCAAGAGAAGGAAGAAAAGAGGAAAGACACCCCATAAGCAAATGGACCTGTTTATACTTGATTTGTACGTTTGATAAGATACATGCGATGAATATATGACACATGATACTTCCATCTGAATGGTGCCCTGGCTTCAAGAATATGTACAGTATCTATGCCCCAGCTCTCTTCACCATATCTTCCAAAGAAACAGCTCTGAACTGACCATCTTCACTCTGAGCGAAAACGGCATTATCACCAATATAAACAGTAACACCACCACGGCCATCGACGTTCTTCGAAATTTTGAATAGGGGTTTACCAGTCTTATCATGTGATTTACCGATGGGTAAGAAGATGAGATCATGCTGAGAAGCGAAATCTTCGGCGATACTTCTGAAAGTGATTTCTGTTGCTGTAATATCCACCGGTCTCTTAATCTCTTGGATGGTAGATTTGGTTTTAGTAGATGTGACTTTACTTGATGGTAGAGGTTTGAAGATTGGTTTAACAAGTTTAATGGGTGCCTCATCACCCAATTTGATAGCTTGATCCATCAATTCCAAACCAGTGTTGAACCCCCGATTGATACCTGACATATCGAGGACCGCCTCTGGGAATCGACCTTTCCACCATACGAACCTGTAAAACATAGATTCATCGTTCAGCATATTCCCAAAATCGCAATAAAGGAGAAGAGGTAGACCTACCAGTTGGCAACCTCATCAGGTTTATAGGCAGGTTGTACAAGCCAGATATACAAGATATCCAACCATTTGGGGAAGAATTCCGACTCCAATAAATGCGAGAACATGGACGGGCGAAGAAGCTTGTGCCACGGCATGACCCATTCTTCGAGCGGTACGAGATCTTGTTTTCTGGGGTTGATCGAGAAGTCTTCTCGTAAACAGGCACCCAGTTTTGGTAAGACGAATTGTATGATGAGTTTGTCCCATTCACTTGATGAGTAGACCTGAACCAGATCGAAACCAAATGAATTAGCAAAAGATCGGCGGTGAATTTTCCTCTTCACTTACATTCTTTCTCCATCGGACAAGCTCGTCGGGAACTCCATCTTTGACGACCCAGTTTCGCAAGATGGATCGAATACGTCGCTTGGCGCCTTCCAGGATATCATCACCCCTATCGCCCAATAGTGGTAACCAGGGAAATACGATACTGGCAAGAGATCTAGGTTGTTTGGCATGTTTCTCTCTTCTTGGATCCCACTGGTCGATGGCGGTCTTGACTTTAGGTAATATCAGTTGATCCATCACATTGTCGCGGATGAACGCAGGTAGAATCGGTTCCCAGGATTCGAGAAGGTGAACTGCAGCATGCGGAGATGCAGGATCCCATTCATTACTATAAAGCTCTGGTCAGTAGTGGCCAACATTTGGCTTGAGATGCGATGAACTCACTTGATGGCCGAACGGACTTTAGGAAGCCATAAAGTCCATAACAGGCTTTCCCATGCAGTCATTGTTCTCTCCCCATTCTCTTGTCTGCGCCTGGCTTGGCCATTGGCATCAGCTCCATTGATAGCCAGGGCGAACTCGTCTGGGTCATCCGCTTTCGGCAGATTGTATGCTTTCCGCCATGTCTTCAGTGATGACAGGAGGATGTCCGTGGAGACATCAAAGGGCTCCCAATCTGAGAATGCTCGTCGTTGCTATGCCATAGAGTCAGCCGATTTGCCTAGATCGAAATGGAAATGAATGGACTTACTACTTGCGCGATGGCAGCGACTACAACATCATCTAACGATTGAGACCGGTACTCGTCCCGATAATCATTGATCAAAGCGTTGAAACTTTCCGTCAAAGGCGCAAGTGAAGGATTTGCAGCGACTGACTGTGCAGCCGCAAGCGTCGATATTGTCTCTACCAGCGCCTGAATCTGCGTTATTCGAGCCAGACCTGTTCGGAAAAAAGGCGTGGATTCAGCGATAAGATAAATCGCATAAAACCGATGTTGTAATCACTCACGTTTTTCAGTTTCTTCGACTTTCGCCCTAGACTTTTGTTCTTCGCGCAGAGCCCATCGTCTCCTCTCGTTGACAGACTTTCCTTCCCTGATCAAGCCTTCAACATCTCCCTTGGCGACATCTACAATCAAACGTAGATTATGCCGCAGTTCAGGTAACTTCATGTTATCGGAAGATGGTGTCCAGGTTGACAGGGAGAGTGATGAAAGCGATTGCACCTCTTTCAGCTGCATCAACGATATCAGTCAAAGTCTGCTTTCAGGTCAATATAACAGAAAAACTTACCTCTCCTCCTCGAGCATCGAGGACCAGACCCACACCCGCTGCTGGAGCTCCGTCGCCAGCTTCCGCCAATAATTGCTCATAAGTCTTGTGTTCCACCTTGACTTTGACCTTTTTCTGCTTCTTCCAACCTTGTTCAACCTCCTCTTTAGGTTCCTTCGGTAATTTGGGTCCACGTCCACGTCCGTGTTGGCCTTTCTTTGGCTTCTCATCTTCATCGTCGGAGAAGACATGACCCTGTCTTCTCGCTTCTCGCTTACTGTCTTCTGTTCGCATACCCTTCTGGATACCTTGACCTCTGAACACCTTCCCAACTTGAATGGGTACAGCCCGACCGTCCTCCTGTGCACCTAAACCTTTACCAGCTTCCCAACCTTGCTTGGCCAGCATCCGAGCGCCGAAGGATGATGAGATTTTGCTAAAGTGCGCTCGTTCGGCGGCAGTGAGTTCCGCTGATTTGGCAGCGGCAGATGGGGCGGGGCGAGAGATGAAAGACTGTTGTTTGCGAGATGGACCTGATGATGCTGTGAGGGAAGGAGGCGGTCGACCGAAAGCTGAAGGCATGTTTGTGGGAGGGGCGGATTCGTCGATAGGTTGGACAGGTGCTTGTGTTGATCCCAAACCTCCAGTCGGTCCGTCTCTAGAGGTCTCTGAAGAAGCTGGAGGTTGCTCAACAGCTCTGCTGGATGACCCGATCCCTCCTCTACCTCGTGAGGACGAGCCAATGCCACCTCGCCCGCCACTTGACTTCGAGGTCTCCGCTTGAGTATGTATCGGTGTTGTTCCCGCTGCAGCAAACCCGTTCTTAGACCCTATACCCATGCCTCTCCTAGGGAATCCTTCCTCTTCCTCCTCCTCTTCTCTGACCCTAGGAGATGGTTGACGAGACTCTTCCTCGGCATCTTCTTCTTCTGATCCTGAGCTATCCGCTGAATCGTCTTCGTCCTCGTCCTCGTCTTCGTCCTCGTCCTCGTCTTCGTCTGATACTGATTCGGCTAATTCGTTTTCGAGATCTTCGCTCTTTTTGGACGGGCCAGAAGATACAAAGGCAGGAGCTCTGTAAGTTGGAAAACCATAATCAGTAAAAACAATCCACGGAATGTACTCAATGAAGATAGCTTACTTTGTCCAATCCGTCCTACTTGAGCTACCTGCACCTTTATTCCTAGACCCCAAACCTCTCCCACCATGTCCCTCCTCAGGTTCTTCACCGAACACCCCCTCCCATGCAGACTCTTTACCACTCCTACCTCCCGCGGTCTTACGCCTCTTGCCCTTGTGCTCGAACAACCTTCTCTCAGCTCTGGAATCGTCGTCCTCCTGTGAATCGTAATCTGCTATTGATTCACCGGAATTCGAAGCTTCGGAATCTGAACCGTCTGATAGAAAGGCGTTCTTCCTCCTGGGCATGGCGAGGGTATCGTGACGATAGATGCAGAGAAATAAGGTGAGAAGCAATGCAATGATTATGTGATATCTCTAGTATTAGCTGTTATATCTCACTTTATTTTGTTGTGGTGGTCAGTCAGTCGCCACCTAACATGATGGCAACGAGAGATGCGTGAGCTGCATGCCTAGACGCATCTTTCCTTTCGCCTGTGCGCCTAATTCTCCTGTGCCTGTGCGTGGTTATATGTTTTTAGTCTGAAACGTTAAGGATGCATCAAAGTGACGTAAGATGTGTGACAACAGGCAGACACAAGATGCAGTACTCTAAACACAGGTATCTATTTCTCTACCAACGTTTCTTCTTCATCATCAGTACCCTTGTATAACAGCATCAGCAGCAGCCATGACACCAGACAGCCAGCTCGACCTCCTCTTTGACCCCTCCTTGATCCCTTCTGCCATTCAAGAGCAGCTCGGTCCAGATCTTCATGTGAGTTGATAATATCGTACTCCTTTGATCCACCTCAAAGCGATGCTTCTTGTCCTAATTACCATCAAATCGTGCCGATAGCTTCGACCCCTCGCTTCAGACGACTTCAAGCGAGGTCATTTCGATGTCTTGTCCGTATTAACAGCAGCTCCTCAACTAACACCAAAAGCTTACAAGGACAACTTTGACGAGCTAAAGGCATGTGCCGGCACATACTTTATCATTGTGATTGTAGATACCTCATCGGATAAGGTAATTTGCCCCCCCCCCTCCTCCTTCTTCCTACTCATTCAACTAGTCCATCTGCTGATGGTTGAGCACATAGATCGTGGGAAGCGGATCAGTCATATTAGAACGTAAATTCCTTCGAGCAGCGGGCTTGGTGGGTCATATTGAAGATATAGCAGTGTCGAAGGCAGTACAAGGGAAGAAGCTCGGCTTGAGGATCATCAATGCGCTTGAAGAGATTGGAAGAGTCAGAGGATGTTATAAGATAATCTTGGACTGTAGCGATAAGAATATACGTGAGTTGTGCCCAACACCCTTTCCCTAAGCATATGAACGATACTGACCATTCATCAATCCCGTCTCAGCATTCTACGAGAAATGCGGGTGAGTCGGGATCATACTTCTCGTCTTGCATAAGCCTGTCTTCCTTCACAATGACTGACTATATCCCATAGCTTCAAACATAAAGAGTTCCAGATGGTCCGATATATGGCGGATCCCAAGGATATCGCCAAATCACCCGCTTCGTCCAAATTATGATGATCAGCGCATGTGCTTTATGAAACATTCACGCCATCATTTTCTCGTTGACTACACCAAGAATCTATCTTGTCCGTGGGGATCTTCCCCTCTGAAGATGGTTCTACGGAATTGGACAAGGACACCCATTGCATTACTTAACGCCTTCACCATCTCCTTTGTATTATTATCACTAGCATCAGCATGTATATGGACATTCACGTGGAATGGATTGATAGTCATGCTATTGGATGACAAGTGAGAAGTCAATGTCTCTATCATACACACATTCATATCTATACAAACTGTCTGTATATGTCGTTAAAAGCTTTTACAAGAAAGGTTCACTAGATCATAACGATCACATAACCTCATTAATCCTCATCTGATAATACCACCAGCGGATCCTCACGCGTGCCTCTATCCCTATCCCAACCACGAGCCTGACGCCTAGCGAAAGCAGGAGACCGCAGGTGATCATTTCGAGAGGGCGACGAACGTTGTACCGAACGGGCGGGGGATCGTTGTGGATAACTTCGCGCGGGATCTACCATTCCCATTTCCGCATCTGACAATGGTGCATCTTCGGCGGCAGATCGATTAGCGGCAACTTGATCCGTTAATACTCGTATTCTCTCATCTCTCAATCTCCTCATTTCTGCTAATCTCTCTTGGATCCTTTCCGTCCTAGCTCGAGAGACGTTCTCGGCTTCTTCAGGGGTGATCGCATCGATCGGAGCTCCCAGTTCTACTACCTGACGAGAAGCCCGACGAGCATGACCACTTCGAACGATTGGCATGGGAGCGGCGAGATCAATCATCTCGTGCATTATGTCGTCGAGACCTCGAGGACGTTTTGGTTGAGTAGGTTTGGGTGGTGGCATACTGGCTTGTATCACTTTCCATGCTCTGTAGGAGAGAATTTGTACTCAGTAATTGGATGAGGGGTGACAAGCGGTCAAGGATTACTCACTGCGCCTTCTCCTTCCTCTCTATTATCATTGCATTTCTCTCGGCACTGTCAGACATGTTGGCGAGCTTTCTTTCTATGATTTGATCTACCATGATATTTGGTATGAAAGGTGTTGAATCCGAGACTGTTTTTCGACAGGAAGGACAGGTGGGATGCTGTAAGAAAAGCCAGTTCAGAATATGATCATCATGAAGAAGTGTACATGCAACCTACATCCCCACTTTTGATCCACTTCCAACTACATGGTCCACAGAATGAATGTCTATCGGTATCGGTACACTGTTGTCAGATATAAGTTCGACTGACGAACGAGAAGCTCACTCACCCGCAAGGTACGATGGATTGAGTGGCTCCACTGGTGGGATAGTCAGCATGGGCGCATTGCATCATCGCACACCTCGACCAAAATAACTCACAGGATCTGTGAGCAGCTATCAGGAACACTCGTCAGCGAATATACAAGGTGTGCGACCGAAGGACAGCTCACATTGCGCACTCCAACTCCTCATACCACTCCTCCGACTTGACTGGCACCTTGATCTCCTCGAAGGTACGAATGATCCTTGGACCCGCTTGGTTGGGGGCTCTTTCTTTCTTGACTGGAGATTGGTAGGATGGACCCGCAGATGCGTTCATAGAGGATAGGGTGGTGATAGGGGAAGATATGGATGGGCCTGCGAGACCAAGGAAAGGCGGTCGACGATTACCTATTGTACAGTCAGTATAAGCGAACGATCATTGTGACGCGCAAGCATTGGAGTGAGATACTCACTGGGACTGCCTGAAGGTGGGCTCGGAGGCTGAGTTGAGCCGTTGGTATTCTGTGACATGGTAGTGGAGGTGAGATGAAGCTTGACTATTTGTGGATGAAGGGTGTTGAGGTTGGTGAGTTGAATTGACGGTATCAAGAAGTAGGCTGCGGTGGACAGATGTTCGACTCGCAAGATATGCTATAGGTCTCGATGATGGCTATGAAGGAATCGTTTCTCAGGTGAAATGTCAAGACTGTTGGAAGATGCAAGACGACGGGAGAGCAAAGAGGGAAGATGAGGTACACCTCCGAAATATACATTAACTTGATGCTTGATATGGTGGAGATGAATCTGGTTCGGGTTCCGCCGGATGACAAGTCTAGTATGATAAGATACGTATCTATACGATATTCAATCCTTAGTATGATATAGGTATGCAATGCATGCTATCTTGTAACAGATGTCACCTATCCATCAATATGTCAGGTCTGAGCGTGTGCACAAGCCGAGAAATGTAGACATGCTGCATAGGAAATCTTACACATGCTGTACTAATGATGCTCAGAATCGTACATACAACCGATACTCACAATTATCGTCAAATCTCTTTCCCTTGGCCTGCGCCTTATCGATACTCATAAAAGGCGTTCATGAGTACTTAGGGATTCGCAACCTCCAGGTGAGCTTTTATGAACGCTTCAATCTGATTGATATAGTTATCCGAGAGACCATGTTCTTGTCCAAATGCTTCAGCAGTGGCACGAGGATCCGCTATTATCGCCTGGTCAGCCTGAATATCTTGGCAAGAGCGAAGAAGCAGCACCTACATCCAATTTGGAATACCAGGGGTATAGGTAGATCGTCGTCACTACACATACCATGATCAGCTACCTTTTTAAGAGACAAGTCGGGCAGCTCACCTCAGATCGATGTCGATGGTGAGACTCGCTGGTTCAGATTGGTCTCGGTTGTTGTTATCTGGTTGAGGACTAAGAAGAAATCAGCTCGGCTCTTACATAATGACAAAGATAGCTTACCTCGGAATTTTCTCCTTCACTACCTCCATATAAGCCTGAAATGCATTGTCAGGTGTGGACCTTTGACGAATGTAGAAATAGAATACGCACATCTCGTATATCCTGATCCGCCAGTCGATCACTCGCCCTCGTCCAGATCCTAACACCCCCATCGGATCCTCCAGTCACGATGTCTCCGTTTGAAAGGCAGGATACAGACCAGACGGTTTGACATGGATGAAGTAGTACTGACTCGTTCTTCCCATCTGGAATCATTAGCGCTGATACCAACCGGATAACTCACTGGTCCATGCCCTCTTCTCAATGATTCGCGTCATTAGCATACTGATGCTGGGCGATAGAATCACACCTACCGCAGTATGATCTTCTCCGCAAGATACAAGCTCAACTCCCTGGACACCAGGTACCACTTGATAGACGTAGTCCGTGTGTCCCTTCAGATTCCCGACTACGCTCCCCTCAAAGTTCCATATACGAATCAAGCTGAGGTTCCATCAGTGATACGTCAATCGTCGTATGGCAAAGATCACTCACTTGTCATTACACGCAGAAGCAAACGTCTCTCCACCAGGTAAGATAGCCAAACTTCTCACAGGCTCCGGAGACCCTTTGAAACGTTGCAGTACCTCGCCTTTCTGATTCCACAGAAAGATCATTCGATCGGCTGCGAGGTATTAGAGCAGGTCCGTGTCGGAAGATTACGAAGACATACCGGATCCTAGCATCATCAGCATTGCTACGACTTGACCCACTTACCAGTCAAATAACATCCCTCTTTCGGTCCTTCATCTATAATTGCTACACCCCATACAGCCTGATCATGCCCTTCAAGTACGGTCTCGCAGTCCCATTCTCCTGAAGACTTTGACCATACTCTGGCGGTCTGATCCCAACTCCCACTAATCAATTTTCGAGTCTTCCGTGAATAGCTCATCGTACAGACGTTCAAGCTGTGTCCGACCAAGCAATGTTGACTTTCAGGCGACAAGGATCTCAATGAGTGAAGGAGGATCAACGAGGAATTACCGCCAGATGCCAGGAGGTCTATAGTCAGCTTAATCACGTTGAGGGTACATACCATCGCTCTCGTCGGTTGATGGGATATATGCCAGTGAGTTGACATATGCATGATGCCCATCAAGAAGGGCTTTGAGCTCGAACTATAACCATCATAATAGGTTAGCTTGTTCCCGAAAAGAAGGAAGTGGCCCTGCGAGTCACCTTTGATTGACCGACCCTTGTCCATATTCCTACGCTTGAATCACGAGATGCCGATGCGATCATATCGTTGGAAATGGCCAGGACAGCTTTCACATCACTCAGATGGGGCGGGTCCAATATGCAGCTGAGGTCATAGGGATGTGATCCGCCCTGAGGTGCTGTCATGATGATCGGTGATAGGGATGCATTCGAATATGACATGAAAGTGAGAACATTGTCAATACCAGAGATGAAGATGATGGTATTTAGGCGAGTGTTGTGAGCATGATACGAAAACACGCGTTTGGTGAATTTACGTAACACGTCATTGTATGGCTTCCATCGCGGGGCAGTAAAGTATTGCGGTGAACATTTCATTCACCATAAACAGATGTACAGGGACGTTGAGCAGTCGAGTGTTGATATTTTTTAGCTTAGAAGAGCTGCAATGAATCGTCAATCAGCCCAGAGCCGGGTCGTGGCGGTCAAGCGAAATTTCAAAAGGGAAGATTGAACAGTTCCAAATCTCGTTGGTATGGATTATGATCACTGCCAAAATCCTACTGAGCCTGCTCTCATTCGCAGAGTTCAAGCTCAGATACATCCATTTCGTAATGGTCAAGGTAGATCTACCAAAAGGGTCCCAAAAAAGAACGAAGGAGCAATGGTGTAGTATGTCAAAATCATATCTACTTGAAATCCGGTTTACCTCTCACCTTCCCACAACTACAGCTAGATCCACACGAGCACGCGGCCTGAATCACCTCGAATGTGTACATTGGTCAGGTTTAGACGTCAATGCAATGATCGTCCTGTCTCCAGATGGCTGGAATCGTTCTAACTTACCTGTTATTATACTGTAGAACCGGAAGTGCACGCACCTCCCTGTTCATCGACCTTGAATGTATTTGCTTGATTGGCATCAAGGGTATACAAGCGTGTAATCAACTTTCGCTCACACTGTGTAAACGTTTCCGTTCGAAGTGCTCTAGTCAGAATCGACAGCTGTGTCAATTTTGTTTAGAAGAATGGATCAGCAGATCTCCCGGCTCAGCCGACTCCGCCGCTTACGGAGCTCTGGCGGAAGGGTCATATCTGACCTGTCAGCCGAAGATCCAAGCAGCATCAGAGCATCGGGTAAGGGTCGACGGGGTAGTCTCAGTGTCCGTGTGCTCAATAACGGAGGCTGTATCCGAGGGTACCAGAGAAAGCCAGACTGATTTCGGCGTATCGGTCCATAAATTGGGTTTCGACAGAAAAACGTGTTTTCTCCAAGGTAAACGACGGTAAGGTCAATACTCGCTGATCCAAGTATATAAATCAGTAAGACAAGCAGCAATTCCTGGTACAATGAGTCGGCATCAGCGCCATAATCAACGGGACAGCTGACACGAAGTCGAGTTCAGCTGTAGACTTTTGCAAGTCTTAGTTGTTTGAAACACCATCAAAGACTCAAGCGTTCTAGATCAGCTTTTCAGCTGAAGATATTTGCAAATATCAGTTGGCGTATAGTCCATTATCACTGCCTGAGGATTGCGAGTAGGTGTGCAGAGTGATTATAAGCCACAACAAGTGTACAAGTGCTGAATGGTATGACATCATCTGGCAACATCCCACATTCGGGAGAATGGTCAGCCTGATTATCTCCTGTGGTGTGGTATCAGGTAGCAACTGCTTACATAAGCACCGTTTGGTATGGTGGTGTATACACCACACACGACACACGCCACATAGTAACATAGTAGAATATGATAATGGAATGAATATCAAGTCAAATTCACTACCTGCCTACAAAGCATGTTACACACACATCATACATCATCAACCTCTTCATCTTCATCATCAGTATCAGTATCAGTATCAACAAACACAAGATAGCTTCATTCACACCAACCTGCTCACCACACGAGTACCTGCAACAGCACCAGCACACGCATCGGTCGGAAAGAGTGAAAACCTTTTTCCCTAAGCTAACTCTGTGTGGTCTGGTCTTACTTTTCCACGCCGCGTCTTTTGTCGCTTGAACCTATACCATCATTCATCATCAACCATTCATCATCAACACATTGTCAACTCGATACATCCATCCTGCTCCTCCTCTTGTTCCACCTTTACACTACCGCACTATCATAACCTTGACCACTCGCATCCGCATCGGTCAATCATCCTCAGCAACCCTCATCACATCTCCAATTCGCCATGGAGCCTGCTAATGCTGACTCGAGCTCCCTTTGGCGTTTCGCCCAATGCTTTGGTGACAAGGGTGACGTAGAAGACATCACAGAGGGTGAGTGTGGTCGTATTATTCATTCATCTCTCCTTTGTGCATCCATGCTGACTGACCCTTTCGCCTATCTTACAACCACAGCTGATATCATATCCACCGTCGAGTTTGATCACACGGGTGATTACCTTGCAACTGGTGACAAGGGTGGTAGAGTCGTATTGTTTGAGAGGAATGAGCAGGTGAGTCAAGTATACATAGGATCGTCATTTGCACGATGCTGATGGTCAAGCAGAAACGGGGATGTGAATACAAATTCTATACCGAAGTGAGTTACAACACACTGCTCCATCTTAGCATGCCAGTGTGACAATTGTACTGACCATATCCACAGTTTCAATCTCATGAGCCTGAATTCGATTACTTAAAGTCGTTA
Source organism: Kwoniella bestiolae CBS 10118 (assembly GCF_000512585.2). Classification (NCBI taxonomy): domain Eukaryota; kingdom Fungi; phylum Basidiomycota; class Tremellomycetes; order Tremellales; family Cryptococcaceae; genus Kwoniella; species Kwoniella bestiolae. Next base: position 3,049,873 of record NC_089241.1, on the reverse strand, counting down.
GAGATCGAAGAAAAGATCAATAGAATCAAATGGTGTAAGAGACAAAATGCCGCTCATTTCCTGCTTAGTACAAATGGTATGTGGATGTAACGCTGCTACCTTTTGACACACGTAGCTAATACCTCTTCAGATAAAACCATCAAATTATGGAAGGTGTTTGATAAGCAGATCAAGGTCGTCGCAGAGAATAACCATTCTGATGGCTATGCTGGTGGTGGTAACGGACCGTCACAACCTCCTCTACGACTACCCCGCATGACCACTCATGACTCCATCACCGCTGCCGTTCCTCGAAAAGTTTACGCCAACGCCCACGCCTATCACATCAACTCTATATCAGTCAACTCCGATGGGGAGACTTACATCTCCGCAGATGATTTGAGAGTTAATTTGTGGAATCTGAACATCAGCGATCAAAGTTTCAGTGAGTCCTGTCAAGGTCACGGTTATCATTTTATCGTCGAATCAAATGCTAATCAGCCTATTTGACCACCGCAGACATCGTTGACATCAAGCCCGTCAACATGGAAGAATTGACGGAAGTCATTACTGCTGCCGAATTCCATCCCATACATTGCAATCTGTTCATGTACTCAAGCTCAAAAGGTACTATCAAGTTAGCGGATATGAGAGACTCTGCTTTGTGTGATCAACATTCAAAACGTGAGTACTCCGAACCCCTTCCCACGGCCGAGATGAGATTCTGACGTGCCATGATCTGTAGAATTTGAAGAAGAGGAGGATCCTACCCAAAAGTCATTCTTTTCCGAAATCATCTCATCCATATCCGATGTCAAGTTCTCGCAGGATGGACGATATATCTTGTCTCGAGATTATCTAACTCTCAAGATATGGGATATCAATATGGAGAACAAGCCCGTCAAGACCATCAACATTCACGATCACTTGAGGCAAAAGCTTTGTGATCTGTATGAGAATGACTGTATCTTTGACAAGTTCGAGTGCACTTTTAGCGGAGACGGAAGGTACGTTTATCGTCTCAGGCTACAAACGTCATGCACTGACCAAACAACAGCCAAGTCTTGACCGGATCCTATCACAACTACTTCCGAATCTACGATGTGAATGGCGACAACGACGTTGTGTTGCAAGCGGACAAATCAGCCTTCAAAGCGAAGAAGATTGGCGGAGCAAGGGGAAAAGCACCAGGAAAGAAAGAAGGTATGCAAACGGAGGGAATAGACTTTGCAAAGAAGATCGTGAGTTGTGTTCCTCCTTGCTGCTAAAAAACTTCGCTTACACTTGTTTCAGTTACATGCAAGCTGGCATCCAAAGGAAAACACCATTGCTGTGAGTTCATTTTTCGCTGTCGTGATACCTATAATCTTGGTCGGATGCTGACGTAGTCCATTTCACTTTTCAGATCGCCGCGACCAACAATCTGTGAGTTCTTCAGTCAGAATGATTCGCTGGCCGTAGGGGTGGAAAGCTTGTCCCCACATCCCCTGATCGTGCTCTCTACTGCTATGCAACCGTTGCTGACTTGCCATCATCGTAGATTCCTATACTCAACATTGTCATAATCCATCACCTCTACACCCTGCATCGATACCCATCCCAGCATTCTTCTCCCAATATACCCCGGCCTTTTGTTCCATCAAAATGCTATTCGACCTTTTTTATGTGTTCTCGTCTAATAGCTTTTTTACATTCCACTCTCGTCCTCTGGCTTGACCATGAATGGACATTTCTCTGCATCTGACCGAGCCTTCGGTCATCGTTCTGTCTGCTACCATTCTCCTTTTTTCATTCTATCCTTCCCCTCATCTTGTTAGAAATTTCATCCATGACCCATTGGATGAGCAAATAATGAAACGTCGATGGGAGAAACCCATCAAAACATAGATAACCGATTATATTAGTGTAAGTGAAACAAAAAAAGAGAATGAAGAAATGATGATCCCGGGGGAAAGGTGATTGAATAGGGGGATCATAGAAGATGTTATGAATCAAGTAATCAGGACTGAGAATGGGTCATGATGACTGTCATTGGCCAATGCGATCATGCTTGCTTGCATCACGATGTGTACATACATTACCATTTGTAGTGACAACACTACGCCTGCCTGCATAAGCTCAAAAACCTATTAACTATTACCTTGCAGAGATGAACTCGGCCACGTGGTACCGGTATAGAGTATGCCCAACTGGATGAAAAAGAGTAAACAACTAATACATCTCTTTCAGCTTATACTCACGCGCCTGCCTTATTCTCAATATTCCTTACTTGACAATCTACATCATATCATCCATAAGTTATATACATATACATCGCATTCAACTATCTATCATCCACTTGGCTCAAAGATATCTATACTGGGCCAGCAATCAACAGTCTATAATCCCTCACCGATCTGGCGGACGAGCAGAGCCACCCTCACAAAATCAAGACCAACCCAAATACTGTTACAGATCAACCTTTCCCTGGCTTGCTCGCACCGAATAAGAGCATGTCCATCACTACCCCAGCCCACACCTCACTCAACCCCCAAATTCATAGACGCAAGCCTCTACAGCAGATCGATCCCAGTATGTCCGCCTCCATTAATAACGGTCAGTTGAACAGTCTGTGGAATGAGGATGACGAGTCTTTCGAGGTGCAAGTGCCCGATTTCAATTTCGATTGGAAGCTAGAGAAGGGGGGTAAGGGCAAGGGTAAAAGCAATCCTACTGTCGACGAACCACCAGTATCACGCTTCTCATCAATATCTCTGGGCAAGACGAAAAGCCGTCCCAGCTCTCTATCTCCTCCACCTCCCGAACTTGCGTCGTCGAACCATGCCAGAGCAACACCACCACCCCGCCAATCACAATCTGCTAGATCTTCACTATCTTCCGTTCAAGTAGCTTCTTTGACGGATGCCTCTACTGCTTCAGCTTCCTCTCTTGTGCCTACACCACCAGGAAGTGGATTCTCCTCGGGCGTACGGTCATCTTCATCTCAGCATTTGGACTCGGGAGGCAGCGGTAGCGGCAGTGGTAGTTCAGGCAGGATATATGGAGCAGGACGCAGGTTTCAGCGTGTCGTATCTGCACCAGTCACAAGGCAAAAATACGAGAGTGAAGAGAACGGAATGCTCACCATAGAAGAATCATCAAATGTATGTTGATCGTCGTCCTCTGGGCGTCCTGTGAGAACGAGACATGTGCTGACGGACTTCACAGCTCTCATTCAGTACCACTTCCCACACAGCAACAATGCGTCCCTTGCTCACCCACACTTCCTCTACTTCATCCATACCTCAAGAACCGACATCCTCCACTGTTCTGCCCACATCCAACTATATGACTCCAGGCGTAACCGAGCGAACGCTAACATCCACTGCGCGATCAACGGGAAGAAGATTAGGTGGACTATCAAAGTTTGGTGGTCCTGCGAGGCGAGTGATACCGGCTCTTGAGCCAGAAGATGTACAAGAGGAATCAGAGAAAGCTAGTCCTGTATTGATCGGTGAGTTTTAGCATCGCTTAAAGTGAAGATGAGATGAGCTAACTGTAATTAGATTCACCACCTCGAGCTATATCTCCGCCTATTTATGACACAGTCCCAGATGTGCCATCTTATGCGTCTTCTTCCAACCGCAATCCAGGTCTAGCACATTTACCTTCACGGAATCAGTATCACAACTCGCCGGTCATTGAGCAGTCCAAACACTCGGCTATCCTCGAGGAAGACATCCCGAGCATTCTACAATCGCATGGAACCAGTCGTGGGCTTGCAGAACGCTCCTATCGTCAAAATGAAACTCGTGATAGCTTGCGCTCAGGGATAGTAAACCGACCTGATGAGGAAGATCGACCTTTCAGACCTTTCAGCTCGCAGGCGGAAGAGGACGGACGACGCAGTACAACCATATCGAACCATCCCCAGTATCAGCAGAATCCTCCATATCAAAGCGATGTAGGCACCTCAATACATCCCCAATCTTCCCGTCAATCTCCACCTGCGCGTGATAGATACAGCCCACCTCCTCAGTCATTACGTGCTGCTCGGCCTGCACCACCTATCAACGTCGCACAGAACACTCAGACAACGGTCGCAAACCCCCTAACTGCACCTCCGGTATTGGGTCAACAAGGTGCACCGGGATTATCCGTAACCCCAACAGCTGCACCCAGAACATCCTTCCTAGTGAGTGCCTTTTGTGTTATTCACATGTCCGATGCTAATGGTCTTGACGTAGGTGAACTCAATACCGTACGAGCGTTTACAACGTCTCGGAAAGGGTGGTTCCTCAACGGTATATTCTGTCCTCTATTCGGCTCCGCCAAAGAAGCGAATAATATACGCTCTCAAGGTAGTCCAATTGGATCGAGCGGATTCCGAGACGTATCAGAGTTATACGAATGAGATCGAACTGCTCAAGCGTCTACGTGGGCATGATCGTGTCATTCAGTTGATAGATCATCAAATCACCTTTGGTCAGGGAAATCGACCCCACCGATTGATGATGGTCAGTCACTTCAGTAGTTTCTTGACCACCACCGCTGCTGATGATTCGTACTCATAGGTGATGGAATGCGGAGAAATCGATTTTGCTGCACTGCTCGATGAACAGCGTGGAAAGGCGATCAACATGAATTTTGTGGGATTATATTGGGAACAAGTGAGTTCGTGAAAAGTTGAACCTCGCTGATTCCTTTTAGATGCTCGAAGCTGTACAAGCTGTTCACAAGGAGAACGTGGTGCACACCGATCTGAAGCCTGCAAATTTCGTGCTTGTGAAGGGACGATTGAAGATCATAGATTTTGGTATTGCTAAAGCGATAGCCAATGATACCGTCAACATTCAACGGGATCAGCAGGTGAGTGAATCTGCAGTCAGTCGTGTCCGTAGCTGATTCAGATCAGATCGGTACGGTAAACTACATGAGTCCGGAAGCTATTCAGCGTATGAATAACCAGAAGGTGTTAAAAGTGAGTTCAAGTGGTTAAAGTCCGCATGCTAATCATATCAGCTATCATATCCCAGCGATGTTTGGTCTTTAGGATGTATACTATATCAAATGATATATGGAAGTCCGCCTTTCCAACATATCAGCGGTGGTCCCCTGGCGAAGATGCAGGTCATCGCTGATCCACGACATTTTATCGACTATCCCGAAATGGCCGTGCCTAAAGCGACGGTTGGACTGGCTCTTGATGGTCATCCAACCGATCCAGCTTCTCTAGCTGTGTCGGTCAGCCCTTCAGCGATAGATACGATGCAGCGGTGTCTCTCATACCGAAAGGAACATAGACTGACGATTCCAGAATTACTCCACCATGAATTCTTGAAACCGAAAATACGAGGTGAGTATTCCGTGATCGAGATAATCGCTGACTTGAATTAGCTCCTGCCGTACCCCCTGGCTCCACACCCATCACGCAAAAGCAAATGCAGATGTTGGTGAATTTCATTCTTCAGGAGCATGGTCTTCCCGAGCGATCTGGCGGGGATCATACAGCCGAAGTGAGTGCAGTCCCACATGTTGATTGAAGTTAGCTGAGACTGTCTGTAGGATCTGTTTTCGCAATTACAAGCGCAAAATGCCCTCTCTGGTTAGGACAATCGATATCTGGATTATCAGATCATGTAATGTACGCTTTTGTAATAGTTTGTAGATACATGGAATATAATATTGCATTTCTCTGATACTTCACGGAATCCTGGCCAGACTACAGCAAGAAACATCTTAGAAGCACCTATCATGTCGCTCCCATATATGATTGTGGCGACGATGTTAGGTGGAAAGACATCTATCTCCATTAAAAAATCATCTTGGATGCTTGAGTTGCTGCTTACTTTCATGGTGGTGCTGTGTGGTCTGCTGATGATTGTTGGATTTGAGACAATGCTATTCCTGGAGGGTGATACATTATATTACATACATTGTACAAGGTGAATATAGATTGGGTATATATGTCGACACAGGTATATTCAAAATCAGGTATGACTCTCTCTCCAGAACACCCCTACTGGACCAGAGGTACACAAATCCTCGAGCTTGCTACTGTGCTCCCCCTTCCGTTTCTCCCCACCCCACGACAAAGATGCCCGGTTCACTGGTCCCTTACGCATACCGTAGAGGCTTAACATCACGTTCCATCTTCTCTAGTATCTTCGGTGGCTCTCATCCGACATGTAATCATATACCGAGAGATCGTCTCCCTCCGCAGACAGACTTCGATAGAATGTCGCTCGTTGAGGCGCATGTCCTGTGAGAGAGTGGTCCACCCGTGAAATGGTAGGAGAAGACCTGACATTGGTGGTTTCGATTCCATATTCGTCTCGCATAATTTCCACAGACCCATTTCCTCGAATTTCCACGCCGGAATATAGACCTGTGGGATACCCATGTGATTCTTCCGAAGGGGTTCGGTAGCTCCATTGTTGAGTGCTCTTAGGTACGGGCGCGTAGAGAGGAGGGACCATCGAGCCTGGGGCGGATGGAAGGGGTCGAGCGCCGGGAGAGCTAGGTTCTACGAACGATTTGCGTGATGAGGCGGGCGGGGGAGGTAGGAGATGCCCATCGGCTGAGAGGATTGGGAAGTGGAAGTTCTCCGAGTTTGGTGAATACGGAGATCCGGGACTCGAAGAGCTGAAATGACTGGAATCGGAGGATAAGGGTGATGGGGGCGCACGGGAGACTTGTCGGGAAAGGGAAGCGAAAGAACCGGCATGGCTCATCAGAGGTGTTCCCATACTTGATATCTTGGGTTCCGAGGCAAGTTGAGAGGCTCTGTCTTTCGCTCGAGATCTGTAGAGCTTGCGTAGGTATATACCGCCAAGTATTAACAGTACAAGGGCGCCTACCAAGAAGGATGTATGTCAGCATGGTCGGGACCAGGATCCTAAATATAGAGTACACGCACATATGCCGAGAGCGATGCCCAAAAACAGCTTGTCATCGGCGGTCAGCGATTCGCAAACCCTCCCATCTGAGTCGTAAAGCTTTCCTCCCTGTTGACGATTGAAGATCAGCACCAGCCGGACAACACATGGGGAGTAGCAGAATACTGACCGAGTCTGTGATGTGATATGCGCAAGCACGCCTGGAGAATAGTTGAGGAGCCATGATTGAGGACTATGAGTGTATGAGGAGATTATTTTGTTCAAGTAGACAAGTGAACAAAATGTTTGAACTACATCTCGTTCTGAGATATGTTGATGAAGCGTCCTTCGACATCAGTATGTACCACTTTCTTCTCCAACCCGCCATCTTGAACATTACTTAGGTACCGCTGAACAAGATAACACTATGGATGGATCATCACCGGGACGACATGTCCATCCGAAGGGGTATATCATTTTGGTGGACTGCCTCCACCAAACATACCTCCGGCGCTGCGCCAAGGTTCTGGGCTCGGTCTTGGTGGATGTAAAAGATGCATTCATGCACAACCAGTGTTCGATCTAGTTCTATAAGCAACATCTAAGTAGGAAACAATATCTATGGGCTACAATTCAAACGAAACAATCTATACAAGGGGAGGGTTTTGGCGGTATATCTAATGAGCTACAGTGAATCTGAGTTGACCATCTTCCAGGTGATCAACCTTGATTTGATCCATGGTGTCGACCACGTAATGGGCACCTAGGTTTTCGATTTTATCTCTGGTATGAGAAGTACAGACGGCAATGACGGTCGCGCCGGAGGCTACACCAGCTTTGATACCTGAAGGGGAGTCTTCGAACACCACCGCTCTGGTAGGGGCGATGCCGAGATCGGAGGCGGCAAGCAAGAAGGGATCGGGGAAAGGTTTTCCACGAAGAAGTCGAGCATCGTCGGCTGTGACACAGACTTTGGGGATGGTGATACTATTCGTAAAAGTAGGATCGTTAGCAAGACCACCGGTTGCAAAGCGTAAAACAATTGATGACTCACCCAGTTCGATTGAGACAACCATGACAGTAGGTTTTGGCACCAGAAGTAGCGACGGCGTATTTGCCTTCTGGCAAGGAGTTGATCATTTTCCTGACACCTGGGAGGATTCTGACGCTCATGTCGACCAGGTCCTCAGCTTCTTCATCAGCGAAAGGAGATTCGTCCTCAACTGCTACTTCGGTCGTTGTGGTCTTGCTAAGTTTGTAACTGGTCAAATTCAGGGCATCGGCGGTGCTAAACTGGAAGGCAGGGTTTCGGGCGATGTCAGGAGTATTGCTGACGGGTGTGAGAGGGGCCATCGATGAACGACGTGTAGAACTGTTCGTCATGGATGATTGTCGAGATCGGGCAGAGCTGAATGATCCTTTTCGAGAATGAGGGGTATCGGCAAAAGCAAGAATCGATTTTTCAAACTCTGCGAGAATCAAATGATGATTAACATGTGCGCTTGCCAATGATGTAAGGAAAATCAAAATTCAACTCACTCTCAACTTCTCGCTCTACATGTTCTTTACGCAAACCTGGCACGAGCTCCATTAAGTTATCACTTGCTCTTCGGCCGTGAGTCGCTCGAATGACCTCTTCTGGCTCAAGGCCGAGTTCTTCAGCCTTTGCCGTCCAAGCTGCTTCTACAGCAGCGATAGAATCGGTCAAAGTACCGTCCTATCGAGAGATGTTAGATTACAAGTACTGATGTCAATCGCATATGCCATCAACTCACCATGTCAAAGAGGACACCATCAGCAGTGAAGGTGGAGGATTGTATATACTGTTGTTGAGTGGACATATTGAGTTGAGATATACAGTAAATTTTATAGGTTTATACCAAGTCTTGTCGTTTCTGTTCGTTCGATTTGAAAGATATGAGTGGAATGAAGAAAGAAAAAAAGAAAACGAGAGGCGACAAAACGGATCGATCAGTGGTTTATATACATGTATCTTGCATGTAGATCGTTAGTAGGCCGAGGGGAAGAGGCAGATGAGGTGATGACGGGGGACCATCACACCCCTAAAACCCAAAGGATCACACCTGGACCAAGACCGAGAAAACGGAGCAAAAGGGCAAAGGGACAGGGCGATTGACCATGACGCTGATCGAGAGAGGAAGGACCGAAAACATGCATATTGATCGCTGACTGGGCTGCTGGGTCGCAGACCGATCCTATCTATCTATGTTCGGGTTAAAGTATGAAAGGGTGAATAAAAAAAGCAAAATCAAAGGGATTATATCAAAGGGTCTTGGACTCGGACTGATCTAAAATTACTAAGAGCCAGGTTTAACCGTGGGAAACATGTCAATTTAAACCAGGGTCAAACCAGGGTAAAGGGTGTAAAAACAATTCAGTGCGTCATCGTTATCTCCTCATGTCTTGCTTCCTCTCTTGACCCGCTTATCATTTTAACTCCCCTCCCGCATTCGCTCCATTCCGATTCCCATTCCCAACATTAACATGGTGCCACCGCGTCATCAGATTTCATAAATCCAGTATATCCACACAACCTAGCTACCGCACCTTATCAGACGCATCTACTGCCGACCGATCTTACGATGACACCATAACCAACTTGGACTATACAGCAACCAGTCGCCGGCGGTATGATCGGTGTCGTTCAAGAAGATACAATCCAGGCGTGGTGATTTCGTAATCAGGTCAGACCCAAGTTGCACGTCGTCATCATTGGTGTTTTTAGTGGCATTCACTGTAAGAAGAACAGGTAAACATAGATGAACATGACACAGTGTTACATATCTTGATTGATTGAAGAGGAACGAGGGTGCACACTGATAACTTTGCATGTTCCGAAAAGAAGGAAGAGGAACAAACAGTTGAAACCAGGGATTGGAAAAAAGGGGTGTCGGAGGGGAAATGGGGGCACCAGGGTGTTGTGAGCTCAGCACACAACGACCTCGTTTGTATACAGAGAGAGAAGAGCAGTGCCAAGAACATAACAGCAACTCTAGGAGTCTCCGCACAGCCCCGAAATATAATACCGAAGACGGAGTTGAAACAGGACAGGTAGACGAACAACAATCACACACTATTGCAAACAGGTAAACAACCCCAAAACGTGATAAGATCCAATCAAAGTAGACTAAAAAAACAAAAAACACTCCGAGTTAAAAACACACGTCACCCTGATAAACTTTCTCGGGGGGAGCCGCTCTGTGACAAAACACTGTAGCAACGTATAGAATACTCGGAAACAATGATAATCCCGACATCTTCCTTCCGTGGCATTACAGACAACAAAACTCGCCTATTCTCGCCTTTTTAGCGGGAACATACGGCAATATGAAATTATTGATCAGGGGAACCACACCCCTTACCGCCGGCATCTTCCGCTGCATGCCTACTGTGATAGGCATGTGAAAAGCATGAGAAATATTCCCACGTCATTATGCTAACGACTCGAGTACCTAGGTGAATTTCCCCATTCATCACAGTATATTCGTTATTTTGATTACATGCCGTTCCCACCCACGCAGACACACTCCACCATCTCACTCCCAATCCCAATCCCCATCTCCTCCTTCCTTTCTCTTCCGTCTTTCTCTCTCATTCCATCCAACACTATATATATCTATACATATACATCTTCCCTCTTCTTTCATCCCATCAACCAAAAAACACAGCACATCAACTACAAATATCAAAAATGGTCGTCAAAGTAGGAATCAACGGTTTCGGTGCGTACATCGATCTTTTCTCGCGAAGGCCAATCTTGTTTGGCTCAGTGAATGTCCCCACCATCGTCTCATCAATCTTCTGCACTGGTCTCATCAACCTTCTGCGCTGGCTCAGACATCTCTGAGCTTATGCTTTGATCATATTGGAGAATCTATCTCATCCATCGCATCTAGCTGATTCAAGCTAATCGCTGACCTCGTTGAAAATCTACAGGTCGAATTGGTCGAATTGTTCTCAGGTATGCGTCATTGCAACCCTGCCGAATCAAGGTGTATGATTGCTAATGCGTTGCACATCCACTTTTGTAGAAACGCCATCGAACATGGTGACATTGAAGTCGTCGCCGTTAACGAGTGAGTCTCAAAGTATCCAAGGTTCGTTGCACCGCGTACGCACGTTCGCTGATTTTCATATCTCAATATAGTCCTTTCATCGATCTTGAGTACATGGTAAGCCATTTGTCTGACTGGTTGATACTCTTGACACAATCGTTGACATCACTGTATCACAGGTCTACATGTTCAAATACGATTCTGTAAGTCATTCTCTAATCGTGAAAAGTCTTGTCACGCCTCTGCTGACTAATCAACCCCACATGTTAGACCCACGGTCGATTCAAGGGATCCGTCGAGACCAAGGACGGTAAGCTCTACATCAACAACAAGCCTATCGCTGTCTACGGTGAACGAGACCCAACCGCCATCAAGTGGGGAGAGGCCGGTGCCGACTACGTCGTCGAATCCACCGGTGTCTTCACCACCACCGACAAGGCCAGCGCCCATCTTAAGGGTGGTGCCAAGAAGGTAATCATCTCTGCTCCTTCAGCTGACGCCCCCATGTAAGTCGTTTTTCGTCATACTTCCCGTAGGTAAGCGACGTATGCTGAAACCATCACCCATCTCTAGGTTCGTCTGCGGTGTCAACCTCGAGCAATACAAGCCTGAATACAAAGTCATCTCCAACGCCTCTTGTACCACCAACTGTCTTGCTCCTCTTGCCAAAGTCATCAACGACAACGTAAGTATCCACCGATCGCACCTTATAGTCTTCGTTCAGGCTGACATTTGAACCCAAATGTCTAGTTCACCATCGTCGAAGGTCTCATGACCACCGTTCACGCCACCACCGCCACCCAAAAGACCGTTGATGGTCCTTCCAACAGTACGTCTAACACTTTTGCCTGTGTATCCTCGCTAATATACATTTGACTGTAGAGGACTGGAGAGGTGGTCGAGGTGCTGCCGCCAACATCATTCCCTCTTCCACTGGTGCGGCCAAGGTGGGTCCAGTCTATCTCCGTGGGAATGACACAGCTGATGCTTTCTCTCCCGCAGGCCGTCGGAAAGGTCATCCCTTCCCTTAACGGTAAACTCACCGGTATGGCTTTCCGAGTCCCTACCGCTGATGTCTCCGTCGTCGACCTTGTCGCTCGACTCGAGAAGGGTGCTTCTTACGATGAAATCAAAGCTGTCATCAAGAAGGCTTCCGAGAGCCCCGAGCTCAAGGGTATTCTAGGGTAAGTTTACCTGATTCTTTTACCAGACACCGAAGCTTATTTCTTCGCTTTCTCGATAGTTACACTGAGGATGAAGTCGTCTCTACCGATTTCGTCGGCGCCACCGAGTCCTCTATCTTCGATGCTAAGGCTGGTATTGCCTTGAACGCCAACTTCGTCAAGCTCGTCAGTTGGGTGAGTAAAAAATTCGCGTCACCTGTGTTGACTAGCTCGGTATTGACCTTGTCCTGACCCATAGTACGACAACGAATACGGTTACTCTCGACGAGTTTGTGACCTCGTTGCTTACATTGCCGGTGTTGATGCCAAAGCTCAATAAGCGATGAGATCTCGTTAACGTGGTCATAGATAGATCAAAAGTCTGGTAGCCTGTGGAAAGAGAATGAATCAAATTGTCAATTAATTGCTGCCAAAAGTATCCCTGCCCCTCGTCTAGGCTTCCTTGTCCGACAGCGGAACATTCCGACTTGACACGAGCCGTGAGTACACATGCGCTCGGGAAAGGAATGACAGATGCAATCAGCCTCAACATCGAGTCTGAAAGGGAGCATGAACGCAAGCGGCACCACATTACCCCTTGGCCCATGCGTCTCATGGCTCTCCACCTCCTATCATTATCAGCTATTGTGTTCCTTGCTGCAATCGTGAATTGACACCTATCTTTTTGTCCGAGCAATAGACAAAAACGGTGGAACGAGGAACATATGCGAAAGAGGAAAGAAAGCGGAACTCGCATTGAACAGTCAGTCAGGAGAAGACTCATGTGAAGCCAGCGTATCTCAAAAAATTTGCCGTGCAGCTGAGTGATTGAGATTGAACATGAGATGAAGCTCAATGCGCTCGGCTCGCGACTTCATAACTGATGTGAGAAGTAAAAGCAGCAATACTAATATCTCATTCAATATTTTATTACTGACCTCGCATTTCTTATTCACCCTCGCGGCGAACCAGTTCTTAGATAGCTATTGATGAGAGACAGGATATGGAGGGGAGAGGACAATTGATAGAACACGATCAATGATTGACTTTTCTGCTGCTGGTTTTGGAATCTTTGCAGGGGAAGTCGAGTCAGCTAAGACATCAGACAGAAGGATTTTTTTTAATAAGCTTCAGGTCTTCTTGCGAGACTTGCGATATTGTGGAAACATTAATCACGTTTACTCTGATGAATCAAGGGTGATACACGAAAATCATTGCAGTAACTACAAGGCCATCTCTGCGGTCTCCTTGCACACCTGCAATTTAGATATATACTTTGAACTTGGGTGCTACCCCGTATACCCCATGTCCCTCAAGAACGCCCAATCCTGACCAGGATCAAACAACGCATTCAGCATCTCGTCGATCCCATCAGCCACTGGTACCATCGAGCTTTCTTCTCTGGCCAGCTGGTACTGTTCGAGCGTGTTCAGAGCGTTGGCGACGATTGAGCGATACTGCATTGATGGATGATGGACAGCGCCCTGGCAGATGCCGTCGAATAATGATGCAGCGAAGGAGATGATTCGATAGAGAGGGGATGATTCGGGGACTGGAGGAGGCGAACCAGGTTGTGTGAAGGAGTAGGCGGTGAGGTTGGCTATGGAGGTGGTCAGGTCAGCGCTATCGACGGTGCAATACTTACCATCAATACAGCCTCGGTCATACACCAACACCAAGAATACCGCAGCGTAGGCATGAGTGATCCAGTAAGAGTCCACAGCGAACATGAAGGAAGATCTGGGGAAGTCAGCGTGACTCAGCTCACGGAGAGGTGTGACGGGACAACTCACAAAGCAGTAAAATTCATGGTATACTTTGACACATCGTTCATTTCCGCTAGTCTCTCAGGCCGTTCGCTAACAGCATCTGTGGAATACCTAAGCGATCATCAGCATTGGTTGACAAGCTCTGTATTCCCCACTCACTGCCAAAGAAGTCTGAACGCAGCATCCACCCCCGTTTTCAAAGCCGCTGGCGTGGGAGAGATCGCACCCTTTTGAATATCACCTAGTTCCACACCAATCGGAGTAGCGTTGAGAGCCAGACGATACCATCGTAGCGCTGTGAAAGGCATTTGTTGTTTGAACGTGGGAGCGGCTAAGGAGAATTTAGCTAAGATCAGAGGTGATCCGTCTCAAGCTCACCACCGCTGCTGCTGAAGATTGCATCCCATTCCCTCTCCCAGCTGTCCAGCTCCGCATTTGCTACGCTCAGCGTTATACTGTCCAATTTCCTCAAGCTTACATCGCCGCAAGAGATCGAGGCGCGATGAACGATCGCTACGAGTTCTGCTAACCCTGCTAGTTTCAAATCGCCCGACTGAGCTTTGGGATGGGAGCCGAAGGCGCGAAGAACGGACGTTGGTGGTGTGACCAAGGTCGCTGGTAGGCCAGCGGTAAGCGTGAGGCTGGAAGGATAGGGCGAAAGGGTCAGCTCCCAATTTCACCGCAAGCAATATTGGCCCGACTCACTGCCTATCAACCGAGATCAGATTGAGCCACACCCTCATCCGTTGCAGATTCTCCTCTGCACTGTCCGATTGATGATCTGCGAAATCCACAGAAGCGGCATCCTCTAAGCCGATGTACTTTGCGAATCGTGTTGCTAGTCCAATCATGAGCCAAGCATACGAGTCTGTGAACCGGCTCTTTGGCGATGTGTGGGATGGGTCAATATCGACCGCGGGCCACTGTATGGACAGCAGCAGCGATTGGACGACTTCGAGGGTAAAATCTGAAGGGCTGGGACGCAAGAGTAGGAGCTGTATGTGTTCGTCGAACATAGATACTAGGGAGGAATATCTGGGATGTAGCCAGTTGTGCGTGGATCGGATTCTGGGGGTTGATCAGCAGAGTCATGAGTCAAAGCACTCACGGGTCGTCAATATCCCAATATCTTGCTCCGATCAAACAGATCGAGGTGAATAAGAAAGAACTCCGCCTTCTCGTCTGCTTAGCATCTCTTTGTTGAGCTATCCAAGAACATGGCGCTAGTTCATGACAAGCCTCAAAGAATCTAAGAGGGACAAGGTGAGTACTTGCGACCTTTGCTAGTGGTAGACTTACATATCAAACAGTCGCTGTGCTTCATCCATTGTCAATATGCCCCGTGAGACTGGGTCTGCATTATAATTGATATTTCCATTGGCGATGTCCTGTACTTCTTGTGGAAACTGACGAGTGATGGGTGATTTTGATCTGCCGATAAGGCCTCGTAATGTTTGGATGGGAGCGGATGAGAATCTACCATTTTGAATGGTTCCCGTGGTCGCTGCGACTTGCGTGTCTTGTTCGAGGGAGACTTGCGAGATGCGATGAGCATCGGCTCGTGAGCTCACAGGGAGAGATATGGCTATCTCGGTGGGAGCAGATAGTGAATTACTGTTGATTTCTTGGTCAGTCGATTCGATGGGTTGATCACTCACTCTACAAGAGAAGGCATCTGTGCTCTCGTTGTTCCCTCCAGCTCTGATATACGTCGCAGGGCCTGTTGCATTCTTAAACCTCATGGTCGTAGGTCAGCGATCCTTTTCCAAATAAGGGAGCTACCGGTAGAAGCCAGCTAGCATTGAGAGAGACTTGCAAACTCACTGCTTCTGCAAAGCCGCAACATCACTCGTCAACCTCTTTATGACTGATGCATGATCAACCTCTCCATCGGTTTTACGTTGCAATGCAGCTCCTCCAAGCCCATCAGTCAAGAAGCTGCACTCCTTGCCGACCCGCTGACACCTCTGACAAGGGATTGAGACCCCATCACATCGCTGTTTTCTCCGGCGACATTGAAGACAGGCTCTAGGTGTACGACGATTTAATCGTGGAGATGCGCTGCGTTGGCGCGACGTCGCGCGATCGTCAGGCGGTGGTGACTGTGAAGAGCTGCACGATGCTAGGCCGGTCATAGGGTACTACTGTATGGCATTGTTGTTACAAATATGGTATAAAGAGTAAATGCAGAAGTGAGATTGCGTTGATAAGAGACCCCAATAACTTCCCAAACGGATTTAAGCGCGATGAACCTTGCAACCCACCCAATGAGTTATATGACATTCATCACTTCGGGATATAAGGGAACTTCCCTTTCCAATGCTGGGCGATCTCATCCCTCCGAGCAAACCATACGCCCTCTTTCGACTGAGCATATTCTATGAATTTTCTTAACCCAGCTATTCTGGCGGGTCTACCAACGATACGACAGTGCAAACCTATGGACAGCATCTTTGGGGAACCTCCTTCAGTCCCTTCTCTATATAATTCGTCAAAAGCGTCCTTCAGATATGTATAGAAGTCTGCGGAGGTTGTGAATGGTTGATACGTAGCATTCTTGTAGTCGTTAGTGTCGAGAGTCTGGAGCAGGAGAGTTTAGCGGAAGGCTTTGCTTGACCCACACTCTCACTCACGTATGGAATGACGAGCAGCCCTTCTGTTTTTTGTCCTCCTGGCATAGGGATCCTACACAAGCAACGTCAATCACATGCGGGGAGGTTGAGAAAAACACGTTTACTCACCAGTAAGGCAGATCATCGCTATAGCTGTCACACCAGTATTCCAAAGGGATTCCTTCCTCCCTGAACACCTTCGCGACGAGCGCTCTTGATCTTGGGCTGGCTTTCGAACCAACCATGCCATAGTACCAGCCTTTCGGAGGTCCGCCTGAAGCCTTCTCAATCGCTAGAGTGAGAGTCAAGTCAGTCGCCTTGCACTGCTCCTTGAAAATAAACCCACCTCGTATCGTCTTCCTCACGTTCTCCTCCTCCTCCTCTACAGTCCAATTCGACCTATCAATCCATCTCCAGCCGTGACTGGCAAATTCGTGCCCATGCTCTCCCAATAGCTGACCCACCTCCGGGTTCATTTCCAGTGCTTGTCCCACAGCGTAGGCAGTGCATTTGACTGATTTTTCTTGGAACAATCTCAAGATCCGCCATACCCCTGCTCGCGAGCCGTACTAGGGTCGTACAGCGATGGCTCAGCATTGGCCAATCGAAGATATTAATGAGCATACCTCGTATAGAGACTCCATGTTGACATCTCTCTGTTTGACATGTGGAGTCACTCCTGGCCCAAGCTCTGTTTGATCCATTATATCAGCAAAGGCCCACTCGCGGGACGCCTAGACTTACCACTGGCCAGAGTCTCCGATACTTCGTCGCCATTGACGAGAGTGTGCTCACTACCCTCTTCATAGTTGAGCACCTGGCACATGACATCAGCCGGAAGCTTCACGATGAATCCAGCGTATTCACCTACCAGACTGATTGCAATCTTTGCCCCACCCGGCCATTCGGGATTGGGAGGATTGAAGCCGTACCCCACCAGATCTCTTGGTCCATAATCCTCAGAGTTGCTCTGCATGTTGGCTAAACTCGAGTTCAGAGGGAATCTGTAATCTCTGGAGTAGCGACCGGGAAGAATATACGCTGTTTTATCCATACGCGTCATAATGTATGACTGCAATTTCGCGAAGATAAGGCTTTCTCGTTGTCCGCTCCAAGCCGAAGATCGAAGTGGAGGGCGAGAGCGGCTTATCCTCTTTGCAATCCCGACAAGCTTGCTACTTGTCTTCGTCTAATCCGCCATGTACCCGCTCACTAATGAACCAAGGGGTAGTATTAGGTGCAAAAGCTGTCGAGCATTCCAGCAGGAAAGGCAACTTTGCTCAAGCAAATGTAAACATCCTTGCTTCCGTTACCATTCTGCATCCCCTCTTCCGTCGATATCAGTGACTCCAAGTACACAAACATGGTCAGACCATTGCAAAAAGGCATCTACGTCCCTCTTCCTACTTTCTTCGATGCTAACGAAGATCTCGATCTCAAGGCTTTCACGAAACATATCGTCTGTGAGTGTATATCTAAGTCTTGCCCTTGGGTTTATTCATCCTATTGATGATACATCTGTAGACACCGCTAAAGCAGGTATTCTACCCGTTGTATGTGGATCCATGGGTGAAGCCGTTCACCTCTCACCAGACGAGAGGGTACAGCTTGTCAAGACGGCACGTGCCGCATTAGATGACAGCGGACTACACCAAGTACCTATAATGGGTGGGATAGGAGCTGCCAGCACCAGGGAAACCATCATTTTAGCGCAGAGGTGAGTTGTAGAATGTCCTATACGCAGCTCTACCGCTCACTTCAGATTGTAGACTCGCTGAGGCAGGAGCAGATCATGCTATACTCATCACTGGTGGCTACTACGCTGGAGCGTTGATTAAGAAACCGGAGGCGATCAAGAAGTTCTATGTGGACGTGTCAGAAGCGTCGCCGATTCCCGTGTAAGTGATCTGTCTTTTGACCCAGATCTGAGATCGCTCAAGCACAACTTAGGTTGCTCTACAACTTTCCCGGAGTCACAGGCGGTATCGATATGACCAGTGACCTAGTCGAAGACATCGCCAAAGCCGCACCTAATACGTGTGGTATCAAACTGACGTAGGTGTTCTACCTACCTGTACCTCTTCGCTAACTGATAGGTGCAATCAGCTGCGGAGCTGTTGGCAAATTGACCCGTATAGCCGCAACTGTCAACTCTGAAGATTTTGCGAACGCATATCCCAGGAGAGATCCAAGTGCTCCGTGAGTGGTATCATGGCTGTTGAAGCAGCAAGCTCTCGCTGAAGTTTGCTCCAGCTTCCTTGTCATTGACGGGTTCATCGACTTCCTTTTACCTTCCATCGCAGCAGGAGCTTCGGGAACGATCACTGGTGTGCCAAACTTTGCCCCTGTGAGTGACTCAAGCTTGCGCTGCAATTACAGTTCGGACTGACCTTTTACCTCACCGCTAGCTCACCTGCATGAAGCTTTGGGAATACTGCGTGAGACCGGATCTTAACGTCCCAGAGGTCATGAGAGAAGCCCAAGATTTGCAAGCCTTGGTCAGCAGAGCGGACTGGGCGGCGTCGAACGCAAATGTGTGTGACCTTCTTCTCTTGAGGCAGTATCGCTGCTAACGAGCGTTTGCAGATCCCCGGGATGAAACGTCTTCTTCAATATCTGTTCGGATATGGTCACTTGCCCCGAGGACCTCTGCCCGAGATGAGCGAAGATGAGGCAGACAAGCTGTTGATAGGCCATTCAGCTATCTTGAACATCCTAGAGTATGAGAAGACGCTTCGAGATCAAGGGTACAGATATAATTCCCCGTAGACAATCGCTTTATTGTGCATCAAACGTGGTGCTTTCCAGCCCGAAGTCGAAGCTGCTTCACCTATCGAATGAGCTTGACTTCTGACATGTGACGATCCCACCGAGAACAGGTCGACCGCCTTATCACTTCAGTCGAGCATCTCCTAAGTCACCCATTCCTTTTGATGATGATCAATTGGCGCTCACAAACCAGACTATATGCAATAAGAAGCATTGGACAGAGAATTACATCGCGATATCATTTACAAGCAACTCTAACACAGGTTCATCTGCACCCTCTGGGTATCCCTGGCACACTCCCCGTCATCCTCCTCCACTTTCGCGGGGATTGGCTTGTTAGCCAAAGGTGTCAGCCTAAAGGCGTGTCTCCTGTCTCCTACGGGATAGTCCAAGGTCTGGGAGTGGTTGGTAACTCGTTGGTCCCATACTAAGACAGTGCCCGCTTCATATCTAACTCTGCAAGAGAAGTCTTGTCTAGTGGCGATGTGATTGTACAGGAAGTTCAAGAGATAGTCGGACTCCTCTTTGTCAAAGCCAACGATGTATTTGGTATATACCGGATTGACGTCTGAGAGCAGAGTCAGCTTTGAGATGTTCGAACAAGGCATATCTACCACTCACACAAGGCCTTTTGCTTGGTGACAGGATGTACGATCACAACAGGATGCTCTGTCGATAAGACTTCTCTTCTCATCACAGCGTCTTTCCCATTCTTGAGCTCGGCAGCAGCACCGTCGTTGTTGGAATGCACAGCGGTCAAACCCTCGAGTCTCTTCCTGAATCGAGGGGAGAGCGAGTAGTACGCTTGAACGGACTAAGAGGTATTTTCGTGTGAGCTCAGATCGCAGATAGTGCACCAAAACCTACCGAACTAATCAATGTGTCACCCCCTGCCGTTGAAGGAGACTCCAACATGCAGATAAAAGTAGTTCCGGGCGTTTGAGGTTCAGGTGATTGATCGGTGTGCCATTGAATGGGAGATCTACCCGCCCACGATCGGCGAACTCGAAGATCGCTACATCAATGATCAGCTTTAAGAGTCTCAAAGAGACCAATGGCTTACTCCTTATGATCATAGATGATCATGTGCTCGACCGAACCCGCAGCGGGATGAGGAGCCCAGCCGTGAATGTGGAGAGGACCGAAGTGACTACTTGCGGGATGAGCAACTGATCTTCTCGAAGATACCAGAAATCGGCTCACCGCACAACCTCTTTCTGCCTCTCAAAGCCAAGGTCTCCAAAGTCTTGATCTCTGAACACGATCGCACCTCTTTGAGCGGCTGGGGGTAGTTGAGAGATCAGCAATATGAGCTTGATTGTAAAGGCCACCAACTCACTAAGCAAGGCAAGCTCGTCGAGCCCTTTCGAGTCAAGCTTGGACACTTGGACACCGTGGATCTCTGTGCCAACATGCGGGGAGAGGTCGAACTGAGGACTAGTATTAGTCTATTCTGTATTTTCCTCAGGAATGACCGCACTGACCGACTTGGTTGCTCCTTTCAACAAATTAGGGAAGCTGGGATCCGCCCGATGTCCAGGATCAAAATGTTCAAATGCTCCCAGGTCCTCAACTTTCTCTAGAGGGTCGTAGAAGGCTACACGATACCATCAATGAGCACAGTCCGAACATGGTCCTCCAAGACTCAACACTCACGCATGTACTCCGGGTATAAGGGCGACCCGTCATCATTCTTTGGCCTCGAGAGATGAGCCTTGTTGATGTCCTTGAGGTTGACACGAGTGTGCTCCAGTTTGTGTTGGTCTAAGATGAGGGGCATTTTTGCGATTCTACTTGACTCGATCCGGTAAACTTCTGAGCAAATGATTGTGAACAAGTCATCCAAGTCGTTATCTAATGACGATGTGATGTCCAAGTTATATGCTCTCGCTCGTCGGCATTCCGCTCCTGCAAGCGGGGTCTTCGGGAAGGCCGCTCCTCAACCGTCCACTTGGGACTTGGCAGCGCATATATCGGCATCATCGGCTTATGCGCTTTTGCCTGTTCTGTCGCTTCGAGACGCAAAGCCGCTCCAGGTCCCGAAAAAGCTTATCTTTTCACTTTTCTGGACATCCCATTGGGCGATTGTAGTCGCCATGTTGATAAGGAATGCGCTATAAAATCCCACTGATCAATGCGTTCTTTCTTCGACTAGTCATCCACTCCTTGCATCCACAACGCATCCACAACCATGTCGTTGTCACCTTCTACCGAGGAAAAGATCAACCCATCCGATGCTCAGGCTATCGCCGTGACCGAGACCCACCACAATGAAGAGTACGAGGATTTTCTCGTTCTCGAAAAGCAAATGCAAGGTGCCGGTCACCGGAAGCTCATGAGGAAACGTAGGTCAACAAATGATCCAAGAGAAGTGTGTAACATACTACTGACAACGCATCGCACATAGTCGACCTTCGATTGCTTCCGACTCTATCTGTTCTTTACTTGCTAGCGTCACTTGATAAAGCGAACGCTGGTAATGCAAAATTATTCGGATTCCTCGAGGAAGTTGGCATGACGGGTACTCAGTTCAACTATGGTAGGTTCTACCTGTGGGGAAATCAAGCATTGATTTGGCTGATCGAAATCACACCAGCTTTGATGTACCTCTTCTTCACGTACGGATTGTTCGAACCGGTTTGCAACGTGTGTCTTCGTCGACTAGGCCCCAAGATATGGTTCCCGATTGCGGTCACTACCTGGGGTCTCATCACCACCTTGACTTGTATCGTCTCAAGCTACGGTGGCTTTGTTGCCATTCGATTGTGCTTGGGTGCTGCCGAAGCTAGTATCTATCCCGGAGGGTATCTGCTTCTAAGTATGTGGTACAAGCCGAAAGAGCTGGCTACGAGAATGGCCATTTTCTACGGTGCCAACACTGCTGCAGGTGGTAAGTTTGAGTCATCTTGTGAAGGGACTTTTGCTGACTCCCCCGACAGCCTTCGGAGGTGTGATTGCATATGGTGTAGGTAACATGGACGGCATGCATGGCTGGAGGGCCTGGCGCTGGCTTTTCTTGGTGCGTATATGGGTCATCCGGTGAAATAAAGCGATGATTTGCTGATCCCAGCTTAGATCGAAGGCCTTATCACCGTCTTCTTTGGTCTCGCTTCATACTTCATGCTGCCACCTTTCCCCCATACATATACAGCTGGAACCAAGAACTCTTGGCTCACACCTGAGGAAGCCAAATATGCCAAGCTCAGGACAAAGTATGCCAACGGTCCTCACGCACCAACCTATGTCTTCCAGTGGAGTGATGTCCTCGCGGCTGCGAAAGACAGAAAGACCTACTTCATGTGAGTGTGGTCGAGCTCGGCATACCGCTTGTTGCTAACTTGCATCGTTTCAGGATGATGCTCTTCTGGTGGGGTGGATCAATACCAACATACTCTCTCTCGTACACCCTCCCAACGATGGTCAAGAACTTGGGCTACACTGCAGTCAAGGCTCAAGCTCTGACAACACCGCCTTACATCTTTGCAACTGTCATCACCGTCACCGTCGGTATACTTTCCGATCGTTTCAGGAGACGTTACTTTGCCATCATGTCAGCTTATTCCCTTGGTTTGATCGGTATAATCATTCTCTGGATTACTGTTCACCACCCTCACCTCACGGGAGTCAGCTACTTTGCCATCTTCTTGGCTGCTGCCGGTTACTCCGCTCAAGCGCCTATTGTCGGTGCATGGACCAGCGAGAACTTCCCCAATCCGAGTAAGAGGGCCGCGGCTATTGGTCTTTTAATGTTGTTCGGAAGCATCGGTGGTGGTAGTATCGGCTCGAATATCTATCTCGCTAATCAGGTGAGAGTGTTCTCGATAGTCGAAACGGAATGAATCTGACATCGTCCCCACCAGGCTCCATACTACCCTCTTGGCTTTGGTTTCTCTGTGGGAGCTACCACCCTCGGAGCTATGATCCCGGCTACCATCCACTGGGCTTTGATGAAGAGGGACAACAAGAGGAGAGACAAGGTGGATAAGGATGAAGTTCTTGCGACTTATACTGCCGAAGAGCTGAGTGCGATGGAGGAATATAGTCCGCTTTTCAGATACTCAACTTGAGGGTGTTTTCTCCAGGGCAGTACGTCGAGGTGGTTGGATGAGAGAGTAGTTTGCTTGACTTTCTGTTCGTATTGTTTTTGAACCTTGGTTGTGTGGGTGTCGGAATATGAGAACGTTCCTAGGTATTCATGCAGTTGTCGTATGAGATTAGGCAAGAGCGAAGCGAGTGTATGACACTCAGTGAGGCTTCCCGATGTCAACACACGGGAAGAGGTTTGAACACATGTGTTCTGGCAGTAGCGTTCTGCTATATGCATTCTACCTCATGATATCCGATCAATCGATCCTGCAAATTTTCGAAAGCATGGCGCTCCACCGATACTGCTGAATAAGCTATGACTGACCTTCGGCCTTATTCAGCATTCCCAATCCTTGAGATCTCATACCATGTGACACGCGATCACAATCGTATAAAGACCTTTCCTCCGGCTTGACCGATTTCTCCATGACATCTACCCCACAATGTCCAGAATCGCCCTCATCCTCGGCTGCGGTAAAGGCATTGGCACCACCATCGCTGACGGCTTTCACTCGGCTGGTTACAGGGTCGCTTCAGTGTCACGAACTCCTCGATCATACGCCTCAGACGATCGTGTCCATCTTACAGCAGACTTTGCGGACCCAAGCTCAATAGAACCTTTGTTTGAGGAGGTAGAGAAGCGATGGGGCAATGCACCGGATGTAGTGATCTACAATGGTGAGTACGGCGGATATGGCGACAGGACTAATTCCTCTGCGCAGCATACGCCGGTACTCCCACTCGGACAAACCCACTCGAAGTTGCGCCTGATGCCTTTGTGAACAACATAAACATCAACACCACATCCGCCTACTCCGCCGCCTTCATCGCACACAAGCGGAACAACAACGTCAAGTATATCTACACTGGGAATGCGTTGAACAATTATATCGATCCGAATATTACGCTCTTGGGAGTGGGGAAATCCGCTTCGGCACACTGGATTCAGGCTGCAGCGAAAGCAGAGGGGTTGAGACCGGCTCAGTGAGTGGTCTTATCGATGACCAAGCTAACCCGCTTCAGGTTCTACTACTGCGACCAGCGAAGACCGGATGGATCACCTTGTTACACCGGATTGAGGGGGGACGCCCATGGCGAGTTGTACCTGAAGTTGGCCGAGTCAAGGGAGCAGGGTGAACCCGTTATCGTGTTCAGAGCGTAGCATACAACGTATTGATATCTATACAACATGTAAGATTTTAAAAAATCAGTATCCCCGAATTTGTCACCGTTCGCCATGAAGGATCGATCTTGCCATCGTCTCGAAGCCGGTACAGCTGTGATATATCAGCGAAGTTATATGACCTCGCACTCACCTTGTCCAGCATCGCCGCGGCTTCATCCACATCGTAAGCGTAATCTGCCGTGGTCCGTAGACGTGTGATTACTCCCCTAGCCACCGCTCTCTTGGCTGGGTCGTGCAAAACAGATCCTGAGGGGATTAGCGATGTCTCGCGAGGACTTACTCACCCGTCACGATCGCAGCGAGTAACAGTCCCACCCCATGATCCAATTCCTTCCCTTCGTTGAAAGCTGTCATCGCTGCCCATGCTGATTCTTGCACCTCTATATCCGAGTGCTTCTTTCTGAGCAGATCGACGTGCACCACCACCTAGGAGTAAGCTTTTATTCGTTTCAGATAGACTTACCTTGAGCATGTTTACCAGCACCCTGTTCCCGAAGACCACACGCGGATTCCCATCCGACTGGAGCAAGAAACTAGCCTCCCATAGGTTCAGCTCTTGCAGTATGTTCTGCACCTTCTGCTCGTGTGCTTCTAAATACCCCTTGTCGAGGATTGACCCAAGGATTGATTTCTCGTGGACCAACATGTTCACCCGGTTGGCCTGCCACGTCAGCTTCGTTAACTAAAATTCACACTCACCACTTCGACCACCGCTCTGTCCACGCCGTACGAGTTATGCACCGTATCTGCATCTTCCTGCACGTAGTCGTACCTGGAATGTCATCAGCCACGCTCTAAGGAAGTACCGACTCACCACCACAGAGCGAAAGACTCCTTCATCAGGCTTGGTGCTGCTCCCGTAGCTAGACACTGACACACATCCACCACCACGAAATTCTCCAATAGCAATCTAATCCTAGTCACTTCTGCCGACCCTACCGCCTTTGCTTCTTGAAGCATTTTAGCTGGCCCACCTCGTAGATCTATGAGTCCACACGCTGTATCGTATGCCTGCTTCCATAGCTTCCCCGCGTTCAAGCACTGTGCGATGATGGTCGCCAAGCAGCTTGTGAGAAGCAGATTCGACATCTCCGTGGTTAATCCATCCCCACTTGCTCTGAACGCGGCCGTTGTTTTGCATATACTAAGTGAGGTCGTCGAGAAGTGATCGCTGATAGCTCGCTGAGCGGTTTGCGATGCGCTGAACGAGGTCAGGATTTCCGAGTTTGACAGCGACAAGACGTCCCATCGGTGAGGTGGGTATTTATCTAAATACTTCTTCTCCTGCTGGGCGATCAGAGACGATTTGTGACCCGCTGCGATGGATATGAGGGAGAGTAGGAGAGCGTCCGATTCAAGCGAGAAGCCACGGGAATGCTCAAGACATCTGTTGAGGTGGAGGAACTGGATGGGTTCGTTTTGTACGGGCACGGAATACATGACGACGTTGCCTTTGGTGATATTAGCGTGAGTTGGCAAAGTTCCACTCACCGAAACAGAACAGATGGCGCATCTGCCAGGTCAGCGGTATTCCCCCCAGCTTTCAACTCACCAGGTCCCTCTCCTGCGAGTCTGGAAATGCTAATGTCAAGTAGTCGCTTGGTGTGAGGAAGAACGGGGCGGCTTCATAGCTGTGGACTAACTGCTCCTGCCGTATCAACTCTTCAACGGGTTCTTCTACAGGCCTCTTCCTCTTGTTCCTCGATTTAGGCATCGGGGCGGGTGGATAGACACACTGAGGTGGGATCAGCCAGGATTGACGAGTTACATTAACTCACCTCCTTCGACACGTTGCTGCACCGCTTGCATATCGGTTTCTCCTCATCACATCTGGTTTGCAATTAGCTTGGTCCGATTTACGCGAACCGAACTCACTTGTGTTTGCCTTTCCTACACCGGAGGCAGCCTAGATTCGAAGGGTCAGCAGCTATACCTTGCGCAGCGTCGCACCCACCGGTCCTGCTCCTGGTGAATTTTGGCTTATACGAGTCGTCTCCGTCGTCCATCGTACATATCTGCGTGATGTTGTGAAAACAAAAGGTTTGACTCAGCAAGATAGGCACAAAATAGGAAATTTGCTCAGGGAATAGTCACTGTGGAGCCAGAGCGGAGTTACGTGATCCTGCTCGCAACAATAAACATTCTAGTTGCCATGTCAAAGCACATGCCTCTTCGGACGAAGAACAATAAAGTGTGCTGGGAAGTACAGCTGTGAACGATGTAGAGGGCCTCTCCTCGACGCCTCTCGTTGTCAGAGCCACCTGAAGCTAGGACTGGAAAAATCGCACACAACTCCCTATTGTTCTTCCTTGCGTGATTGATTTCGGCCTTCCGAGGTTGCCTGTAGCGATGTATATAAATGGGCAAGTGAACAGAAAGAAATACACCCTTTATCCCATCCACTCCTCACCATGTCCCGCCCCGCTGTAGCCAATTTCGTCGACTCGTTCTTCTCTCGCACTTTGTTTCAGCCAGATGATGGCCTAGCCTCTTCCGTGCTCTCCGCTGAGCTTGCCCTGGACGCTGCTATCAAGTGAGTCTAGCAAAGTCGAAACACGCTGACATGCAGCATCAACGGGAACGAGTTGACCGCGGAGATATTCATCGGTCTCATCACCACGCAATTCAGAGGCGCATTCTCCGCTTCTGTCATCTCGATCCAAGATCTCAACATCGTCCCCGCCAACGAAGCAAAGACCACCGGTATCGTCGGTCAATTCAGCAAGTACGAGACGAAAGGGAAAGAAGATGGCAAGGTGCTCAAGCAGAGTGCTACTACGATTGTCAAAGTGGATGAGAGAGATGGGAAGATGTTGATCACTGCAATCTGGGAGGCTCAAACGGTAGACGAGGAGTAATTATATGCATGGTATGTTTTCTGTCATGGGTGGGTTCGATCCAATGCTATGCATGCTATGTTCTCGATAGTGGGTTTGGTCGAAGGATTCTATCATGTCCTCTAAACAGGGTTCGGTCCAGTGATCCGTACAGTTTCTGGTCGAGCAGAGTAACCTCCCCATGCCTGTATGTCAGCCCAGTCTTTGCGTAGAGTCACTCACCTCATCGTAGAGCCTCGAGGAGATGCCAAGGGACTGCAGCTGGAGCCAGTTGATCGCAGCGGAGAGGCCACCACCGCAGGCTAGACCAATCAGCTAGATTTTGGAGCAATTCACTCACTGTTGACAACGGTAGTCTCTCTTGAGAACACCTTATCTGCTGTTTCTTGACCCACTCGTTCCACAAAGTGCTTCTTCAGTTCGTCCGGATCACGAAGGTGAGTGAACCCAGCAGGATCTTTGAGCAGCGCCGTTGGGAAGTCGAAGAGTAAAGACGTGGGGATATGACCCGATTCGTACGAAGCAGCAGGTCGCGCATCGATCAGAACGGTCTTGTCATCAAGAGGTGCCTTCCTTGCAGCGATCTTGGCGATCTCCGCGTATTCTGGGGGATCAGCGAATACCCCAACGAAGCCAAACTCACCGACAACAGCGCGTGCATCGACGGTAGGCACTGGATAAGTCGTTTTCTACCTGTCAGCGGTTGTTATATACATCTGACCCACCTTGAACTCCCGAGGAGGTCCCGTCTCCAGTCTCACACCCTCAGCCTTCGCTCGTGGCAGGCCTCCATCAATCACAGAGACTTTCTCGTGGCCATACACCTGGGGAAGATTAGCTTTAGGTTGTCGTTACGTCATTGCTCACTTTAAATGTCCATGCGGTCCTCGGAGCAGAGAAGATCCCCTCGCTATCGTATATCACGACATGACTCCCCTCGCTGACACCGTGATTACCGGCAAACCTGGCAAAGCGCTCAGGCGAGGGTAGCATCAACGCATACCTCTCAGGATGAGGCTCGGATATATCGTCCAAAGACCAGAATCTCGCTCCGGGCAACCTTGGACCGTCTTGAAACTCCTTGTATGCATCTCGTGTAGGCGGATCAGGCTCATACAGCCATGAAGCGTCGAGCACGACAGTGTCGGGGTGGGAGATGATTGGGTCGGTCGGGGTGATGACAAGTTCTGTGGACATGGCGCGGATGATTGGTGTGAGGGACTTCGTGCGGCTGTGTACGTGCTGATGCGATTTACTTATGAATACCTCTGTTCAGAGTCTCCCTCGGATGGCCGAAGCACACCATCAGTATGCAATAGCAGCTCATCATGGCGAAAAATGGTGTCAATGTGGCGTCGACAGCAGCTCGGAATGCCGAGATGCGGCAGGCCGTTTGAGCGAGGTCGAAACGATGTTGCTGTATAAGTATGTGTTTGTGCGATCTTTTGCAACAGATTATACGAACCGGGATCTAGAAGCAAACACAATGACCATCGCTATAAAACCGACTGTCCTGATTATCGGCTGTGGCCCAGCGTAAGTGCAGATCGTTACTGAACCCCGCTGACATGCGTAGCGGCCTCGGCGCGATCGAGCAATTCCTCAGGAAAGAATTCGAAGTGGTAGCCTACGAAGCGAGAGATTCGATAGGTGGTTTGTGGTAAGTCAATTTACTTCTTAGGCTGTGCTAATTGGCAGGAACTTTGACCCGAATCCCCCACCGTGCACAATCTCCTTCGACAAGCAGGGCCACGCTGTAGCTCTCACCGAACTCGAACGTCAAGGCAAACCAGTACCATCGCCTACACCCATGTACGCGGGTGTCACTGCGAACACACCAAGGGTGAGTCAAGGTGGAAAGTTCCTCGCTGATATGTAGGATATCATGCCGTATCGATCGCACCCTTACCCGGACGGCACCGTCGAGTATCCCACGTACAAGACTATCTTCCAGTATCAGCAACGGTTCGCAGAAAAGTACACCGATTATATCCGGTTGAACCGAGTGGTGACTCGAGTAAGGCATGCGCCGCAAGATCACCCAGCTGTCAAGCGGTGGCTAGTCGAATGGACCCCTTCGTACACAAGCAATTCTCCCGAGATCGGAAAGACATTCGAGGAACAGTTCGATCACGTGGTAGTGGCCAATGGCACCGACTCGAGACCGTTCATTCCTCACATTGATGGCTTGTGGAATTGGAAGGGGGAAATACTACATTCCAGGTGGTACAGGAAACCAGAGGCATTTGTGGGCAAGGTGGGTAGGCGTTAGAACTATTGGCGCATTGGCTGACTATTTCAGTAGACTGTTATGATCGTCGGAGGTGGTCCATCAAGTAGGTGTGCCCATTATGATTCGAGCTAACGCTTCTGCAGGTGCCGATCTGGTTCGAGAGATTGGCATGCTCAAGGTCAACAATTCACCAAATCAACCCAAGAAGATCTATCGTTCTTTCCGGAGCAAGCTTAGATACGACACAGAACTCGAAACCGGATGGCCAAAGCATATCAACAATGTTTCTCCGATGAAAATTGTCCAGGGGCCATCGGAGCACTCCAACACAGGTCGAATAGTCACCGTTCTAGATCAAGTGATCGATGACGTTGATGTGAGTGAGCCATCCGATGACGCCAAGGCTAATTCTACAGGTGATAATCTTCGCCACCGGTTTCGTCGCACGCTTCGAGTTCTTCAGAGAAACAGATGCGCCTTTCAACAAAGCACCTCTCGTGAGGTACCCCCAAGTCCCCGAGAACGCAGCAAAGCCATCAGAAAATCTCGTAGGAGAGGCGACCCTCGAAGGAGGCCACCGTGAGTCAACTCCAGACAGACCATTGCTGATCAGCCAGGTGTGCATAACCTCGACTCGCATCAGCTGTTCTACCTCCCCGACCCAACACTCGCTTTCCTGCTTCTCCATGCCGAGGCTATCCCATGGCCATTCTCAGAGATGCAAGCGAGGGTAGTCGCATCGTACTGGATTGGGACACCTCTGGAATTGATCCCGCATTCCGACGAAGACAACGATTCTCATTCAGTGCTCGTGCTTGGCCATCCGGGAGAGTAAGTGGTGACCTCTCGATACAAAGGCATTCTGCTGACCATTTCAACCAGATTCGAATATGCCGAGGGCCTGCTCAAGCTCATCGGAGAAGGTGGAAGCGAGGAGGTCGACTCGGAGGGGAGATGGGGTGCCTGGCCAGAGTGGAAAAAGCACATCCGTGCTCTTATAGATTGATAGGTACATGCATACAACTCATAAAGATCCAAACAACCCATCATTCAGAAACGAAAAGTTGTCTCCCCAATCGGGAGGCAGCTCCTCCGACATCTGCCCGTCCCAAGGTGGCAGCTCTACGTTCGGTAATCCCCTCGGTGTGCCCTGCTTGAACATGCCATTGACATCTCCTACGGCTTCTGATAGAGGCGGAAGAGATCTATCGTTGTTGAAAGATGTCGAAGGGGTTCCTCCAGTCGCCGCTCTGACTAACCAATCGTAGTCAAAATGCTCCGGAGTGGACTGGATGCGTAGAGGCGATGGCGGTAGTTCTCGATCCTTGCTCATCGCTTGAACTTCACCAGGAGACACTGCCATTTTCCGAGCCAACACTCTAATAGCCAAAGCCTCGTTCGATGTGCCACTACTGGTGTCGCCTGAACTGAAATCCAAGGTTCGGGAGAGTTGGACCAAGAGCTGAGCCACTGGTTTCGCACATGGGAACCTCGCGGAGAAGAGGATGAGCATGTCGATGGCTGATAGCAAGTCTGGTCGGTTTTCGAATGCCAAGTTGGGGCTCCTAAGCATACAAGCGATCAAGGTATGACTCGCAGCTGTGAGGTGAGAGACCGCATTGAAGCTGCAGTATTGCAAAAAGCCAAAGTGTCGTAAACGAGAGTACGTCTTGACAATGTCGATGGACAGGTGACAAGCGACAAGCGTGCTTTCACTTGGCTCGGCTGAGGGTCCAGGACTACCTTCGAATTCGTCGATGAGGGCTTGTCGAGCGATCAGGGTTCGTACGAACAGTAGCGTAGACCTCAGTCGAGACGATTGGAGGAAGATCAGGTTGAGAGATGAGTCGGATGGGAGAGACGAGCGGACGAGGTATGGGGGGAGGCTCTGCTCAATCTGTATGTGGGTTAGCAGGTGCCCCTTTCTTAGAGTACAGTACCCACCTCGTCAAGACATATCTGTGCCCTAGCTAGCTTTTCGCTTCTTCTACGTGGGGGATCTCCCAAGTTGAACCGCTGGGATATAGTGAGGAATGGGGCGTTAATCGCAGACAGCACCTGCGAACGGGTCAGCCCATGCTCAATCTACCACACACTCACCTGCTCCAACACGATATATATCTCAATCATCTTGACTGCTCCAGCCATGATCACGGGCGGATTGTCCTCTGGCTGGGGCAGTATCTCCGTCTTCGTGATCATTCCGTTGTCCACCACCACGGGAAGCTCTATACTGCCTAAGGAGTCATCAGCGGCAGTTGCAGTGCAACACACTCACATTCAGATAATCTGATCAACGCTGGTCTGCCTTGCGAGTATGCCAGAGCGACATCTAACGAGTACAACGCCCAGAACAGTCTCGTTCGTATCTGCAGCGTGACCGGATCCATTCTAAAGTCATCAGTGCTTCGGTGTAACCCAGTAGCAAAGGCTAACCCTATCGCTTCGGCAACAAAGCTCGATGCGATGCCTTGGGGATATATCAGCGGTGGCTTTCAGTGACAGAGCAGCAGCACTCACCCGCTGAAGCATTTCTGCCTTCGGCAAACAGTGCTAGGTCTGCACAAGGGTCAGCTTTGCTTAATCGTAACACTGACTCACGATACAAAGCCAAGATATGCCGTATGTCCAGTTTGTTCTTGCTAACCCTGAGAAGATCCTGCGCAAACTCGTAGTACGCTTCTCCAGCTCTATCTGCTGCGGGCACCAAGCCCCTTCCTCCTTCCATCAGCCTCGCAGTGACAGCGAGGATGCTCATCAGCATCGCTCCGTATTGAGGGGTGCATTTCAGGCGGCGTTCGGTGACAGCGATGAATTCCTGTGTAAAATGGTCAGCAAAGATAGCCTCTCTTGAAGACAACACTCACAGATAAGAACGACGGAGCGTGAAGCAATGGGAAGAATACAGCTATACATCGTGTCAGCATCAGCCATTCTACAATAATGATCCAACCCACGAGTACTCAGATGATGCCCGATCAAACTATTCATCAACTCCTGCGGACACCTCTGCAAACACATATCAAAGTAGTCTCTACTCGCTGACACCGCACTGGTGATCCCAATCGCCGAAGACGAGTGAGAGCTGAACTGGTTCCCATCTTGCTCGCTCTCTGACACTTCGACAGTACGCAGAAGACCCAGACGAGCGAATAATGGCATACCAGAGGAGGGACCGGAGTAGACGATCTGATCATCCGGGTCGATAAGGAGTAGGTGGTCTTTGGTGGGATGCGCGGAGGTCTACGCGGGGTCAGCTTTTGTCTATAGCTTAAGTCACCCACCTGTGAGCTTTGAGACTCCCTTCGGGATGAAGATACTTGATGAAGAGGGGGTCTTTTAGTTGGGGGACCATCCTCAGTTGGCGATGGAGTTGACCTGCTTCGTTTTGACGGGCTACCCGAGGTTAGTCCGGCTAAGCTATAGCTTCACTCACCCAGGATCCTGCGTTTTACGAGCTACATGACGGCTGTGACGGTGTCAGCTCGCTACCAAACCTCATAGACCCAACCACTCACGGTAGAGAAAACGTACACTCCCTATTCCCCTTCTTACACCTTGAACATGGTCTCTCGCCGTCACACCGTACCTAGCAACGTATCAGCGGAGAATTCCTCCCTACTAACCCACCTTACGCCTCCTGCACACATCACAGGCCACAGCCATCTTCCACCTGATGTCCACCGGGTCCACAGAGTGCTCCTTCGTGGTATCGCCCATTATGCTTGCTTGGTTTGGTGGTTACAACATCGGATAACTCTACTGTTCAAGCTTAAGTGACCAGGCTAGAGCCGTTGCACGTGGAATCGTCGCCATACTCCATGCATCCACAAGTTCGTAACCCATTATTGCGTGATAAGAGCAAAGCATGGTCGTGTGTATACAAAGGATGTCAATGTCGGATGGACGAGGATTGAGGTTGAAAAATTCAAATTTCCGTTGAAGATGTTCGATGACGCGATTGCTTTACTTGAAATCAAATGCAGCTATCACGTTATTTCTCAACGGAAAAACGCAATCAGTCGTGTGGCCTAGACGGGTATCTCCTGTAGCACAAATGAGGTTATGTCGGATTACCGTAGAACCAAACAAGATGCATAACAGAGTGGTTCGGCTTTCCGAGGTATGGCAATTGTCCTTGGCTAAACAAGCCTACGAGTCGAGCGATGTATATAATAGTTGACCAGTCCCACATCTTTGGGACCTGATCTGCATTAACCAACCGCCATGTCCCTCCTACCTCAAAGTGCAGGCTATGCGACCAGTGAGTGGATACATACTTGTCATCAGAACTTTCACTGACCACTCCCTAGTCCTCGCGGGTGGCGCTTTCTTCGCCATACTGATGAACGGCCTCACCTGGGTTCAACGACGATACACCCAATACGATCCATCTCGAATCGAGGAGTTTTCTTCCGCTTCACGATCTGTCAAGACGGGAATGTAAGTATCACTACTATTCATCAAGCCACATGCTAACTTGTCACCAGGATGTCCGTCGGGATCACCTCTGCGTGGGTCTGGGCAGCGGTATTCCTGCAAACGGGTACTTTGACCTACCTCTATGGTGTGTCCATACCCTGGTGGTTCGGTATGGGTGGCTTCGTCGGTCAGTGGCGTGTATTCTACCAGAAATTTGATTGCCTAACCCTTTATTTTAGAAATCGCTGCCTTCGCTTTCATCTCGTCCAAAGTCAAGGTCAACGCTGGTGGTGCTTCAACGTGGGTTCCCTTGCCATCGAGTAGAACCAGCTTGTACTGATATGCCCACTCGTAGCTTCCTCCAAGTCGCCAAGGTCCGATTCGGTGTACTGGGCCATCTCGCGTACATGTTCGCTGCAATCGTAGCCAATTTCGTCGTAGGCAGTGAAATTCTGATCGGTGGTGCCGGTGTGATCTCTGGTATGACCGGTATCAGCCAGTATGCAGGTATCTGGCTCCTCCCAACGGTGATTGTGGCGTATGGTGGGTTGTCTCTATCACCTGGGATGATCTGAAACTCACATACCGTTGCCAGTCCTCACCGGAGGCCTTCGAGCGACTTTCGTAGCGGACTACTTACACTGCTGCATCTTGTTCACCTGTCTGCTGGTCCTTGTACTGGCTACCTACACCCGAGGCGATCTGATCGGCTCCCCCGGCAGATTGTACGAGCTACTGCTTGCTGCGTCGAAGGTAGGCCAACTGGTTACATAGGGATCCCCCCGCTGACATGGTTTCCAGACCACACCTGCTGTTGGAAACGCCCATCAATCGTACCTCTCCTTCCGAAGTGATGGCGGGATGTGTGAGTGATTTCGAATCCCACTGAGTCTAACTAACCCTTCCCCAGACTACGCCGTTACCGCTGCGACCTCTTTCTTCGGCTTGTCCTTCTGCGACCAGTAAGTGTTACCTTCTCTTCCGCCTCCCCCTTGTGCTAACCCCCCTGCAGATCCTACTGGCAACGAAGCATCGCGTCGAAGCCCGCAGGCACCTCCAAAGCATTCATCTTCGCGGGCTGCTTCTTCTTCTCCGTCGCATTCGGTATCGGCTCCTCCATGGGACTCGCAGCTCGAGCACTCGAATCCAACCCTGCTTTCCCTACATATCCGAATCCTCTGAGTCTGACCGAGATCGGCGCGGGTCTAGCAGGACCGTACGCCTCCATCGCTATACTGGGTGAAGCAGGTCCAGCGATGTACACCATCATCGCCTTCATGGCTACCACCTCTGCTCTCTCCGCTCAATACGTCGCGGTATCCACGATCGCCTCTTACGATGTCTACAGGGAATATTTCAACAAATCAGCTACCAACTCTCAAATGATGACTGTCAACCACGCTGTCGTCGTCGCCTGGGCAATCTTCCTAGCTGGTATCAACACTGCCTTTGCTCATATCGGCTTAGACCTCAACTTCCTCTTCTACTTTATGGCCGTTTGCACCTCGGGGAGCGTCTTCCCGATTGGTCTGTTGATGTGCTGGAAAAAGCTGAACAAGCTGGGTGCTATCACTGGTGTACTCGGTGGACTGATCGTGGGGTTTATTGGATGGTTGGTCTCTGCAGTGAAGCTAGAAGGATCAATCAACACCACGACGTTGACAGCGAGCAAAGTCATTCTATCCGGTTCATTATCTGCTCTAGGCGCCGGTGCAATCTTCTCATTCGGCATATCATTGCTCAAACCCGCTTCGTTTGATTTCGAACTTACTCGAGCTATCGGATCGGGTAATATCCCTCGGCAAACTACTCCTCAGGTCATCTCACAAGAGAAGAATGGCGTCACAGACACCCCTCCCTCGGTAGACTACGAACCTGCCTTGGCCAAAGTGGAGGGATCAGGGAGAAGCGCCGCAGCAGACGCAGAGTATGCTGAGGGTGTGGTCAAGCTAGAGAAGTCGCAGACCAGGTTCAGGCTGATCACTGCGGGCTTCTTATTGGTTATCCGTGAGTCAGCTCTGTTCGATGAGTCAGTATCAAGCTGATACATCGCCGCAGTCGTCTTGATACCCGCTCCTCTCGCTGGGACTGGAGTGGTGTATTCTAAAAGTCTCTTGACGCTGCAGTGTGTCGCAGCTGCTGCGTTTGTCTTCTTCAGCACGGTCGCGATTATCTTTGTGAGTGGTCACGAGTAAATACAGCTTTGTCAGTGCTGATCTCCAACGCAGTGGCCCATCATCGAATCGTGGAAAGAGCTGAGAGTGATATTCGGCCGTATCTTACGCAACGAGCGAGCAGATGTGGTCAGACCGGAGCAGGAGTAGGAGTAGATGTTTAGTATACCCATTATAGTTATATATGCATTTAATCTATTAGTCTTCTACTCACTTGGCCCAGTAAAGGTTACTCTGCCCCCAGTCACAGCCTCGCTAACCCTATCTGCACTCTCTATAACCCACGTCGCACCTTCGTCGCTACAAAGCCACTCTCCACCTGCTATCTCCCTCGGTGCGTCCTCTTCCAGCCCCGCTTTCTTCAGCCCAAACACGTGCGAGGTCAGCTGAGGACCCACACCCCTCTGAGCTCGAAGACATGTTATGGCGATGACAGAGGTTAGGACTCTGCCTATTCTGGGGGAAGGGAGGTTGGGCGGGTCAGACAGCAAAGCTCCATAGTGTGAGTTGAGGATGTGGACGGGTAGATCAGGATGAGACGCTGCGAGTTTATCGAGGAGTTTTTCATGGAATGGAGCGTAGATTGCGTCCCATAGCTCGCGGCTTTGTTTGGTTATGCGAGAGACGTTGGATTCGTCGGGTTGACTGGGTAGTGAAAGAGAGTCAACAGTGATTCTCTGGGATTACATGCTCCCCATGACCATTGTGGAGCTACTGCCCTGGGGAAAGATCTGCCGAGTGAACGAGAGTACCCACCGATAAGCCTTTGTCCCCAAAGCCAGCTTCACATCCTCCGGCAAATGAGCTCTCAGCGCTCCCAGCCCATTGATCGTACGTGGTATCTTCTTTTTCATCAGCTATAACTCCAATCATGCCAAAGCATCGACCCACCCCATTAAAAGAGATACATTTCAGTCCCACCTCCCTCATCACACCCGCATCGTCTGTACTCCTCCCGGCGTAGTCCCACAGCTGACATATCGCCTCGGGCGAGTTGACTGTAAGCAGCGCAGCGGTCCCTAGGGTGAGCCAGGCATGTTTAGATAGGTCTGAAGGTGCATTGGAGCGTATGGTATCGAACAGTTTGGTGGTCGCTTGTTGAGATGGTGCGGGGATGGGCGAGGGTGATGCGCTGGGTAGGTTGACCAATGTTTTCAACGCTGGCGATAGTTTCACTGACGCTGCTGCTTGTTTGTATATCTGAGATGTGGGTTTCATTGTGGGTATCTACCAGGCAATATGTCAAGTAAGATCACAAAGAGGTATAAAGAAACAAGGTTGTATATGAGTTGTGAGATGTGAACTGTCATGGTTACCGCTTAGTTGCCCGAGTCATCGGTGTTCTACCGTTCCATCGGACATGCTGGCCGATAACAGCTCATGTCATATAACTAATTGCATTCATTTCATATATACTAATTACTTTGATTCCTTATCAATGTCCATACCGCACTATCTACTCGCTGGTACCAACCACCGCAGCAGGGGGAGCATCAGAACCCGCACCGATACCCAATCCCTTGGAGACTTGGTCCAAAACACCCTCCTTCTTCTCTCCAAATTCCCATCTCCAGTTTCGGTACTTATCAGCGTCGATACCATTCTCAAATGCCTTGTTCCTAGCAACAATCTGCTCGTTGAGCAACTTCTCCCTAGTATTGGCTCCCTTACCCTTCAATACAGGGAGTCTATCGATCGCATCCATGGCAAGTGAGAATCGATCAGTCTCGTTTCGGATGGCCAATTCCAAGGGGGTGTTGATGTTACCCTTCTCCTTGTACCCTCTCACGTGGATGTTGTTGTGACCAGGTCTCTTGTAGGTGAGTCGGTGAACCAGCCATGGGTAGGAGTGGAAGTTGAAGATAATAGGCTTGTCGTCGGTGAAGATGGAAGTGAACTCTCGATCGGTCAATCCGTGAGGGTGGTCCAAGTGAGAGATGAGCTTGAACAGGTCGACGACGTTAACGAATCGAATTTTGAGCTCGGGCAGGTATGTTCGGAGGAGAGCGACAGCGGCGAGGGACTCCATGGTGGGGACATCACCACACGAAGCCATGACCAAGTCGGGCTCTTCATCAGGGAAGGTAGAGGCCCATTCCCAGATACCTAAACCTTTGGTACAGTGAGTGACAGCTTCTTCCATGTTGAGGTATTGCAGGTGGTCTTGTTTATCCGCGACGATAACATTGACATAGTTCTTGCTCTCGAGACAGTGGTCCATGACCGAAAGAAGGGTGTTTCCGTCAGGTGGGAGGTAAATTCGGACTACCTCAGGTGATTTATTCGCAACGACGTCCAAGAAACCAGGGTCTTGATGGGTGAAACCATTGTGGTCTTGTCTCCAGACCGTAGCAGTGAGCAGGATATTGAGGGAGGATATTTGAGCTCTCCATTCTACCTCCAAGCACTTCTCGATCCATTTGCAGTGTTGGTTGACCATGGAATCGATGATGTGGATGAATGGTTCGTAAGAGTTGAGAAGACCGTGTCGACCAGATAAGACATAACCTTCAAGCCATCCTTCGACGGTGTGTTCGGAGAGGATCTCCATGACTCGACCGGCGTTGGCCAAGTTACCAGCATCTTCGTCTTCGGGCAGGTAATCGGCCATCCATACCTTCTTACCCGCTTCGTAGACCGCACCGAGCTTGTTGGATTCGGTTTCATCGGGACCGAACAATCTGAAGTTGGTCATATTCGCAGCGACGACATCTCTCAACCATTTAGCCATGTTGCTCATACTGGGACCGTTGGTGACTCCCGGCACCACGTCCAAGGCATACTTTCTAAAGTCTGGGAGTCGAAGCGCTTTTCTCAAGTGACCACCGTTGGCGACAGGGTTGGCGGACATTCGTTTGTTACCCTCTGGGACGAGTTCTTTAAGTTCGGGGATGATTTTACCATTAGGGAAGAGCTCCTCAGGCTTGTATGACCTCATCCATGATTCGAGCAATGCCAAGTGTTCAGCGCTGGTAGCGACATCGGGAAGAGGGACTTGATGAGCTCGCCAGTAACCTTCCAAGTGGTGACCACTGACATCTCGAGGAGCAGTCCAACCTTTAGGAGATCGGAGGACGACCATGGGCCATCTGGGTCGGAAGGCCTTGCCGCTGTCTCTGGCTTGCTTTTGGTATTGTTTGATCTCGAGAACGGCTTGCTCCAGAGTAGCCGCCATGGCTTGGTGCATGGATTCGAGGTCGGAACCTTCGACAAAGTAGGGTTTCCATCCGTAACCGATGAACAGGGCTTCGAGTTCTTCGTGGGAGATACGGGAGAGGACGGTGGGGTTATTGATTTTGTATCTAAGGGGATGTCGGGGGGGCAGGATTAGCTCGGTGCAAAGGTAACATTTGAAGAGCAAAGTGAGGGATCGAGATGTGCTTAGGGAATGGTGTAGTATGTATCGATCTTGACCGACCTAGTACGAAGCTGGACGGGGAAAACAAGGTTCATGACGTGACTCACCCGTTGAGATGTAAAATAGGCAAGACCGCACCATCGGTAATAGGGTTCAAGAACTTGGTAGAGTGCCAAGAGGTGGCCAATGGACCCGTCTCACTCTCACCATCACCAACCATGGTGACAGCGATGAGGTCTGGGTTGTCGAACACGGTACCAAAGGCGTGAGAGATGGAGTAACCCAATTCACCACCTTCGTGCAATGAACCTGGAGTTTCAGGGGTAGCGTGGGAACCGATTCCACCGGGGAAAGAGAACTGCTTGAAGAATAATCGCAAACCCTCCTCATCTTCGGTGATGTTTGGGTAGACCTCGGAGTAGACTCCCTCGAGGTAGGACTGGGAGAGGACGGCGGGGGCACCGTGACCTGGTATAGGGGATTAGCATGAGGTAAGACGGAAAGTGTGATAGGTGGTAGCGAAGTGGTGGTTGAGGGTTGACGAAGAAAGAGAGTGTTCACCACGACAACTTATCATGCCCTAGCAGCGCGGACGCAAGAAGGGCATGTTCAAAGGAGGAACCACACTCACCAGGACCAGAGATGAACAGCCCATCCAACCCGTACTTCTTGATCAACCTATTAAAGTGGATATAGGTAAAGATCTGACCTGAATCAGACCCCCAGTGACCCAACAACCTAGTCTTGAGGTCTTCTTTTTTAAGCGGTTCCTTCAACAGAGGGTTCTGCTTGAGGTACAGCATACCGAGACACAGGTAGAGGGACGCTCTCATGAAAGCATCCGTCTTCCTGAGCTCCTCTGCTGAGAGAGGTTTACCTTGCACGGTGGATCGTGCAGGTCCGAAGGGTGTTATTTCGTTTGTGCTTGCTGACATTGTGTCGTTGAGTTTGATTTGTATGGGGAGAGAAGAGAAGAGAAAGAAGAAGAACCCGGGGTCAGTGGTGCTGTGTTATATATACGTAGGGATGAAAGGATGCATGGATGGTACTATGGTGGGAAGGCGTAGGTTGGATGGTTGGACAGTTCCCACGCTATTGCCGTTGATGACGCTTGCTACTGCAACATTCCTCATTCCACCGATAACACTCATCCATCAACGTAACACGTTCATCCTTTCTTCCCTGAGTAAACATAAAAGATATACCCTTACGTTAGGCCTTCTGGCTTCCCTCCCCTCTTCCCCCCCTCGGCCGCCATTGTCGTTACGTGACTCCACCCAGTCTACCAGTTATCTTTTACCGCATTGAGGAACATCCGGGGTATTCCCGATGTCGACTCTTTCCGATATACATACAGCAACACAGCAACACATGCTTAATCCATTGAAAACGCATAATCCGCATTCAGCCGTAAGCCATACAAATAGGCACAACATCCACATACACGGAATGCGGCACTTTACATGATCAATTCGCCAGATACCGCAGATCTTCTTGTATACGTACAGTCACCAGAGACATCTTTCATACGGGTACTACCGATTGATCCTCTGCTCATGACCTATGCCCTATTCCACACCTAGAACCTTCTTGGCCTCCTCGATATCCTTGATTGGTAATCCACAGGTACCGTTCTCACATATGCGCAGCGATACTTCGTTAATCATACCTTGAATGAGCGATTTAATCACGTCGTTCTCCTCGGCGAGCGCCTTGGGTGGATGCGACGGGTCAATATGGATGATTACTTGATACGGAGCATAGATGGTGTGTACGAGATTGAGGTATCGTCGGGTTAAAGGGTCACTTGGCGAGCCGATGATTATTACCTGGTACATGAGCAGTCAGTATAATGTCCGTCAGAGCAACCTGAGTGAGCATAATCGTATGACTCACCTCCCGATATCCCCATTCCAAATCCATCAACCCACACGCACTGTACCCAAAAGCCCTGGGCATCTGCTTCAATTCCTCTCCAATGGACAGATACGTCACTTCTGCCTTTTTCTCATACTTCTCATACTCATTACTCGCGATGAGCGATAATCTCGACAGGTTATGCAGTGATACAGACATTGCAGATGGTTCAGCGTTGTCCTAAAACACCACTCAGCAAATAACCTTGTCGAATTCAAATGCTCACTCACTTGAGCATCCTTCATCCTCACCAAAACATGCTCATCAGGAGCACTAGCAAAGTATCCACCTCCCTGCTCATCCCAAAACAGTTCGTCCTGTCGAAGTTGCAGCTCTATGGCCCACAAGGCGTGTTGTTCCTTCCCACTTGCTTCGTAGAGGTCGAGCAGGCCTATAGGAAACGTCGCGCTGTGTCAGCCGTGCTATCTCCTCTGTTGGGTATGCTCTATCTCCTCTTGATGTCACAGGTAACTAACCCCGTATCATAAACGCATAGTCGTCCGTCTGACCACCTGGCCCTTTCCCTTCTCTCCAGCTTCTAGCTAATTCCCTTTTGTGCTCATCCCACATACGTTCCCTGATGAACGAAACGATCTTTTCAGCTGCGGCGAGGCATTGCTCTTTTACGGGATAGGTATCAGGTAGCTTGGTCGCTGCTTGAGCGAGTGCCGAGAGCTATGATTGGTTATCAGATAGAGGTCACCACTACGAAAAGCTTTTACTCACCATTAGACCATTCCACGATGTCAAGATCTGGTCCGAGTCAGCTCGAACCCACGATCTCTGAAGTAGCTCACCTTGTCATCCAGTCCCGGTCGTTCCCTCTTGTCCCTCCTCTCTTTCAGCTTGACCATCGAGTTCTTGATGATCCCTCTCACTTGGTCATCTGTCTTATCGAATTTTGCAGCCACCTCGGCGTACTCTTTCGCTTGGTACAGGATGTTCTGTATTGACATCAGCCTTGCTGTATACACGCTACACCACACTCACCTTCCCGGTCATCTCCCCATGCATATCATGCTGCATATCTACATTTCCGCCTTCCTTCACGCCAAAGAGATAGCCCACTACCTCTGCGTCCTCCCCCAGCACCTCGTCTAGCTCCTTCTTGTCCCAAATATAGAATGCTCCTTCTGCAGCCCACTTCATCAGCTGGATCGACACCGAGTCAAGCGCATCAACGTACCAGACTTCTTCCCCTTCTCATTCGCCGAATCAGCATCCTCAGCCGACCAAAATCCACCTTCTGGCGATTGCAGGTCCCTCAGGGTGTATTCTAGTATATCACTTGCCAAGTCGAAGCATACTTTCCGGTCGTCTTGTAGTGATTGACAATGATCGTCATCCTCCTCTTCGGACGAGTTGGAGAGCAATGCGAAATCCAGTGCTCCCGTTATCAATTGAGCTTGGTCGTACCTATATTCCAGGCGAGATGAGTCATCAGTATACACCATATCCTGCTCGAACCGAGGCAAAAACCCACAGCATCTTTTCAAAATGGGGTACGATCCACCTCTCATCGACGCTGTACCTGGCTACCCCACCCCCGACCCAATCGTGTATCCCTCCTCTCCATATTCCCCTGATCATCTTCATGCCCATCTCCCTGCATTTGTCCCTATCAATCTGCTCTGAGATCTCGTATGAAGCCAATCTAGCCAGCGGCTCAAGGGTCATCGAACAAGAGGGAAACTTCGGTCCATTGGATCTAGAACCACCGCCTGAGAACCCCCCATACCTCGTATCATGCAGGCGAAGTAGCTGGGTGTAGATCTTGGTGGGTGGGGAAGACGACAGGATGGAAGTAAGGCTTTCCGCCACGTTTGACGACTATGCTTTTGGTTAGTACGATGCTTGTGCGCCGGAGTAGCCTGCTCACTCACCCCGCTCATCTCTTTCAGCTGTTCGACCGCCCCTTGGCCCATAGCTTCGCACTGCTCTCTATCCTCGTCCCATAGTTCTGCGATGCGAAGTAACAGCGCCTTGAATCGGCCTTTGGGGAAGTATGTTCCTAGTGAAGGGGGATTGTCATCGGTCACATTCACACTATATGGCAGAAGCTTGGGATTACTCACCCGCAAAGAATGGCTCGAGATTGGGTGTCATGACTATATGATATTGTCAGCTCAGCCCATAAGAAGTACAGGTAGCTCACAGATTGACATTGGCCAACCACCACCTCCTGAGGTTGCCTAGATCGTCGATCAGCTATAGGCTCTCCTTATCCCTCCTTCATTCCCCTTGATCCCTTAACTCTCCTTAGCACCCACCTGCAGATACGTCATATACACCCTATCCACATCCGGTCTCTCCTCCCTATCCACCTTGACATTCACAAAATACCTATTCATAATCTCCGCTACATCCGGATCTTCGAACGACTCGTGCGCTAAGACATGACACCAGTGACATGCAGAGTATCCCGACGAGAGGAAGATGGGTTTATCGAGTTGTTTGGCCAGTGATATCGTCGATGGGGTGAATTCTTGCCACTGTAGTCCATTATCAGTTGAGTGTGCTACAAGGAGAGATGCGAGAGAGAAAGACCCACCGCAACTGGATTATCTTTATGCTGAAGCAGATAAGGCGATTTGCTCTTGGCTAGCACGTTTGTGAGCGTTTCAGTCGACATCTTGCGTATGCACCTTGACTTGAGACCTGCTCCGAGTGCTGTGTAGCGAGCTAAGAGCATGAGAAGCTACATCTGAGAGATTACAATGAAGTGTGGTAT
This sequence comes from Kwoniella bestiolae CBS 10118, assembly GCF_000512585.2. Lineage (NCBI taxonomy): Eukaryota > Fungi > Basidiomycota > Tremellomycetes > Tremellales > Cryptococcaceae > Kwoniella > Kwoniella bestiolae. The sequence continues at coordinate 3,005,704 of NC_089241.1, read as the reverse complement.
GAACAGTAGATTTGAGATACCAAAAACTCCTCGACGTCATCATGATCATCGTCGTCATCGTGATGGACCTCCACCCATACATCAACCCATTCTGCTCCTCTTTGTTCCCTTGTCAATTGTTCCTAGAAGGCTGGCAAAGTTACTCAGCCTTCTGGAATCTACATGAAAAAAGCAACACCATACTGTAATCATCACAGATCTACAAGGTAATCTCGTTATACCCAACGATGACCGCTCCCCGCTGCTTCGCTGGCCGGCGTCCGGACATCTTGTTTCTATAGAAAGAACTCGCCTGATATCTTGGCTCGTGCATATGACATATATATATATATGGTCGGCTTCATACAGATGCAGCTGCTCTGATATTATTCCCCATTACTATCAGCTAGACCAAGGAGAAAGTGGGAAGACGATGTCCTCTGATCTCAAAGCATCGGTGAACGATATACAGCTTCCTCCCAATAAGACGGCGGTAGTGATCGGAGCTACAACAGGGATAGGAGCCGCGGTAGCTCGTAAGCTCGCTTCTGCGGGCTGTAAGAGGGTTATCATACTGGGAAGGAATCGGGGACGTGCTGAGGTTGTGATTGGGAGGATGAAAGAGCTGTCTGAGGGGAGAATTGATGCAAGTTTTGTGAATGGCGATATCTCGTATGTATCGCTCTCTCTCTTTCCAGGAATAACGACTCAACGTCCCCTTCCTCAGACATGTGAGAGGGATCAAGGATGCTTTCGGAAGTGTACGATCAGCTCTTGGCGAAGATCAAGTGGATTATCTGGTACGTCGCTCTTTCTGCACCCCTTCACAAGGTAGTATCAGACAGACAGCTGGAATGACATATCTCTCCAGGTGATGTGCCAGAATGGGCCTCCGACCGGTACCATCAACCTCAACGAAGATGGGTGAGCTAGATCATATCTTTTTCCTGCGACTTGATACAAGAGACTGAGGGACTGAACACTGGGTTATGAGTGATAGCGAAGGAACAGAGTTCACCGTCCAAGTGACTTCTCGATTCTTCCTTGCGTGTTTATTCGCTGTCCACCAGATAATGATGTCTCAAACGGGCAAGGTCATGTTCATTGCCAATCCTGGGTTGTCTTATGATCCATTGGATGTGGACGATCTGAGCTTGAAGCGGGTCGCCGAGAAGGGGAGATACAGACCTTTGCTCACTATGGATCAATCCATGAGGGATAGTACGGTGCTGGATAGTGTGATCCTGGTATGTTGTCGAGATTGCACATCCTTGTCTGTTCTATAATGAGTACGGAGTACGTTGCTGAATGAACCTAAACGTTCATGTATGACATTCAGGAACTCAACGATCGTTTCCCTCAGTATTCCTTCTATCATGTTCATCCAGGTGATTGGCACCTCTCTCTAGTTGCTACGAATAATCCAACTGATCTTTTATATCCGCTTGACACTTTATAGGCCTAGTCAACACTGAACTCTTCGACATACACACGTTCCCCTTCCCATTGAGCTATATCGCCGGACTTGGGCTGATGATTATGGGCACGACTCCTGATGAATTCGCCAATGTCCCTATGAAGGTGGGTCGATAACATCTGCCCCACCCGTGATCGACCTCGCTGACCTTGAAAGGAGATAGATCTTGACGAATTCTGAGCAGTTTGGCGATGGAGATGGTAAATTCTGGAATCACAAGTTACAACCCAAACCTCCTGGTGGGTGGGCGTCGAACCAAGCGAATCGGAAGAAACTGTGGGACAAACTGTTGGAGATGGTTGGTGAATCATAGTTTGGACCATGCATGGATCTTACGCTATGACAGATAAGGGTAGTAGCACATGCACATGCACATGCACATGCACATGCACATGCACAATGGGGGGCAGATCCCATGGTTACCATCATCAAACATCCACACAGAGACACACAACTTAGGGTTCTTGAACATGACTTTTCATTTAACCATCATTCATCCTCTTGTCTCTTTACCCATCAGATATCCTTGAGAAGCTTCAGCTAAATCCTTATAATCGTATACGACCACCATGAAACTCTGGCCATACCTCGAGAATCTTCGTACTGCCCGAGCGCACGTTAATGCGGGGACAGACCATAGATCAAGAGCTGTTCCGTGGGTCCAACCTATCCTCCCAAAGCCATGCTGATGTCTTCCGTAGTAATCATAGCATCCCCCTAAACCCAGATGACTGGCTGATTGATCTCAGACCAGGAGCCAAATATGACGAGTGAGTGGTTGCCAGGAGATAGCAGCAGTCGGCTGATGGAGGACGATATAGCAAACCCGACGTCAGGATGTATCTCCGACTCCTTGGTAGAGCGTCGATGCCTCATCTCAGACATGAACGAGATCAGATTGAAGCGGGCCGGAGCTACCTCGCAGAGGAGATGAAGGAGGAGAGGGGGTGAGTGTCGTGACGACTGTCTACCAAAGCTTCTGGACGTTGGAGATACTGCTCTCCGCTTGGTATGATACATCGCTCGAGAGAATGCTCACCCACCGACTCACCAGAGTCTTCGTCCTCCCCTCTGATCTTGCCTCCGCACCTCACAACGCCCTCAACAACCCCTACTACCTGTCGTCCTCTCCTACCCAGCTCCAATGGACCCAGCTCGACTCGAGAGGATGGTGGTATTTTGCTTCGCTGACTCCTGTCATGATGCGAGCGAGATGCTTCATGGATAAACAAGGTGGTAGACCCGGTGAGAAGTTCGTCATGACGAGGATGACCAATGTTACGAACTTCAAGGAGAAGAACCCGGGATTAAAGTTTGAATATGTCAAGGTGGGTTTTGTAGTTCTCTAGGAGACTCTAGCTCAAGGCATTCCTCTCCTCTTCACCATGTCTCGCCTGATCCTGCTCCTTCATATCCTGGCAGCTCGTCGCCGACTCCGCGATCCCTGCTAATTCCTTACGCTCCCACTGCAGACCAACATCCGAGCCCCCCTCCTCCCCGGCGTCACACCCCCTCCACCAGGAACAGACCGCTTCACCCTCCTCATCTCTCAGCTGTACCGGACCAACATCCACCCAGCACTGCGATACCACTTCCTCTGCGTGGCAGACATCGAGGAAATCGAAGAGCACATGGACGCGATGCTGGACATGTACAACTTCTACGACGCCCCTTCCATCTGGTCCGATGGAGGTAGACCAGGAGTCATCATGCGTGGGTGGTATCCCCAAGCTTTGGAGCCTAATGAAGGTTGGGAGGCGGTAGATAAAAATAGGATCGTGTTTCTGGACGGCTGGAGTGAGGAGCAACGAGAGGCTAGAGCGAAGGAGATTGAGAGGGTTAGGAAGTATAACCTTGACGATTAGCGGGGAAGTGGGATGATCCTCTTGAGAGCGTTCATCGAGAGGTTGTCTTGAACAAGAGCAAAGGTGGTAACAGATGCTTCGATATTCTATGTATCATAACCAATCACTGTGTATTATATCATTCATATGCAAACCCATGTGAAGAGACGATGTTTCACGCTCAGGTGTAAACAAAAGTGACGTCACTGGCGTACCTACCCTTGGCTGTTTTTGGGTTGATCCTATACTTTGTAGAGAACATTACTTGTGCTATTCAACATCAGCGATACAAGAAAGATCCAACGACCACATACATACACACCCAACATGCCTCTGTTCAATAGCCGTAGGGAGACTCCCTCCGCCCCCCTCACACGTCAACCCATCGATCTTCAGCGATTACTAGCGGTGTACGATGATTATCCCAATGTCCTCCGCGATCTCGAGTCCACCAGCCTTCGATTAGAAGAAGCCGAAGAGTCCGCTCGAGTGGCTTACTCCAAACGCGACGATGCGGAGAAAGATCTGCTAGATGAGCGCAAGGGGCGGAAAGCCGATAACGACAGGGCTGCTTCGGAGAAGGAAAAAACAGCTAGGGAAGCTAAGAAGGACAAGGCGGATGCTGAAAAGGCGAGGGAGGAGAAAGTGAGGAATGAGCTTAATCCCAAGATCAAGGATCTCGAAACGAGGCTCAAGAGCGTGACCGATGAGAGAAATAGACTGGACAGAGAGTTGACAGAGAAGAAGAAGCAGATGGAGCTGTGGATCACAAATCTTGAGAAACTGAGCATAGAAAGGAAGAGCGGGTATGAGAAGGAACGGAAAGCTGTGGAGGAACGATGGGCCAGTGAGGAGAAGACGAGGAAATTGGACGAAGATATCTTGACCGGGTTGAAAAAAGCTTTGACACCTTCCGAAGTCAACGAGGAGACCAAGGTCAATGGGGAGAAGGAGAAGGAGAAGGAGAAGGAGAAGGTCGAGAGTGAGAGCGAGCCTAAAAAGGTTGAGGGGAGGAAGAGAAATTATGATTTAGACAATGATGGGTTCTGATCCTGTGAGTAAATTTGCATTTTCCCATCAAGATATATGGCTGATTCAACCTTCCTTTCCAATAGATCGCTGAATGTGTGTTGTAACTATGCAGAAGATACCGCTTGTGGACGTTTGGTTTGAGATTTTAGTGTCTATAGCTTCTTGAGACTCCCTCGAGCCCGTGCCGAGGTCTATGGCAATCCCCGTCTTTGAGCGAGAATGCATGTAGGGTTATGGTCGATGCCGATCATGCCGAGATGTCTAAAACCGCTCCATGGGATGGATTTCGCTTGGACCAGAGCTGTTCAAAGTCTTTCAGTCTGTTTAAACTTCTCCTTGAGCAGCGTCCCAGTCTGCCATCGGTCCACACTCCTCAACGGAGCCTGTACGTGACGCTTGCCAGTGTCTGGCATAATTTAGATGCTACTGCTCCCACCTCTTGTCCTCCTTCATCCACTCATCCTGCCCTACCCTTACCTATGCATCCGTAACCACTTACGTCACAACCCCCAACCCCCACCCTGAGTTCCAGACCTGACCTCAGGTTACAAACCCTTCCTTTCCGTTTTGTGTCGTTTATGCTAGATTTGGCGATTCCAGTACGACGACACCGCGAGTAGGACATGTACGAATAATTTTGTTTTTCTCTATACGTTTTCTGCTTTTTTCAAGAAAATATCCACACTCCCAAAGTATAGACGCGACCATGGGGCTGAACCTCCCCGATGCATCCCCTCAAGCTTCGGTCTCGTTTCTCGAGGTAAGTGAGCTCGCGCATTTAGCTTGATTGCCCGCTGACTCTCCACCAGACCTACCCCTTCCCCGCGTTCATCGTCAACACTCCACACGCTCATGCAGGTCCCTCACAAAGTCGTATAGGATGGAAGAATGTCAAGTGGGCGGAGTGGAGTGAGGGTCAGACGCTGGATGCGCTTCTCGAGCCAGAATCACTAGAAGCGTTCGAAGGATGGGTGGTGACTGGGGAGAACGACACGGTGTTCCCCCTCAATGCGAAGGGCAAACAGCTCAACCTCGTCAAGACCGTCGCACCCGGTGAAGACCAATCCAACTCGTTCTGCGTGATCACCTCCATACCAACAGACTTCAAGATAGCCCCTATATCCTCACCAATCCAGTCCACACCCATCGTCGCCCCTGAACCACACCCCGAACCCACTCACCTTTCCCTAGATAGTACCTCCAAAACCCCACCTCCTGCTCCTCTGAGCTGTACGTCGCTTCTGGCCCGCACTGACTGGTCGAAAACACGCCTTGGACCCAGAGACAAATGGTCGCCTGTGATAGAAATGATGATAGAAGTGGTACTGAGATCTCCTACGCAAGATGCGTTATGGCTGGGTGAAGACTTCCAGATGCTCTAGTGAGTTGATGTATACCAGATCATCGCTAACCCTCCCCAGCAACGACAACTACGCGCAGATAGTGGACCACCCGCACATGTGGGGTAGATCAGCCAAAGTCAAAGAAGCCTGGGGACCGGTCTGGGATGGGGTGTCGCATCTCATCGATAGGTGCTTGACTGCGGGAGAGCCATGTTATAGAGAAGACGATTTATTGCTGTATAGACGAGGACCAAAGGGCTACTGGGTGGAGAAGTATCATACTTGGAGTTTCATACCTCTGTTTGACGAGGAGGGCAAGCCTCTAGGGTGAGTTTGCCCCCCCCCCCCTCACACCCTCATATCCACGACCCTGTCTAACCCCACTGCCCAGCCTGTTCAACCCCACTCGAGACACCACAGCATCTGTTCTAGCCCGGCGAAGACAAGAAACCATGCGAGATCTGTCCGAACAACTGCTCACCGCTAGAACCGCCACGGATTTCTTCGGAGGAATCGTCGAAGTGCTCGAGCAAAACTCCAAGGACGTACCCTTCCTTATGTGCTACAGCGTCGAAGATAGTTCCGAATCACACCATGTCAAGCTGCACCTCGAATCGTCAATAGGTGTTCCAGAAGATCACCAAGCTGCGCCTTCCGACTTGGAATTGCCCCTCCCCGCCGACCGCTTCTCCCGTGCGGCCTTTGGAATCAAAGGGAACCAGCTATCCTCCCCAACTCTCTCTGCTATCTCAGCGTTGTCATCCGGAGGTGGCGGTCGTATACGGTTCAGCTACGAGACACAGTCTTGGCCAATCGCCCAGGCCATCTCCACGCGTCAAGCTGTCGTAGTCGACGACTGTACCGAACTGATCAAAGGGTTCCCCCTGCGTCAATGGGAGGCATTGCCCCATTCAGCCATCATCGTACCCATCTCCAGTGAGACCTCAGTGGAAACCCCTCAAGCGGTCATCATCATCGGACTGAACATTGCCTCCCCGCTCGACTCGATCTACGAAGACTGGATCCACGTGTTGAGGGCACACCTCACTACGTCTTTGGGTACTGTTCGTGCAGCTGAAGCAGAGCATCAGAGACAGCTAGAAAGAGACAGGATGGAGAGAGCCAAGACTGCCTGGTTCCAAGGTGCAGCTCATGATCTGCGATCTCCGTTGACTCTAGTGGCTGGACCTCTTGACGATGTGCTTCGTACGACCCTTGCCTCGGATCAAAGAACAGCGTTATCGTTAGCCCAGCGTAACCTAGCCCGAGTCCAGCGACTCGTCAACGCTCTGCTCGATTTCTCGCGTATAGAAGCGGGCAAGCTTACAGGTCGATTCTTGCCGCTTGACCTCGGCACTTTTGTCAAAGACCTCGCTTCAATGTTCAGACCAGCAGTCGAAAGGAGGAAAATCAAGTATTACATCAACATCGAACCGCACGAGGGGATGGTATTTGTCGATCCAACTCTGCTGGAAACGGTAGTGACGAATCTGATCAGTAACGCGTTGAAGTACACCGAGAAAGGACTCATCACTATCAAGTTGACCTACTACCCTCACCACGCCGACATCGCCATCACAGACACCGGTATCGGTATCCCCGCTGCAGAGCTGTCCGCTGTTACAGACCGATTCCATCGAGCGACCACCGCTCTCTCTCGAGGGACAGAAGGTACAGGTATCGGTTTAGCCCTTTCCAAAGAGATTGTCCGACTTCACGGTGGGGATCTCCTGATCACCAGTCAGACCGCCGAGGAAAGTGGTGGCTCACATGGCTCCACCTTTACCGCCAGGATCCCACTCATCGAACGTGATGTGGTGCAGGACCACGCAGTGCGAAACGACTTTGGTGCTTATGGTAAAGCGGTGGTGGAAGAAGCGATGCACTGGATCCTACCGAGCGATGCGGATTCCGAATCCACCTGGTCAGATCACAATGATTCGGTGTCCTCTCGTGCCGAAGGGTTTCTATTCGACCGTAACGATGTGTTGCTGCTGGTCGACGACAATACCGATATGCGACATTACGTCAAAAACATCTTTGCGCCGTACTGCAGAGTCATCGAAGCGGCCAACGGTAAACAAGCTTTCGAACTGGCCAGGAAAACCCCTCCCCATCTCATTCTCTCCGATCTAATGATGCCTGTGATGAATGGTCAGGAATTGCTGGCGGCGATAAGGGCCGAATCTGCCACCAGGATGGTCCCCATGGTTCTGCTTAGTGCCGCTACCGACGACGAGCTCCGACTGGCCGCTTTTGTCGAAGGTGCCGAAGACTTCATGCTGAAACCGTTCAAGCCTAGAGAACTGCTCGCTCGTGTCCACCTTCACATGCAGATTGGGAAGAAACGTGCTCACTTGGAATCGCTCTACGCTCAGCGTCAACAAGAACTAGACGTGATATTGGACTACTGCCCATCAGGTATTGTCCGTGCCGACGCTGATGGCAAGATCATCTACGGCAATGATACGTACAGGACGTATACTGGCATCCCTCACAATGTGGACCTCAACAACTGGGCAGACTACGTCGACGATAGTATACGACCTCACCTCGAGGCTAGATGGCATGGAGTGGTCCATGGTGACGAGAGGGAGACAACTGAATCTTGGAAGTGGTCCAACGGGACATCTGTATCCGGTACTTTTATCCGCCTAGACAAGATCGATCCTAGGTTGTCTGGCGTTTTAGGATGCCTGTCCGATGTCAGCTACCAAGAGGAAAAGTTGTTAGAAGCGGAGCGAAGGCGAATCGAAGCGGAAGAGTCCAAGCAGCAACAAGAGCTATTGGTAGATCTCACCTCGCACGAGATACGTACCCCTGTATCTGCGATTCTCCAATGTTCGTCGCTGGTGAAGGAGAATCTTACGGCGTTGCAGGGGCAGCTGCGCAGAGTAGGAGACAACGGATTCAAAGCGACGCCACAGCTGCTAGCGGAGATTGATGAGGATTTGGAGGCGTTAGACAGTGAGTATTGCGTACTTGGATTAAGCTGACTCTGTCAGGTATACACCAGTGTGGTTTGGTACAAGAGAGAATAGCAAATGATGTGTTATCGCTCGCCCGAATACAACTGGATATGCTGTCATTGCACGACTTCGAGTCGGACCTGAAGACAGAGGCGAAAAAGGTGAGTCAAGACCTCTTGAGCCTGTTGCTAACGACCAGATCGTCTCTGTGTTCGCATCCGAGGCCAAGATGAAACGGATCCAGCTGGTCCTCGAGTTTGGCGAAAACATCGATCGCGCAGGCATCACATCCATCAAAACGGACCACGTACGATTACATCAAGTCGTCACCAACCTTATTTCCAATGCTATACGATTTACCGCATCGAGTAAGACTAGAGTCATCACTGTAAAATACGAGATCGGCTTTGCACCTCCTGCAGACACCACTTGTGCTCCGCCTTCAGCTGAAGAAACTGTGGTGACCCTGCCCGTGAAGGAGGATACGAAAGTCTGGCTGTTTGTGGCGATAAAAGATACTGGTCCTGGCTTAGGCCCCACTGAACAAGCAGGACTGTTCCAGCGGTTCTCTCGTGAGTTACAATGATATTGGACGTAGCTGATCTTCGTGTAGAGGGGAACAAGATGGTGCATACCAAGTTTGGTGGGAGCGGATTAGGCCTGTTCATCTGTAAACGTGAGTGGGCGTTTTCAGGCTTGAACTAGGCTGACATGACCCTTCTAGGAATATCCGAGCTCCTCGGCGGTCGTATCGAACTAGAAAGTCAGCTGGGAGTGGGAAGTGGTGAGTAACACCTTGACAAAACGTCGCTGACACCGCAGTCTTCCGCTTCTTCATCGAGACTCGCACTGGTAAACCATCAAAAACCCTTGAAGATGCTGTGTCTACGCTCAAATTAACAGCTCCCGCTCCGACGCTATCGTACAGTCCCGTCAAATCAGTCACACCTGGTCAGATCAGCATACACTTTTTGATAGTCGAGGACAACATCATCAATCAGACTGTGCTCAAGCGGCAGATCGTAAAAGCTGGGTTTACCTGCGACGTAGCGAACAACGGACAGGAAGCGTTAGACTATATACATGATCCAACGGGGAAGCGAGTGTACGACGTGATCCTGATGGACTTGGAGATGCCTGGTGGGTGGAAGTGAGTCACAGGCAAGACCTACGCTGACATCGCTCTCAGTCATGGACGGCCTCACCGCGATCAAGCATATACGGAAGGCTGAGGCCGAAGGTACCCTCAGACCACAGCTTGTCATCGCACTCACAGGAAATGCGAGACAGGGGCAGATAGATCAAGCTCTAGCAGCGGGAATGGACGATGGTGAGTGAACATACCCAGAATTATCCACATCGCTGACACCTCCCCAGTCGTCATCAAACCGTACAAGCTGCTTGACCTCATCGCTAAGGTCCAGAGCAGGTTGAAGACGTTAGCAAACGGCACGCCTTGAGCCTATACCCATGATATATCACTAGAATTCCACTAGAAGCTATTGTACTATACAGTCGGACTATGTACATCACCCCCTGTAGCTGTTATGCATATGTATCATGCGAAGAACATCATAAACAACCGCGTCTCAGGGATGTGCCGATCATGGTGACAACAACGTTTAAGGTTGTATTGAGATTCAGGCACACGAAGAGCTGTCCGATGGGTCGTGGACGATCCGGTGAACCGGTGCATAACCTACATATGGCTCCAATGCATGCTTAGTTACCGAGAACATACCTTGCTGGAATGACAAAGCATAACAAACTTAGATGGCGCCATTGCTAATGAGATATCGCCCCGAGGCGTTGGAGCAGATCGCTTTGTTCAATCTCACATTCCATTTGTTTACTCCATTCTCTTTGTTTATTCTGTTGATGTCCTGCTGATGGAGCGTATCTATGCATCGATTCAAGGTATATAAAGCTGTCAGAATGCACCTCCGCCCCCGCTTCTTCACCCAATCAATCCCTATTCAACACAACAACGTCCAACTCGGTGGGGTCTACCACTTACATTCATTTGTGAGTTGACTTTCCCCCGACACCGTATGCTTGTACTGACACACACCCTAGAACAATGCTCGTCAACATCCCCATCCTCTCAGCCCTCCTCGCCCTAGGCGCCGCCGCTCCCTCTCTCGCCGGACCCGCTCCTAGATGCTCCACCAACGCTGAATGCCTCAAGCGAGGTCTCCCCCTTCGTGCTCCCAGTAAACGAGCCATTTACAACACCGCTCTCCGAACCCGACAAGCTAATTACGTGCCCAACACCTTCGCATTCACCGGTGCAGTCAATACTTTCACCGCTCCATCCGATGGTGATTACTTCTTCACCGTTCAAGCCGGATCTGGAGGTACATCCGACGCGGCAGAGTACACATCCTATGGAGGTTCCGCCGCTCAAGTGAACTCTACCATCTTCCTCACCCGAAACACCGTTCTGAACATCGTTGTGGGTGGACAAGCGGGCACAGCCGCATCTAGTTTTGGTGCCGGTGGTGGTGGTGGTTCCTTCGTCTACACCACCGACGACTCTTTGCTCATCGCTGCTGGTGGTGGAGGTGGTGCAGAGACGGCGTACCCCAATCCTAACAACGGCAGAGATGCCAATTCGGATTTCAGCACCGACGGAACTGCAGGACAAACTGGAATTGCCGGAGGTACCAACGGAAATGGTGGAAGCAGTAACCTGGCCTATGCAGGAGGTGGTGGTGGTGCAGGTTTCTTCAGCTCTGGTCAAGCCAACTCTGCTGGGTCCGCGGGCAATGGTGGTAGTACCAAGCCAAGCTGGGCTGGTGGTGTCGCCACCAACGGAGCTTCTTCCGCTGGTGGGTTCGGAGGTGGTGGTGGTGGTGGTGGCAACGGTGGTGGTGGTGGTGGTGGGTACTCTGGCGGTGGTGGTGGTGGGGAGTTTAACAATCCTGGTTCTGGAGGTGGAGGATCCAACTATGCGACTCCTGCTGGAGTGGACAGTGTCGTTTCGATCGGTCACACTGGTAACGGTGTCATCATCATCACCCAGCTCAACGAGGCTATCCCTTAGATTCTTTTCTTGATCTCAACTGTAGGTCAATGGACATTTGGTTTTGGGTCGTACATAGTCTCGACATGTATTGGGTTTCTACTTTTCATTTGCTGGAGACGTTGGCGCACCCTCCAAGACCCGGATCCTTGGCGCGAGCTTAGCGCTGTTGAGCATACGGGCCGGTTGCTATCATTACACCGAAATCCGGGTGCGCGTGCAGCACACGATTTTTGTCCATGAGTTCAGATCAGAGCATCTAAAATAGGTAAATCATTACAATCACTTCTGCAAGAGTCAATCACCCACCATGTCGAGTCCAGTCGAATGGATAGAACCCTCTGGTTATCGAGTCGTCCGACTGTCTGAAGAACCCGGCTCGTCCAGTCTCTATTTCAATTTCAACGCGTATACGCCTGAAGGGGACTATGTCGTCATATCCACTCCGAGCGGAATATCCAAGATCCAACTATCTACGTTTAAGTTATCCCAAGTCATCCCCATTCCCGAGCCCTTCTCCTTCCTCTTTGTCGGGAAGAAACACCGTCGCGCATACTACCGTCTCAACGAAGCGAAAACGCTCCACTGGGTGGATCTAGACACCCTCGAGACTCGTTTGATCGGCAAAGAATCCCTCGGCGATATCCAAACTATCAACTGCGATGAGACTTATCTCGCCGGTGTTGAAGTCGATCCAACCTACAAATCAGATATCCTAGACCTGTTCAGCAAGAGAGACCCCAAGACGGATCAATTTGTATACGAAGCGAATTGGCCTGATGGCACCCCCATGACCTACGCCGATGCTAAAGAAGTACGACTCAGTCAGAGGCTGGAAGCTAGAGTTCCGATGGTATTATTCCTCGTCGACGTGGAGACGGGTCAAAGGAAAGACATATACAAAGCTACCGACTGGCTCAATCACCTTCTTTTCTCACCCACCGATCCCAACCTCCTCATGTTCTGTCACGAAGGGCCATGGCACCAAGTCGACAGGCTGTGGACATTGCGACTAGACGAATCGTCGATAGCTCCCCACAAAATCCACGAGAGGAGGATGAACATGGAAATAGCAGGACACGAGTGGTTCAGTCACGATGGGGAGACGATATGGTACGATCTGCAGACGCCTCGAGGGGAGGACTTCTGGGTTGCGGGGTACGAGATCAGGACTGGGAAGCGGACTCATTACCACTTGAATCGGAACGAATGGTCCGTCCACTTCTCATCGTCTACCGACAACTCTCTGTTCTGCGGCGATGGTGGGGACCCCGAAATGGTGGCTCATGCGGAGGATGGGGCGTATCTTTACCTGTTCACACCGAAGAGTATCCCCGATGTCGCTGGGTTGAAGTCACCCGACTCGGCAAACCTCATCGTCCCTGGTTATTTCGAAAGTAAGAAGTTGGTGGACTTGAAGAATAGTGATTATAGGTTGGAACCGAATGCGAATTTTACTCCTGACGGGAAGTACCTAATCTTCAGGAGTAATCTGCATGGCGATCTGCATGTGTATGCGGTGGAAGTGGAGCCGAGGGATAAGTAGTGGTTTACACCTTGTATATGATGCAATTTGTAGAGAGTACTGTACACAGGTTGCATCTCGAAAAATAGAACTTTTACCATTATAACCATAACAAGACTTGTAGATTACCAATAAGAACACCATTAACACCATATATACCCGTGAATCTACAACTATACCCATCACAAAACACCTAAGCAGCTTGACTGGTAGCACCGCCCCTTGCCCTCTCCTCGTTCAAAGCCTTCTGCGCATCACTGACGTAAGACCTGAATCTCCAAGGCTTGATCTTCTTCCTGAACATCTCGTCTAATTCAGCCGAGGTTCTTCTCGAAGTATCCGGAATCAAGAAGAACGAAGCGATGACGAAAGGAGTGGATATACCGGCGAAGAAGAAGGCGGTCTTGAGACCCCAGTTCGCTCCCGTGTTGTTCAACATGTATGGTACGGAGGTGTTGAAAACCAAACCAAGGCAGACACCTCCTGCAGCTGCGATACCCGCCGTCTTGGCTCTAAGTCGGGATGAACCTGTTTCGGCGACATACGCCCAGCCCAGGTTACCAAGAAGGGTTGAACCAAGACGCCAGAAGAGAGAGAATGCGAGCTAAAGTCGGGTACGAAGGTCAGCAAGACTTGATTCTTGGTAGCTGAGGCTCGGCTCAACTCACAACCAGCCTGTTCACAGTGTCCGATCGGTTGGGCATGATACCCAATCCACCGACTACCATACACATGACCCATACTGTCACCGCACCGATGAGGAAAAGCGATCTACGACCGATGAGATCGATCAAACTCGCTTCGACCAAGGTACATACGATAGCCACGAGGGCGAGCAGCAGGGAAAACAAGAATGGGTCTCCGAATCCAGCTTGTTGCGCAAAGTAGGACGAGTAGTTACTGAGGACCGCCAGACCACCGATTTGTTGAACACATGCTGGCCAGAATGCGATGAGGGTACGGAACTAAGGTGAAATCAGCGAGAGTCCGGGTTTACAGGCTTAATGTGCTCACCCCGTTGACCCCGATGAACACTTCTTTGACATTCCTGAGCTCCTGGATGAATCCGTGACTCTCCCCGTCGATCTCGTGTTGATACGACTTCTCCTTTTCAACCGATCGCTTGATGATATTGTAGTGATAGTCCACATCGTACCCTTCAATACCACCGTTTAACCTTTTGATGACCGCTCGTCCCTTGTCGTGCTTGCCGGCAGTAGCACACCAGAAAGGGGACTCAGGGATGCAGATATAAACAATCGCCATTAGACCGAGCATCGCCCATTCAGTGTAGATTGGAGTCAGGTAGTTGTATGGTTGTCTGTCGTTCATTACTTTGAGTGCGAGGGAAGAGCATAATTGACCGATACCATACCTACCTGTCAGCGATGTTCAAGCGTAATTATGACTCACCAAGCAGAGTAGAAGATCAAGAGGAAACCTCTGATCTTGGCTGGAGCTAATTCCGTCATGTACATCCCAGTCATGAACTGGACTGAACCAACACCGAATCCAGAGAACAATTTTGCGCACAGCCATGATCGCCAATCTCGACCGAAACTCTCAAGAGCGACTGCTATGACCAATGATACCCATAGAGTGTAGAAGGCGACCTTACGACCGAACCGATCGGCGATGCTACTGAAGTGTTAGCATAAACTCGTCTCAGAACTCAGTAGGTACCTACAAATGCTGCGTCAACATTCCCACACCTTGACCTGCACTCTGGATACCACCCCACGCAGCTAGGATATCCGCATCGAGCTTTGGTCCACCCGTCTTGGCGTCGATCGCCGTACCATAAGTCTGAATGAACCCCTTGTTCGCGACGATGTTCGAAGTCATCGAGATTTGGAAACCACTGATATCATCAGCTATATCATATGACTCATCAAGACTCACTCGGCAGCAGCAGAGAAAGACGCAAAGATACACATCGCCGCGGCTTTCCAGAACACTCTCCAGGTTTTCTTCCATGGTAGATCCTCAAAGGGAGACTTGGTGATCACATCGTCTACTTCTTTACCATCCGCATCGTAGTGCTCCATATGATCGACGTTTGGCTTCTCGTCCACCGCAGGGACAATCGCGTCGTGGTCAGCTCGATTGATAGCAGTGGCCATGGTGTATGTATAAGAGAGCTTGTGATGAGCCGTGGGGGAGACACGGGAGACCCTTGGGGTCCTCTATATTTATCATTTCATCTCGCCCACCAAAATACGCTAATCGCCAAGCCAACGGTGCAAGATTCGACCGTCATTAGTTCGGCCCGCCAGAACCTTGTGTACTTGGCACCGCTTCGTCGGACTCTTGGTGTACCGGGTAATTGATAACAGCGTTAGAGCGTTTAAGCATCTCTCCATTTGCTGCACAAGCACGTTTTACGTTGTTCTGACGTGTCGGTATAAATGCGTTCCCAGGGTTTCGCCCAGAACTCAGAACGCCTTGGCGGTGCCGCCCTGCCCGCTTGAATGCGCAACAGTTGTCACAGGAACGGAGTACCAGTGATCTGGGGCAGGCAATTACGCTTTCGGGATACAAAGAATCCGGATATGACAACGGGGAACACAAGACAGGTGACTCTGGAGAATGATTGTGCCGCGATGTGATGTGCTGCGGCATCCCGAGGTAGAGTGAGAACGAAATGCATTTGTGCATGTTATTGGGATGTTGCTTGATTAGGCTTCAATCGCTGTGTTCTGATACCAGCTTCAGTGTTACCAAATCAACCTGACTTCGCTCCTGGTTTGAGGAATTTCCATCGTGACCTTGTACCACTCCCATTCTCGACCTCCTCGATCCTCGCTGCACTCTCCTCCTTGTGGTAGTTAGGCTGCAACTTGCCAGCTTGTCTATCGACATTGGCAAACTCCTTGACCGGCTCGTTGAGATGACGGAACACAGTCGGACAGATGAAGATGCAGATGAAATTTGCGACCGCCAGTGCGACGTATGGCCAGATGAGGTACGGGTCTTTGATCACGTCGCTTAGGGCGAGACCGATGGCGGCCGAGATGGCCTCTGTAGTGAACGTGAGTAGTAGTTTAGAGATCACGACTAGCACCACTCACGGTTGAACAAGATGATAGCGACTACCAGAGACTTCATCCTTGCTGGTGCTCTCGTATAAGCGATCTCGTCTGGATCTAGTCGTCAGCACGATCGAATTTGCTTTGGAATGGCTACACTCACACGCGGTCACAGCGATGAAGATCTCTCCTATGCCCGGCAAAGCACTCAGAGGGATCTGCCAAGCGAGCGGAACAGGCGATACTCCCAATTCGCAGTCCGTAGCGAAGTATCCACAAGGCGAAGTCTTGTAGATCCTCCATTGGACGATAGCACCGATGATCATGTTGATTGAAGCCAGCGCGAACCCTATACTGAGCCTGGTCATTGGTCTGATAGGTCGACCGATCTTCTCGAACCATTTGTACATCAGTCCGACTATGGGTGTGAAGACGATGATACAGAGAGGGTTGAAGTTGCCGAATAGGTCGTTCGGGATGTGGTTAAGGGTCATTGCGGCGGACTGGGAGGGTGGTCCTAGATCAGCTACAGTCCAGTTTAACCAAGAGCCAACTCACCATGTCATTCTCCATGTTACCAATCCCTCCATCGGCAAGATAGTAGATAGGTAGCAACCACGACACAGCGCACGCTTCTAATGTCTGCCTGACTTCGTCCACAAACTTGTCATCCCATATGATCTTCTTATCATCGATCGACCCGTACTTCTCAAGGATAAACGAAGGTTTGACCTCGTTCCAAGCTTCGTCGCCTCCTCTGAACGCCTTCCAGAATCCGTTTCGTTTGTATAATCCCTTCCAAACTCTGATGGTTTCCAGCAATACCGATCCTTGAGGAGGAGCAAAGTATAATCGTTTGTATACTATGACCAGTACGATGGGTACTAAGACGTAAATGATTCCAGGTAGTAGGTAGGCCAGCCAGAAGCCTACTAATCTTTGCACATAAGACTCGGCGATCATCCAGAATGAGCCTTGGTCATACGTCAGCTTCAGTCGTCAAGGAAAAAGCATGGAGATGACTTACCGATATTGATGCACCAGTAAAAGATAAGCATGTATCGTTGTACAGTCACCTGAGGATCTACGATGACCCTCTCGCCTGACTTGGTCGTTCGAATGACAGGCTTCTTCACTGGCGATTGATCACACATCAACGGCGCCAAAGAAGGCTTGATGAATCCCGCTGCGAAAGCCAGGATGATCACTGAGATGATGAATGGTGGGAAAGCGTGTCCACTAGCTATCACCGATGGGATCGCGGGGATGACCAGGATCACATGTGCGACCGCCCCGATGGCCACTCCGACGCAGATTGTGATCCATCCTGAGTAGAATATTAGCTCTTTATATATATTGTGTCTGAGAGGTAGGTCACTCACTTCCCCACCAATTATCAGCGACGATTCCACCCAGAATAGGAATCACATAACTCAAGAAGGTAAAGGTCGAAGTAACCGCCGAAGCAGCTACTGATCCCATCCCCAACGCACCGGCAGTCTGGTTTGCACCTGCAGCTCCCTTGGCTACTGCTCCTGCACCGTTGCCTCCTTTGGGTAACGCTCCTCGAACGAAGTTGGCGAAGGGTTTCTTGGAGCCATAGTATGATGCTCTCTCGGCTATCTCGACGAGACATAGTGCCACGGCTGGCCAGTGGATCGAAGCGGGAACTCTGCGAAGTATTGGTAGACAATCAGCATGATGTTCTATTGAAAATCGTACATCATGGCTCTTGTGAAAGCAAACATCACTCACTTCCTCAGAGTCTCGTACTCTTCGTCGGTAGGTTCGACATCCTCCGTCGAATTGAAAGCGTGACCAGTGGCGACACCCGAGTCGCTGTCGTGCAAGGACTCCTTCTTCTCCGGGTCTCTCTCTTCGCCAGGTAAGGCTGGCGGTGGGATAGGACCCGCGATGAGATCTGATATAGGCGCTACTTGACCTACGGATGAAATTTTGGTCAGCTAGTCTGTCCTTCAACACCACCAGTCAGACTTACTCATGGTACTAAGCTGGATATGGTATAAACATACCTTATTCCATCAAGAGCGCTTCCCTCCTAGCCGCTGTTTAAGTAGCTCATCGAGACCCACTCTAACGTCCACTCCGGTAAACACATTTACAATTTTCCATCTTCACCTCCTTGATGTCAGATCACGCTATCAAAGTTTATTCTCATTAAGCTTGATACAGTGGAGATCACATGGGTCAACTCGGTTAGGCCAAAAGCCTTCTTATAGCAAACGCAAGAGTGAGCAGGAATCCACAAGTTGTTGGAGTGGGAAACCTATCGGTTAATGATGGAATATCAAAGTGTCAGATCGTTTGGACCTCGGTCAATCCTCTGGCCATTGAGCTTTGAGCATTGGAGAAGCAAGGCTGAGGAGCTCAACGCCTCCTTGACAGTTCCTCGAAATAGCCCACAACGCCCAAGCGGAGATGCAGCGGAGTACAGCAAGAGCAGGACGAAAAGCGAGCGAGTCCTTCCCTCCGCAGATGCATGCGCATGGTACCTTTGACTTTTGTGTGAGATTCGCCATAATAACGAGCGATCACGTCTTACGAAAGTGGTTTAGCGAGGTTGGCGGATCACGGATTACGGCAATCACATGGTTCAGTTTTGTTTCGATTATCTCGGAGGTGGGTCGAGATTTAAGCGGTACTTGTCGAATGGTATAGGGGTGAGAGCAAGCATGTGACGTCAAATCATTCTGTAGACCTGCAGATGTAGAACACTGCATGCTCAAAATACATCTGGTCCACTGATACCTGCCTGTAATCGTTGCATACTATTTATAATCCCTTAAAATGTCGAAAAACCTTATGAACCCAACACAAACCCAAGCCCAGAATCAGAATGAATGTCCATTTCCTTATCGCCTAATCGTACATCCGTAAATCAACTACACCCCTGTCGGGGACGGGAACAAATCCCTCTTCCTACCCGGCGATCCAGTACACACCGCAGTCGGGACCGTGGCATTCACAGCGTCGTATTGGCTACACCCTCATCATCAGCCTCTCATCTAATGACAACGAACGAGTTACTCACTCTGGATATTCACACCCCTGCACCCTCGTCCACGCACCGACCGTATCCTGAGCATTCGCCCATCCATCACCTATATTAGTAGCGTTTGAAGGGTGCGAGGGAGTAGGCAAGACGACGATGGAACCTGTCTGCGTCAAGGTGGGTAACAAGGATACTTGGTCGACTGCGAATGACGGGCCGAGCGTGGGGGGTGGCCATAGTGTGTGAGAGGCGAGTTGAGTCGCTGCGATGGTAGGTGTGCCGTTTGCGAATGATCCGGTGGCTGAGGCGGGGTATGTTCCGGCGAACTGTCATCGCACGTAAACTCTATCAGCTTCTGTTTGATGTAGCAATACATAGCAAGACCCACCTGATTCCCACCAATACCTAAAGTCTTGCAATACCCTCCCGCCGCCCTTGGATCCTTAGGCATCCATCCCTGTTCCCAACCCAATCTATAATGCCACTGCGGACTTGTAGGATACCCTTTGACAGTGGAATTTCCAATCTTCCAAGTCCAGAAAAAGAAGTTTTGAAGCGCATCCATATTAGCCATCGTATAGCTCAACACGCCCTTCTTGAAATCGTCTGACCAGTTCATCCATTCGTCATACTCGTCGCAGTTGTTTCCTGCCAATGAGTATGAGGGGGTAGATCCGACACCATTGAGCCATAGTCCACAATCGTTGATTGCGTTGGACCACTCTCCGCCCATGATCAAGCCGAAGTTCGTCATACTGTCGTTGGTACCTCCTCCCCATGTGCAAGGAGTCTTGGCTTGTTCGGAGTGAGGGGCGGTGTTGACTCCTCCGAAGGCGAGGTAGGGGTGTTGGTCGAGGCCGCTGCGGCGGTAAATAAGGTATCAGCACATGCATAGTCGACGAAGCGATGGAGATATGCTTGGTCGTTGGTATGTCAGGTAATGAGGCTGAATTCCAGTAGGTGACATGGATTATCGCACTGATTGTGATCAAGCTCGACCGCAACACTCACATTCGATCAGCCCCATTCAAGAACCCTTCCCAAGCAGCTACTCCCAGGAACCCCTCGTGCAAGAAGATGGTAGGTCCCTTTCCAGTACCGTATCCAGTGACATCTCGAACAGTCTTGTATGCTTGATAGTAGCTATAACCAATGATTTAGCCGGGTAATTTGATCTTACGAGATACGCTATACTTACAACTTCTCCATGACATCTCTGCCGACCGTCTTCGCCATCACCTCATTCACGAGACCGAGTCTATTGCTTCATTAGCTCAAGCAATCCCAAGGCAGCACAGTCAACCTACAGGGGAACAACCTCCGTTATACCATCCTGGGAGATAAACTCTGTAATCGTCCGTATGGTCTCGAGCGATCTCTGAGCATTGGCGATTCCCATTACACCGTACATCCAGTTGACGCTACCTGATTTACCAGAATGATTCCAACCGTTCTGGGAGCCTAGCACGGGAGTCAGCTCTCGGCCTTCATTAGCCATACTGGATGAATTGATTGACATACCTGGTAGAGCGTGGAAATCGGCGAATATCCTAATTCCGTATTTCCTAGCCCATCCTATAGCTTTGAGGAAGTATCTGCGTCATGTATCGTCAGTGAGGGCTGTTGAGCCTTCGTCCAAGATGGGAAACTCACGTCCAAGAGACCTTAGGTAGATAGGGTTCTCCTTCAATGGTATCGACAGCCCAGAAGCCGAGGGGTATTCTGTATCCAATTGATTTTAAGTAAGTTGGCAGTACATACCACATAGATCAACGTTGTACGACTCACCTGACAAAGTTTAAACCAGCAGAAGCGATAGCGGCAAAGTCCTCCTCGGTCTGATACGACATATCAGTTGTCCGATCTGGTCTGACAATACATCCGACTCACTATGAAGGTTTTGTAATGCTCCTCCATCTTTGCTGCGAGATCCTGACCCATTCTACAAATGTCTTATTAGCTGAGCTCAAATTGTGATGGTAGCGGGGGACCTACGCTTGGGATAAAGTGTATTCGTCGACTGCTTGGGGAGTGGATGTTTGGTATTGCTCATATAGCCCAGGTACGATAAAGGCTGTGGACAAGTATCAGCAACCTGAATTGGTCTCCTACAGTTCCAACTTACGCTCCGTCACAAGCCAGCCTCCCAAGTTGACACTGCATGATAGATATGAGCTGAGACCACCAGATCCACGAAAGATGATCACTCACCCCCTTGCAATATGTGTGCCCCATACCCATTCTTCGAGTAATGACGGTGTCCACGATTGAGCTTTACCGGATACCTAGTGGAGTTTGTCATCAGTCAAGCTGATCCTTGGAACTCGCTCTTCCCATTGCTATTACTCACAGAATACGGATCATAAGGGTTTTGTGCCCAGTGCCCTCCAAACTTGTTGACATATTTGAACTGTGCCCCTAAATCTGTAGTCACCATATCCCCATCCCCACCCGAACTAGGCTTGATATACTGATTCCAAGTTGTCTGACTATTCCCATTGTTGTTGCTATTGCCAGTCGACCCTTTTGTCGTTCCCGATGATCCAGACCCTGAACTGCTCGACGAGCCAGGTTTCTTCTGCGTTCCCACCACGACACCAACAGCTATACCCGCTATGACCACCAGTAGTATAGGTACACCAAAGAACAGTAACTTCCTCTTGGTCGGATTGGTAGGTATACAATTGCTCCTCCTCTTCTTCGATGCGGTTGGGAAAGGCTTGTTGCGTTCTCCGTGTGGATGTAGGGTCGGTGCTAGGTAATGATTTGACGAGTATTGGTTCTGACCGAACACTGGATCTTTCTCCGTTGCCAGTGCGGGCGAGTCCATTGGTGAGGGTGTCTGGATAGGCATATGGGATGGATCGGGTGATGAGGGGTAGGAATCGAATTGCTCGAGATATGCGTGAGTGGGTGAGAGGTCGTACTATAAGTGGGATAGTAAGTGAGTGGGATGTATATATGTATAGGATACAGATGAAAGATAGAAGATGGTGGTGACAATGCAACACAATAAAACGACAAAAGGACATCCTTTGCGTGTGTTTTGATGCATGTTGAATGAGTAATGAGTGTGTCTGTGCTACTAGCTCGGTTCGGATCGAAACAGGGGATAGATAGGGTACCATGCACAGCTTTCCATCTATCTTATCCGCAGCTGTGCAATTGAGTGAGACTCGGACTAATCACTCACCTCATCATGCACCCTCGCTTTACTCTTCTTACCTCCCCTCGTAGGTGTTCTAGGTGATCTGTAACCTCCTGGTGAAGGATACGAGCGGTGTCCGGTCGTAGGCGTTGATAGTAATCCGTCGGGACTACGTGGGATGGGCGAGGATATGGTTATGGGCCCAGGGCGAGGGCGGCTCTTACTTGGCATGGTGTAACGAGTGACTGTGGTGAGATTCTACGATTATAACGAGTGTGAGGTTTTCAAAGAGGGTGTAGAAGTTGGGTTCTAGCTGGTTATACACATCCACAATCAATCTACGAAGGTATCAAACAATGAGATGTCAGATGCAATGAATGAAAAGACTAAAATGTTCACATGCATCATTACCACGCGCGTACTGGATCCTAGTACTGCTGTCTTCCCATCTCATGCTCATTTATCTCGTGAGTGACATCCTCACCACGTTTGTAGCTCTCTATCTCTCTTTGAGCACGCAAGGGTACCCATCAACGCGTCGTGCTCCAACATTATCTTTCTTGTCACAACGCCTTGTTGTTTTTTTAAACTTGGTCTTTTACGGTAAACAACCCGTAGGCCTCAGGGATTGCAGTTTGCAGCATGGGTGCCTGTGCGGATCAACACCATTAATAACCCTGAATGCATGGCTCAACAAGTTGTGCCTTTCTGGGCAGTATGAGTGCCTTGCTTTCAAATCTGCTCGAAGATTTCTCTGTACATGTCTTCTTTTGAAAGATCTTCTTCAATCTCACAATCAGTGATCCATTGGAGCATTCAGGCAGCAGAAAGACGACGACCTACTGTCTGAGAGTGACGATCATGAAGGAAATAGTAATTTCTGCTGGCATATCAGTGTTTATAGTCTGTAGTCTGATTCTCAACCTGTAAGATGGTTCCGAGCCCAACACTCAGGTAACGTCAATCAGGGATAACCCACGAAAGACGATCCGGACCCCCCATTCGTACTCCTATTTTGTCGGTCTCGGTCTCTGCTTTGAAATTAATTTAATGTAATTGAAAGATCAGCACTGATCGTTGTGCAGGGGTGTAGATACTTGACAAACTAATCTGACGATCTTGGAATGAATATTATCTTCTTCCTCTTCTTCTTCTTCTCCTCTGTTAATCTGCTTATTACGCTCACTAGATTCAACTCAGCATGCTGCCCCTCCTCTGCCTCCCCCTACTGGCTATCCTCGCACTTGCCGCTCCGTTAGAATCTAGAGCACCAAAGTACAATGTCACGTCTATGAATGAAGCGCTCAAGAGGGGAAGTGAGATTTTGGGTGAGTACTGCGCAGCTCATTCCTCAATGCTAAAGAGCTCGTACTGAGTCATACTATAGGAACATACGCCAGATGCTCTGGCTCCCTCTGTTCGTGGATGTCAAAAGTACCTGACAACACCAGAATCACCGACATGTCTATCCCAGGTACCCACGATACTGCTTCTGTACGTCTTTCGTCTTTCCCTACTTTCCCCCTCTCTCCGGGTAATTTAACGCTGATGGACACACACATAATGATAGTGGGACTACACCCTCCTCAGACAAATCTCCTACCTGAAATACACCAATATCATCTACCCCTCCCCCCTGTACCGCTGCGGCAGCCAATCAATCTTCGCTCAACTTGCAGCTGGGAACCGGGCGTTCGACCTGAGAGTGGGCTTCGCTCCCAACGGTAAAGATTTGGTGTTTTTCCATTCAGAGGCGTTGCTCGATGTAAATGCTAGGTTCGAGGATGTCATGCAGGGGTTTTATAGGTTTTTGGAGGAGAATCCCACGGAAGGGCTGGTGATTAGTGTGAAGGTGGGTTTGTCTACTCATTCTACTCTGCTTTGTCTCCTTCCCTTCTATCTCTGCTAGAAGGCAGCATAAGAATTGTGCTTCTATGGTAAAAGTTGTGGGCTGCTAATGGCATCTTCCATGTGCAGGACGAAAACGCTACATGGGGAACGACCCAAGCACTCCAACAATCCCTATACACCACCCTCACTTCTCCCCTGGCTCAACAATACATCAACCCATCCACATCGATCTCCTCAACTCCCTTGTCAGCGCTCAGAGGTAAACTTACCATCCTCCGACGATTCTCCCTTGACCAACTGTTGTCCAATCAACAAACATTAGGGATAGACCTAACAAACGGATGGGCAGATAACAACCCCGACTTCTCGCTATCTACCCCAGCAGGTGATAAAGTCTACATTGAAGACTTGTACGAGCCCAAGGCGGATAAGATAGGATTGACACCCAACGTTAATCTAAAACTCGACGTTACCACCAAACACATCACTGCGGCATCTGGCAAGACTAAGGGAGATGGGTTGTATCTTACTTTCGCAAGTTCCGAACAGGCTTATCAGCTTCTCTTTCCCCAGGTTATGGCTCAGGGAGTTATCGTACCGGGGGTTAATCAGGGGTTGAAGAAGTTCTTGGTCAGTGGGGGAGGAAAAGGGTTGAAGAAGAAGGGAATCATCTGTGAGTAGACCTTCATCAGTGTTGACAGTGTCACGTTCAGGCTGAACCAGGAGCTAATGATACAATCACAGTCACCGATTTCGGAAGTGAGACCTCAGGCTTCATAGAAGCCATCATTGCATAACTCAGTTCATGCCATAAGACATGCGTGATATTCCTCCTTTTGTGTATTTTGGGCTATTGGATTTTGGACTTTGAGCTATGCTATCTCACAATGAACATCATTCTATCTCATCCTTCTCTAAATTATCTATCAATCTGCATGATCCTGACTGAGCTTACTAACCCCATAACCACCTGTCAAACTTGGCCCGCCTCGTGTTCGGTAACGGCTGTAACTTATCGATCCTTTCCAGCTCTTCAATCTCGCTCAACACGGTGATCAAATCGACTTCTTCCAGCGGCTTGAACTTCCAGTTCTTGCTGTAAAGCCTGTGTCCAAAGTACGGTACGAGGAAGAACACGATGGACAGGTACGAGAACAGGAAGGTTTGATAGTTCCATTTACCCTTTATGAACACCGAGTACCCGTTTGTCTAGGTCGATCCACAAAATCAGCAGCTATCACTTATCACGCTGATTGATTCCAGTGTGGGAACAAGACTTACAAACCAGAAGACACCGTACAGGACCATGGCAATCCAAGACATTGTGTACTGACCTCTAACCTTGTATGGCAGCTTGCTCAAATCCCTTCCCTGAGCTTTCATCGCCCGATGAAACCTTATATAAACCCAGTTGAAGCTCATCCCTACAATCAACAGACTCGATCCGATCATCCGAGTGAACCACGTGAATACCGTTGCACTCCCCTTCGACACTGTCATAAATCCCAGCAGACTGATCGCGATCACCCAGATCAGACACATGTAGGGTACACCCCTGTTGGTCCATGTGAAGAACTTTGGCGCTTTGCCCTTCAAGGCCATGCCGTAGAGACCTCTGGAAGTACTGAACATCCCTTCGACTCCGTTGGAAAGTGCCGAAGTAAGCACCGCAGCGTTGATTACCGATCCCAAGCCTGGGATACCCATTCGCTGAGCGGCGAGGACGAAGGGGGATGAACCGGCTCCTTTGAGGGCTTGACCAAGTCGTTTGTCGGTGTATGGGACCTATACGTCAAACAGTCCAAGTAAGCGATAGTCGATGAGGTACATTCAGCTGATCTCGAAGATCGTCCCAGGGCCAATCACTCACCACGATGCCCACTGCCAGTGCACCCAGTACGTAAAAAGTACATAACCTAAAAATCACCAGTGGGAACACTCTAGGTAAAACCCTTCTAGGGTGTTTCGCCTCGCCAGCTGTATTCGCCACGAAATCAGGTACACCGAATGCGTAGCTCGCAGAGATCAGGATGGACCAGAACCCCGAAAACCTTCCTGCGGCCCCCTTGGCAAGGTACTCGGCCATGAATCCTGGGTCACGCCAGAAACGGAAGCCGAAGGCGTCGTGTTGAGGGTTACCGCCTACCATTGTGATGACTGGGTGTGGTTCACGGATCAGCGAGAAGCATGTTTGTTTCATTGGGTATAAGGGATACACTTACACGAAAATAGGATTAGACCAAGGATCAAGATGACTTTGAATATTGACATGTGAAATTCGGCTTCGCCGAAGTACTTTGATGAGAGGAAGTTCTGTGTTTGTGAGGCAAGGAGAGGGATGAGCATTCATCGGTCTCACGCTTGGTTTTGTCTCCGTGAGGCAGTACATCTTGTCTGCGGATGATAACTCACAATAGCAGCCATGATTACGATCGACACCCCGATCCAAACCCCATTATTAATATCTGTATTCCAGAAATTTACCAGCCCAGCAATCGCCACACCTTCATTGGCGAAACTGATTGACCCTTTGATGATGAAGAACCACCCCAATGCAAAGGAAAATGACCGATCGACGTATCTCTCCGCGTACAATGTAAACGACCCGTCGATGGGCAGATAACACACCATCTCGCCCATCGCGTTGAATGTTATCCAGGTGTTCAGGGCGATCACGATATATCCCAAGAGAAGGGAAAGCGGTCCCCCGTGAGCGAGCGCTGCCCCCGAGCCGACCTGCGTTCTCTGTGAGCTCCTATCCTGGGACTTGGATTGAGGGTGTCTACTCACAAAGAGACCTGTTCCTATGGACCCGCTGATGGTGATCATCTGGATATGTCTGGGTTTCAACCCTCTGACAGTCTTCTTCAATACCCCATCCACCGCTGCCTCTTGCTGTAGACCGAACCCATTTTCAAGGATTGCAGGACTACTATCGATTTCGTTGGACTTTTGATCGTCATACGTGACGTTGAGACCGTCCTGAACCGCTGCCATCTTGAGAAGAGCACTGGATCGCGGGATGTGACTTGAAAAAGGTCAGATACTTCTCGGAGAAGCGGCATTCTTATGTACTTCTCTGGATTCCTTCGAGGGGTCCGGGAAATTGGAGGATCTTTCTGCAGAAACGCCTTAGCCGTCGGCTGTAGGTCCCAAAGGAATGAAAAGTGAAAAATCCGGTATGACCGACCCAAGACGAAGGCGTGATCTAGATCCAGATTGATTGGAAGGGACTGAAGGACACGTCCGACAATTCAATTTTTCTTTGCGTTGTCCTCCATGGACTGCAATCCGCGAGAATCACTGGACGAATCTTCCTACTCTCTCTCCCTGTGGCTTTGGCTTTCCGCTGGTCTGGTGCCGACGACCTTACTTCTTCGTTTCAAGAGCGTCAAATAAATCGCAACATATCGCGCCATCATGTACCCTTCTCTCCTCTCCCAAGGTACGAGGACGTTAGTCGTCAGGGCGCGACAGGAATCTTTACCAATGTTTGTCCCGCCGCACCTCGCTCGCTTGGACCTGCTTGAAGGACGACAATTACAGATTTCTGAGCTAAAATGGGAGATGTTCATCTCGCCATTTATTCATATATTGGATGATCGGGATGAAAAATCATCGGAGAACACCGAGTTCGATGATAAGATATGATGTGATTGTTTTATAACTACGCTTGCCGGCGGTTGCGTTTGGGTTTTGGTCTTTGTCCTGATGTCGGCTTTGAGTCAGGCCGTTTCGGATTTGCTATTCTTGTAGTAGGACTTGGCGCTGTCAGAGTCGGACAAGATTGTGAAGAGTTTGATTCTGATGACTGCTACATTCAAATGAGATGACGATACCTGAAGGATCTCATCGAGCAAAGAAGAGGTCACGAATAGTTTGAATACCTGATAACAGCGACGATACATAAGCCTTCTCTACCATACAGACGCAGCTCATAGTCCTAGGCTTCAATTCCAGATGGCAGGTCGTAAACCCCCTTTAGACCCTTTGGTGCATAGTATAAAAGATCTCGAGCACTATGGTTCTCAGAACCTCTCATCGAAGTATGTAGATTATATCGCTGGAGGGTCGATGGACATGATCACGTGAGTGAGTGATCTGCTCGGCTTGCTGTGAGTTGAGGTTAAATTGAGCATGTACGTACTGGTAGCGTGAAAGACAATGTGGAGGAGTATAATCGATATAGACTGTTGCCTAGAGCCTTGAGGGATGTGAGGGATGTAGATACCTCGACCGAGTGTTATGGCTACAAGGTGAGATCAATTTCAACACTGAGCACTGAACTGGTCACTCCAGTCAAGTGAGGTATGAGTTAAATGTGCGTTGATTCATGACTTAGTCGAAATTCCCACTTGGCCTCTCCCCTACAGGATTTCACGTGATTGCTCACCCAGAGAAAGAGCTCGCGACCTCCCGAGCATCCTCCAAAGTAGGTGTACCGATGTGTCTCTCCAGTAGAGCTACCACCTCGATATCGGATGTAGTGTCTGAAGGGAATAGACATGGATGCATACCGTATTGTATGCAGATTTGCGTGATGAAGGATTACGAGGCCAATCTGTATGTCATGAGGAAAGCTGAGGGTGGGTAGAGTATGCTCCTTCTTCCAAATTAGCAATGTTCTGAAGTACTGAGCTGATATGGCCTGACGGCTTACGCCTCGTAGAAGCTGGATGTAAAGCCCTGTGGATCACGGTGGACCTACCCGTGACTGGTCGGAGACTTGGTGAATTGAAGTATGGGTTTGGCGTACCGCCTGGAGAGAAGATTGCGAATATGCCGGAGGGGTTTGATTATAGTGTTGGGTTTGGTGGGTCCATCGATCAATCTTTCAACGCTGTGTATCTCGATTATTGAGGTTTCTGTTTTTATGTATTTAGATCGCGAATTGACTTGGGAGAAGATCAAATGGTTCAAGGAGAATACAAAGATGGAGATATGGCTGAAAGGGAGTGAGTGATACAGCGACCCTTAGTGATATATCCTGATGTTATATTCCCTCCATGACTCGTATTCCCCGTGATTCCCTCCTGTAACCTAGGTCAATGTTTATGACTCGCTGATACTTAGACTCACCACCCAGTCATCCACCCCTCCGACGCAAAGCTGGCCCTTCAATACAATGTCAACGGAATAATCATATCCAACCATGGAGGTCGTCAGCTCGATTCTATACCCTCCACCTTATCAGCTTTACCTCGCATAGCAAAGACCGTCAAAGGTAGAATCCCCATCCATATCGATGGGGGAATAAGGAGGGGATCAGATATCTTCAAAGCTCTTGCGCTGGGGGCGGATTTTTGCTGGATCGGGAGAGCTGTCATGTGGGGTTTGGCTGTGAGTTCTCTTTGGCTTCAGTGAATGAGTGAAGGAGCGAGATTCCTCGTCAGATCAGACTGCAAGGGTGGGGCTGACTTCGAATATGGAGGTAGTACAAGGGCGAGGTTGGAGTGAAATTAGCTCTGGATCTGCTGTACGACGAGTTTTTGTCTACGATGATACTGGTCGGAGTCAATTGTATAAAGGATATAGGGAGACAACACCTGGCTTGGGTGAATGCGGATGGCTCGTTAAGGTATCTCGATGAGGAGGAGTAGACGCAGGTCAATTGTAAGGTGTGCACATCTGTGTTGGAGATGAAAGATAGTTATATGAACATATATGCATACATATGAATAGTCCGCGAACAGATTGAATATCATACTATGACGAGAAACTTTCTATTTGTTTTGTTGTTTATTGTTCTTTTACACAGGGGTCCGATCTCAATTTCCCTATATCCCTTTTGGATAAACCTACTCCTCATCCATCTCGAATAAAACTACTTCACCCACACCTTTCCCGGCATTCTCAATCGATACTTCCTCTCCCACTTTCCCACCAGTGATGAACACTCCATCACCTTCACCCAGCGTCGCTTCCTGTCCACCGCCGGTCACCTTGATCAGCGGACCTTTACCGTCTTTAGGAGCTGGTTTGGAGTTGTACCCTGACGATTGGACTAGCTGGACATAGAAGAGTTTATTGGGTTTACCATTAAGCGATGGGAGTAGTTTATGGGTTAAAGAGACCGAAGGGGAGATGAGGGATGAGAAGAAATGGACGGGTGCGTGGATCTAACAAGCAGACAGACGATAGTCAGCTTCGTCATCACACAAAATGACATGAGTAAGAAAATGGAGAGAAACCCGCACTCACCGGAGTCAGCCCCTCGCACTCCCTAACCTCCTCTACACCCTCATACCCCACCGGCGCGACCAGATGCGCGATCTTATCTTTCTTCTGCTCGTCTGTAAAATGTCGTGTGAAGTATTTAGGCTTCAATCCGCGTTGGTTGGGTAACGCCCAGATCTGCAGGAAATGGACCCCCTCAGTCTTGTGGTCGTTGTACTCTGAGTGAGCTATCCCCGTTCCACCAGAGGTCATCTGGATATCCCCTCGGACCATTGTCTCGACGTTGCCCATGGTGTCTTTGTGGGATAGCTGGCCGCCTAAGTTTGAGGGTTAGTACGTTTCATATCTTACGGAGAGTGGAATGGGAAGGTACTTACTTAAGATGTAGGAGAAGATCTCGGCTTCTCGATGAGGGTGGGTCGGGAAGCCTTGTCCAGGCTATAACGGATATGGGACTCATATCAGTATATGGTTATATTTCTGATTACGAAAGAGGAGTAGAGTAGACTCACCGCCACTCGATCTTCGTTGATTACTCTCAACGCACCAAAATTCTCGTATCGCGGGTCATAGTAGGAGGCGAAAGAGAAGGTGTGGAAGGTCTACAAGTCGCCATACTACTGGTCAGTACTTTGCTTTCAAACTCGGTTGTAGACTATGACTCACCTTCAACCACCCATGATCTGCTGCACCTCTCTCTTCACTTGGTCTATACTTGAACTGCATATTCGCGGTTGGTCTAGTCGTAGAGAGGTGTCGAATGGTCTGTGAAGTGATAGGCTTGAGATAGCTCTTAATTGTGCTGGTAGATAGTAAACTCGAAATGATGATTGCTATAACTGCGAGAAGCAGCGATTTGACACTAAGATTGAAAGAGGGAATGATGGATGATTGCGATTGTTGTTGTTTGAAAAGAGGCAAGAGAAAGATTCAATGTTGAGAAGTAGTCCTTTTATACCTTGTAGTCGACTTTGAGATCGGGCATGGAGATACAAGTATGCGTGAGTACGATATATCGATGAGAAGGATTAGTAAATCTCTCGGAATGATTTGTGGAGATTCAAAGAGTGAGATCCGACGGAAGAGAGATAAGGAATTACCGGAATAGGAAGGTGATTTCCCACTGATTGGTTAGCATTCAAGTGAGATTAGATCATCTCTGTGGAAGTCGCTCTTTGAGAAGACGCCGTACTAGCCATGCGAGATATGTAGATGGGACGAGCACCTTCCAGGCTGCTCTCGAGCTTTGGTCTAATAGGACGGAAGGGAGCCACTCAAGCGCTGCTCCCTGTGGAAGCATCGGCCGGCAATCCTCGACGTCGAGATGTGAACTAGTCATGTAAGGAGTTGGCTCTCCCCACATCAATCGATGTATCTGGACGCAGCGCTCCTAAGTCCACAATTGCTCGAATCGAGCCCATTATAAGATTCTCTAGATCCTCCCCATTCGCTTGAAGTTTCGTTCTCTTCCCCATGCTGTGCCTATTCCTGTTTCCCACGTTACTCTACTGTGAGTGGATGATCTTCCAGGTACGGTTACAGGGTATATCAAAATATACTCGTATACACGCGAATAGGATTTATTACCAAACGCGTAGTGTAAACAATCAACGAGAAGAAAATAAACTCATGGTTGGTGCATGGTGCATTAATACACATACATACACACTTTGATTCTGCACGGTCGCATATACACATTCAGCACAGCAAAAGGAAGAGGCATTCATACAACACACTCTCACATAGTCATCCACTCACACTCTTTTGTACTATTGTCTACACCCAAAAATCACACCCTGCTGCACAATGCAGGCCCACCGCAACGGACCCACTCCTCCTCCATTACCCCGTAACCCATCAAGAAGCCTCTCAACGTCGACAGTCTCAACCGTGCAGACGAACTACACCAAAGAATCCGGTCTGATGCCTCCCTCACCTGTCGGAGGGGCGCCCCTGGCTTCTCCAGTCAGTCTCAATGGTAGACAGCCAAGTTATGGCTTCGGTACAAGTGGTGATGAGCTGGACAAGTTGGGGTATATGTATTCGTTACGTGTAGCGTGGGTTTGTCTCTACAACAAGTTTCTACCGAGTGCTGTAGCTGATACTCAATCCTCGTACGTAGCGTGCTGCACCACCATCTGTCTCACCCCCCACCACCACCCATGACCCACCGAGCATCCGTAGCATCGGCTTTCTCACTGCACCACACTCCCCCACCACCTGTCCCACCTATGCCATCCCCTCCTTTACACGGTACTTCACCTAACGGCTCACGACTCACATTCTCAACCTTCTCTCCTCCTCCTGGATCTGCTCAGGCGCCGGTCACACCTGAGATGGGGAGCACACCCACTCTATCCGGTACGACCCCCTCGCCAGGTGGTAGAAGGAAATCATCAGGTTTCGGATTGAGTTTAGGTAGGAACAAATCGGATGATGGACAATCTGTCAAATTACCAAAGGAGTTCTTGCTCGAGTTCTGGGGTATACTGGCTAATGAGGATGGTGATGCCGTGTGGAAATCTACCACTGCTAGTTTCCTGGGACTGATCAAGAAGGGTACGAAGACTCCCAGTGGATTGAACCTCAGAGAGGTGCCTACGTTGCTTGAGGGTGGGTTTATACATTCTGTCTGATTTAATGAGTGGGTGAGGGATGATAGCTAATCAATCACCTGACGTAGCATTTACCCAATCGATCCTACCCTCTGGACCAGGCTCAACGCCCGCACACATCCATCAATCGCATCTCCTCCAATTACTCTACAACTCCCTCCCACGTTCGTCCTTCTTTTCACCACTGGCCAAACCCCAGACAGAGAAAGACCGCGACTTCCTATTCAGGCTGAGAGCAGAGGTCCAATCGTACATGCTTGCTCCGTCCCCTAATCCAGAGCTCGACTCGAGCTCAAGCGCAATGTCCATGACGCCCACTACGCCTACCTCCCCCAATGCTCCTCCATTAAATGTCAGACGCAAATCATCGGGTATAGGTTTAGGTAGGATATCGACCCATTCACAAGATTCCATTAAAAGGAAACCCAGTCCGATATGGGATGGGGATGTGAATGAGATGGTCGATACGGTGGGACAAGTCTGGGGGGTCAGGAAAGATATTTTGGATAGGGATGTGGTGGATATAAAACGAAGTGGGGTGTTGGAGCAGGTAAATACGATTTCTTATTTTGATCCCTTTTTTCTCGTTCCCTCTTTGAGATGAAAGCGAGACATTGATGGACGATGGATTCTTCGACCTGCTACAGATGTACATGTCAGACCTCAAACGAGCGATGACAGCCATGTCCTCACAACCGCCCCCCTTGACCCCATCCCAGAAATCTCGTCAAGCCCAACTATCCCAGTCCATCGCCAACTTGCTCAAAGATTTCCCAGACCTCGCCACGCCAGGTTCGCCCAATGATTTCTCCTCCAATCCTCCCTTCTCGCCCACTTCATCTCGCTCATTCGGTGGGGAGTCCTCCCAACCCTCTTTCTTCGTCCCTCCCAGATCCGTCGAGGTGTTCGGTAGACTCGCCACTAGGTCCGTGGAGGTCGTAGGGCACAGTACCAAGTCGCGTGATCTCCTCGAGAGATGTAGGGATATATGGGGTATAGCCTCGAGGAGAGAGAAGGAAAAGGAGCTGGAAGTTACCCTCAAGAGATGGGGAGATAGTATCGGTACGAAGGATGAGGTGAATTACGCGAAGAGCATTGCGGAATCAGTCAAATTGATGTCGTACGGTATCAGGCCTGGCGATCCTTTATCCCCCATTCTCTCTGAACTGTTATCTACCTTACTTTCCCTGTTGACTACATCGTTACCTACCATCTTCCCTACCACCGCTAATCCCCCTCCATCCCCTCCTCCCTCCTTATTGATCATATTCAATGCTGCTCCGGAGCTGTTCGAGGCTCAGCCTCATTGTCAGAGGATCATCGATAATGCCTCGGACGAACTCAAGGGCGCAGCGATAGGTGAATATGTCCAGGCTGTCGAGTATTTGACTGGCGGGGTGGGTCAGCAGGATGATGGGTTGAGGACAGTGGGGAGTAATGGGAAAGATAAGTTGGTGGAGGGGTTTGAGAATGTTGCGAAGTGGATTTTGAAGGAGGTTGGCGATGTGAAGAGGGTTTGGGGCAAGGGGGTGGGTAGGTGAGTGCTCACTCGTTCATTGGAGCATGAATCATTGATTCTACTTCGTCTATCTGTCATACTCATAGTGACTCTTGATATGGTCGCTCGTCTACATCTTGACCAGGAAATGAGCTGACCACCATTCATCCCACCACAGGACCCTCAATCCATCCGCCATCATCATTTCCCGCCAACTGCCCCTCTTCCTCGCCGAGCTGCAAGTCATCGACAAACCCCGAGGAGTCGCTTCGGACATATTCAGCTTGTATGACACCACCGGTAAATTGCTTGATCTATGGGACGACCTCTGCCCCAAGCAGGAACATGGCTTCGAGCTTGATGCGTTCTTTGAGCCTCACGTGATGGCTTGGTTGAAGGATACGGAGACTAGTCAGGTACATGATTGGGTTAGTAGGGCTGTGGGGATGGACAGTGTGAGTCAGATTATTCTGATAATACTTCACGAATCATCAGTGTTTCATGGCAAGTGCGATACTGGGCGCTGACTCTTGTTCATCGACTACAGTGGGTCCCAGAAGGTGAAAACAAACACTCACAATCCGTCATCGACCTTTTCGAGTTCATCCGATCATCTGCTCAGGTCATCTTGCACGACTTACCATTGTCAGAGTACAAACGAGCGGTATTCCTGATTGACTATTCCAAGGTGAGTAGTGGCTATCAAAGCAGCTTGTGCCTCGTCTGAGAAGCAGCTTACTGACGTCAATTTCCTCGATTCTTCACCCAGACTGTCTCCCTCGCAGTCTCAACCTACGCCACGACCGTCCTCGCCCTCTTCCAACACGATATCAACCCCGCAAAAGTATCTACCCCAACCTCCGAGATCCAGAACAAACTGGGTAGCAAGGCCGGCAGCTGGTTGGCAAAGGGACAACAAGCGGTGAAGAATCTGGAGAAGAAGAAAGTCGATGGTTTCGCTGTACCCCCCGCGGCATGTGTGAAACTCACCGACATGTCCGCTGCGAAGCAGTCCCTCGAGGATCTCATGTACGCCATGGAGGCTGAAGATACCGCTCGGATCGTCAAGTCTCATAAGAGCACGAACGCGGCGAACGATAAGACCTCGAGACACGTCTTCACAGTTACTATCCTCCGCGGGGAGAACTTGCTGGGCAGGGGCGGTACAAAGGCCGCCGATGGGTTTGTGGTGGTCAGTGATAGGGAGACGGGAGAGAGGTTGATCAAGACTAGGACGGTTCTGGGTGCTGAGGATCCGAGGTGGTGAGTTGAGTCAGATCAGCGCGATAGAGACCTGCTCTTTGGGAAGAAGGCAATAAGCTGACGGTGATTGTGGTGAATCCATAGGGAACAATCATTCGAAATATCCGTAGCATCCATCAAGCTCCTCGAGTTGACCGCCTTCGACCGACAACTAGTAGGCAAACATGACTTGATAGGCGGAGCGTCGTTCAAGCTTGATCCTCGTCTTTCGCCGAACACCCCACGAGAGATATTGTCCTACCTCTCACCACATCCAACAGGGAGGTATCATCCACATAAGGATCTCAATGGAGGGAGGCGAGAAGAACGACGTGGCGTATCATCTTTCCATCGCTTCGCGGGCGTTGGATAGGTCGCAGAAGGATATGTCTAGAGAGTTGATCGATAGGATGTCAGAGTATATTAGGTCTCAGCTTAGTTCGAACACTTTGAATAATCTGACGAAGCCGCTTAAGGATAAGAAGAAGGCTAAGACGGTGTTGAGTGATGGGGATATCGAGGGGAGTCTGGGACGACCGTCCTCGCCCTCTTCCAACACGATATCAACCCCGCAAAAGTATCTACTGCTGAACCTCCGATTATCTCAACGATGGTTTCGCTGTACCCCCCGCGGCATGTGTGAAACTCACCGACATGTCCGCTGCGAAGCGTCAGGATCTCATGTACGCCATGGAGGCTGAAGATACCGCTCGGATCGTCAAGTCTCATAAGAGCACGAACGCGGCGAACGATAAGACCTCGAGACACGTCTTCACAGTTACTATCCTCCGCGGGGAGAACTTGCTGGGCAGGGGCGGTACAAAGGCCGCCGATCAAGACTAGGACGGTTCTGGGTGCTGAGGATCCGAGGTGGTGAGTTGAGTCAGATCAGCGCGATAGAGACCTGCTCTTTGGGAAGAAGGCAATAAGCTGACGGTGATTGTGGTGAATCCATAGGGAACAATCATTCGAAATATCCGTAGCATCCATCAAGCTCCTCGAGTTGACCGCCTTCGACCGACAACTAGTAGGCAAACATGACTTGATAGGCGGAGCGTCGTTCAAGCTTGATCCTCGTCTTTTCGCCGAACACCCCACGAGAGATATTGTCCTACCTCTCACCACATCCAACAGGGGAGGTATCATCCACATAAGGATCTCAATGGAGGGAGGCGAGAAGAACGACGTGGCGTATCATCTTTCCATCGCTTCGCGGGCGTTGGATAGGTCGCAGAAGGATATGTCTAGAGAGTTGATCGATAGGATGTCAGAGTATATTAGGTCTCAGCTTAGTTCGAACACTTTGAATAATCTGACGAAGCCGCTTAAGGATAAGAAGAAGGCTAAGACGGTGTTGAGTGATGGGGATATCGAGGGGAGTCTGGGAGGGTTGTTTGATTATCTCAACGAGAATGTGAGTTGGCCATGTCCACTCTTTCGGTCTCCTCTAAGCTGTACAAGTCCTCAATCAACCCGATCGCCAATATCACTCTCGCATCTGCTGACTCTCCTCTCGTGCACTCAGTTCTCAGTCTTCTCAGTGACGCTCAACCACTCCACCCGACTCACCCTGATGTTATCGTTGTGGCGCCGAATCATCGACATCCTCATCTCGCTCTTGGTCCCTCCACTAAGTGATAAACCATACCACGGTCCCACCCTAGGTTCGTCCGAGATCGACGTAGTCTTCAAATGGCTCGGAATGCTCAAATCATTCTTCAACGCCTCGGAGGGAGGGGTGGAACATGGCGTTCCCATTGTCAAACTCCAATCGGGCAATTACAAGGATCTGATCATGCTGGGTCAGTACCTTGATTTACCTACGCCCACTCTGAAAGATAGGACCAGTGCGGCTGTCAAAGTTGCTAGTAAACATGCTGCTTCAACATCGACAGCAGGAGGAGGGTTGGTAGGTGGATTTAGATCGTTGAGGGTGGATAGTGCGATTGAAGAAGACGAAGGGACGGGTAATGAAGGTGAGAGGATGGCTGAGATTCTACTGAGAATCGCTAGGACAAGGTGAGTTTGGTTCTATCCCATTGAGGGTTTGAAGTGACGCTGACTACGTGGATTAGACCTGATATGGGTGAATTTCTGTCGCACGAGATTGGACTGCTGAATAGAGGTAGAGTGGAGAAACAGGCTGGTGTGATGTGATTTTTACATTATCTATAGATGATTCGGTTTGTTCGACGTAAAGTACTTGAAGTACGTTATGACCCATACAATCATGAATGTATACATTATAATCTATGTCCCTAGTCAATTCGATTCATATCATTTCGTGAATATTTCGTTTCGTTATATACAAACATGATCTCTCCTTCCTCTTCACTCATCCACCCATCCCTATTTCTACCCCTCAATCTCCCTCTTCCTACCTTCGATCAAACCCCTCAAAGTCGCCAGACCCTTCAACACCCCCTGATCAGGCCCCTCACCCTGGGCCAACCATGTATGAGCAAAATCAATCATCTTGACTCTCACAGGGGGGCATTTCCTCGCTGCTCTCGCCTCCTCATCCTCCTCGTCTTCATCTTCTTCTGACTCATCGTCGTCGGAGGGATTCGACCCATCATCTGAGAATGCTGATCTCTCCTCTCCCTCCGCATGCGCAGCTTTAAGCTTATTCAACTCGTACCTATCTGACGCTTCGGTGAGTTTCTCCGGGTCCCCTTCGTATACTATCAATAATGATCCGCCCACAAATCGGATCTCAAGCTCGCTAAGTACGGAGACCAGCCGATCGATCTCTTCTAGGATTATATTTAGAACCTTGACGAGCAAGGTGGAAGGTATGGAATGATCTTTGTATGTCTGGCCTTCTGAGGGGACGGAAGTGGAGTTGGAAGCTGTTATGGGTGTTGGTGGGATACCTCCGCTTGTATCCACTGAGACCGCAGGAGCACCTTCGACGGATCTGTCGGCGGGTGGGGTTGGAGGCAAGAGGGATGCGATGCTGTCGCTTGAAGAGGGGAAGAACCGCACCATGCCTTCTGGGAGTTGGGCGGGTTTGATGGACTTGCCGAATGATTTGGGAGTTAGGATGTAGCTTTGAGTGGGGGCGTGCCATGTCTACGTGGGTTTGTGTTATCATGCAAATATTAGTCTAGGTCTCTTCCCTGGGATGTGGTGTGTGGGGTTGTGGATACCATGAGGATGATGAAACCCACTGTACACCCCGTAAACCTAATTCCTAACTCGTGCGTCGTGGTCTCCCTGGCCTGCTTGTCCATCCTCTGCTTCTTCTCCTCGCTCGCATCGGGGTCGTAGAGGACTGTACCCAGTTTCACGTCGAGGATGGAGGGGTGGGTGAATGCGTAGGAGAGGTTCTCGAGGACTACGGACTAACAGCATGAAGTAGTATTAGCACGGACCCTTGTACAGCGAAGTTATTTCGATGCACTGGATAGGAAGTGTGTCACGATGATGTGTCATGATGTGTGAGATTAGTGGACATGAGCTCACCTCTGGCACCTCTTCTTTCCCCTCCAGCCTCTGGACATCCCCTGCGGACGATAATTGACCTTCCAACCTCAATGTACCGAGGAACTTGGGTACGAAGGGCTTGAGTCTTCGGATAGGATCCTCTCGGTCGGATGAGTTGAGGGTTTGGTAGAATGCTATTTCCCGAGCTAGAGCGGGCTGTGTAGTTGGGAGATGTCAGCTATCTTTGAGCGAATGTTCGACATCATACGCCTGATCACTAGTAGTGATGGGATATAAGGGCTGAAGTAGCGCTATGACCCGCATGACCCACCTTGATGACCAGTGATCCCGATGCATCTGACATGACCCCATCGTGTCCTGCTACTTGGTTTGCGAGGGGTGTTCTGTCTGTGAGTGAGAGCGAGGGCGAGGGTGTCATGGTGAGGGCTGGTGCTGGATCTGAGGAGTTGAAGTGAGGAAGCAAGAGGTTGATGATGAGGGTGATGAATGGAATCTACATATGATATAAGTTATACATATACGTTGTAGCACATCGCATTGTCCTGTTGTCTTGGCTCTGTGCTGTATCAGGAAATTGGAATTTGATCCCGGCGGTAAGCTGATAATGACACGTGAATGTGTACTATGTATATGATACACATACATATCATAGCTTGCATCGCATCAGATAGTATGAGTGAGTACCGTGCTATGCATACTTTGCATCGTACACCTCTCTGCATACGCCGGTTCAAGCAAGGGTACTGCTTAGTGAGGATATGGATATCAGATCGAAATTGATACCGTCGTCAAAAGAGAGAGAGAGCGAGAGCGGGAGCCAAAGAGAGAAAAGATCTACCGCTCTCGTCATTTATAAGGCTATTCTCCTTGTTTACAACTGCGCAACCCTTTGTATACTACTCAACATTTAAGCGCCAAGACTTGCGACTTCGCTAGTGACATCCCAATCGAAACATCAGTGAAAAAAGCTGTTCAATCGTCCATATCAAATATCATACTACATATCTATAACATTCAGTACATGGCATCATACAATCAAGATACATAGAGCAGACAATCATCAAACGCAGATAAGGATACGGCCATAGTACCCCTCCCCAAGATGCCCTCCTTCTTTTCCAAGACGAAATCAGCTACTACCCCTAGAGGAGGTCGCGTGACAGGCGATAACAATACTTCAGCAAAGTCAAGACGACTAAGGATCTTTCTCAGTTATGCGCCTGATTGGGCATTGACCATAGTCTTATGGGTGAGTGCGGCTCTGCTCAACCAACATCAGGTTACTGGCTGCTACCGTGCATCTGGATGGGATGCAGAGGGAATCTCAGATTCTGTATGATGCACTAACCGTTGTCATGCTACAGGGCGTATTCTACCTCCTCGACAAGGTCAATGGCTATAGGCGTTTATTCGATGTCACCGATACCTCTTTAGCCCATCCTCATGCTGATCCTGAGAGAGTACCAGTCTGGTTATTGGGTGTATTGTGCGGTGCAGTGCCAGCCGTTATCATCATCATGACCGCGTGAGTAGACCCACGCTGTTCAACATGACATCCACAGGACTCCATATATAAGAGACTCTCGCTGATACGGTCCATCCGCCGTGCGCAGAGCAATAAGACGCACCTTCTGGGACGCCCAATCCGGACTCCTAGGCCTCATCCTAGGCTTAGGCCTCGTAGCGACCTTCACAAACATCGTGAAAATCACCGTTGGACGACCCCGACCAGATTTCTTCGCTCGGTGTATCCTGCCCGAAGACCTCACTCAGAACCCCCTGCATGGATTGACCTCTTGGACGGTGTGTACTCAGACGGATGACTCGCAGCTGCAGGAAGGGTTCCGAAGCTTCCCAAGTGGACATGCTAGTTTTGCTTGGTCGGGGATGTGGTATCTGATCCTATACTTGGCGGCGAGTGAGTAGAACGTTCTTCAAATGAAAGCGATACAATCAATCTTGATCGTCTTTCATTCTGATTTACCTGGTTATGATTTGACTTGATCTTGCTCGAGATGCTTTGGGATGAAATGGAGATAGAGCAACTACTGATCCCTTCCATTGGTGCTCGTAGAAATGCGAATAAACAACCGTACAGGATACACCTACAAATCGTGGCTTCTCCTCGCTCCGTTATCCTGCGCTTCGTTAATCACCATCTCCCGAACGATGGATTACAGACATCACGCCACGGATGTGATTGCTGGTAGTTTGATTGGAATCGCTGGGGCGTGGTATGCTTATAGGCAGTATTATCCTGTGAGTGGATGATCGCCATCCAGACCAGATTCATCCTTTTGTCCCCTGCCTTACCTTAAATGATCCTTTGCTCTCCCGTTGGTCGTTTATACTGTCATTCCGACTTCGACTCGCTTTCCTCCAAATTCGTCATTGTACCTCGCGTCCCATGCTAACTACTGTCTCACTCACCAGCCAATCTCCTCACCCCAATCTTACAAACCTTACTCCCCCCGAATCCCCAAGGACGAAGAGATCCCCTTGCATCATCGCCCCAATCGGTCTAGTACCGAACACATGCTGAATGGTAGAAATTCCATGGCGGTAGAGAGGATATCGCATCATCATACCAGCGATAATTCCGATAATACGCTCAATGGACAACAACCTTTGAATCCTAATAGTAATAGTAACGGTGGGAGACAGGGTTGGTCGACCGTGGACATTGGTGATAGGACTGCGTATGGGGATGGGGCGGAGGATGATCATGGAGAGGCGAAGGAGACTGTACCGAGGCCTGTTGAGCGGAGTGTATAGTCAAGTGTAGTGGATGGCAATTGAGTGTTCTGTGTAGATAGTAGTAAATCCATGATACACGCATATATGCTGCTTGGGAATGTAGATATCCTGTACGAATTCAAGGTATACATGATCTATGGATTATATCGCGCGCAACTTGATTTGCTCACACGTACAAGATACGTACTATGCAGGACCCCCTCGATTTAGATCGCTGTTCCCCGTGACGACCCGTGTAATTGGTAACAGCGGAACATTCTCTTTACTTGCTATGGCCGGTCCGAGTATCGGTGAACCAGGATTAGTAGTGACATTCAAGACGGTCGGGTTTGATCGTGGACGCTGATTGTCGCCCTTGCTAAGGATGTACGAGACAAGCAGCATGTACAATTGCCACAATCCGCCCTGTGTCACTTTGCAGTCAGCTATTTGATGTCATCACAAGCAGAAAGGTCAGCAGAAATGGGAGTCTACTCACCCAGATAGAGAATGTCAGACCAATCACCGAGACCAACCACGAAGCCAACCCCTTGGATCTAGTGATATGACAAGGAAACGCAGTGGCAATCGAGCGATTAGCGACGGTGAGCGCAGAGTAAGTCCGATTGGAAATGTATGGATCGATGATTGTTCTTGATAACATCATCTGAGCGCTATGCAGGTCGTACTCTCCCAGTTGGATCGTCGAGTTGACGAATGTATCTGAGTCATGAATATATTGATGCAGCGATGTCTCGTTGAGGAAGACATTGTCGACTACTTTACCTAGATCGGAATTGACGGTAGATAAGAATGCAGATATGAAGTTTGAGAAGGGAACGACTATGTCTTGGTCGATAACTGGATCATTCCCATAGTTGCTACCGCTGTATGAGGATGTATCTGTGTAATGGGGAAAGGTATGAATCAAAACGAAACTTCGAGTTACTTACTCACCACCCATGGTGATTTCCTCGGGATTGGATAAAATCATATTATCGATGGAGCACCAGTGCGTTCCATTGCGCGGCCTTCGATATGGGTTCGACACAGTCCAAGGTCAGTTCCACGTTTTGCTACTGTGTTCCGCTAAAACTACCTTGTGGGAAGGGCATCCTCCCTCGCCTGTAAAGTGCAGGAGAAACGGAGCAACTACTCACCTACAGCCAGCAAGATCGCCACCCAACCTTGACCATCTACCAGTGCCATTGATCTTTTTATATCCTCCTGTATTTTCCTTAGAGTAGAGGGGACTTGCGAACAGCTTTCCCACCCTATAGACAAGATCCATCGCCAGATCATTCAAAAATGGTGGAGATCTAGTCGCTCCATTATGTGTGACTCCGGGGATAAAGGTGTACGATGTGCTGAGTACCGCGGGCCACGGGGTGGGACACCCCACCTGCGCCTATGAGCATATCAACCACAAAACACAAGTAAGCATTATGAGATGGAGATGGGGTCATGTCTTCTCCTCGGGCGGGAGCGTCGGGAGATGAGTCTGAACGTACCGTGAAGGTGACGACCGTCGATCGAACGTCGATGATGAATGAGACTATGGATGTGGATCAGAGAATAGCTTGATAAGCTACGATGCCACAAGTTGTCTAAACGATCGTACGCACCCTGAGACACCTCACAAACACCCAGCATACTTCCCTTGTACCCCACACTACTATATGCTGGTGCGCCCGGATCCTCCGAATCCTCCGGTACGTTGTACCTTACGATGGTATACGATAGTCTTCTGTACATCCCATTCGTCTGAACCGTCGATCCTGCATTGAAACTATGGCGAAACGGCAGCCCCCGTCAGAAAAGCGTTTAGTCAGCTACTGTGTTGTGGGGAAGACTGTGGTTGGAACGTCTCGGTTGCTCACATGACAGGCTCACACAGTTTCCCCCTCTGTCGCTCAATGACACTGTTAGGTAACATTGGGGTGTACCAATGTCTGTCATCCGTTCGGTTAAAATCCCGATCGAACACATAATAAGGCTCGAAACCAGCGGTGGCGGCTAAAGTGAGAAGATACGTTAGTCAATTTCTGAACCCTCAATACGATACCCCCCTCAAGCTACCGAACGCCGGAACTGGGATAGGAGATATAAACAAGGAGGAAACACACCTGCCCATAGAGCGATGATCACAAGAGCTAGGAAAGCGACGATGACGGATGTTATGTGAAAGACCGGGGGGTAAGGTATCTGCGAAAGTCGGTAGATAGGTCAGCTTCGGCTCAGAGGAAGCAACACAAAGACGGTGACGGTAGAAACTCATCGGGACACGATGGAACGGACTCACTGTCTCTGATAGGTTATATGACAGAAGCTTGAATCTGTCTGACCTTGCTGTTTTGCTCGTGCCTGACAAAGAAGGCCGAATAGATGGTGTAGGCGATGATGGGTATGGTGAGGATGACATGCTGGGTGGAACAGTTGCTGATATGCGTTACTAAAATATCAAGAGGATATACAGTGTATGTGTGATGTATTGGTGTACAGTATGAGCAGTGGGCAGTGGCAGTTTCATGAGGATGAGTCGGGAAGAAGAAGAAGAAGAGGCAGAGGTATAACATAACTGATGTTGATGGTCGAAGATGGTGTGCATGTTTGTGTGTGTTTTGTGTTATTCGGAATATCAATCGTATCAACGCACGGTGGACCGTGCACCTCCTTTGAAACAGATCTCATTCACTTTATATTCTGCACCGCTTTGATCCATAAATTGATGGTGGTAACGCCGAGAGTGATGACGATGGTGATCAACGTCATTTCAATCACAGCGAAATGGCGGACTCGCTTAAAGTACTTGCTTTGCTGGATGCCAAGCTGACAAACTCATCCGCTTTACTGATTGTTTTGCTGTGCTATACTCATGGATTTGATACTTACATGTTGCGACAGATTTTCCTGCATTGTGCAACACTCATTATTGGCTGTTGATCCGCAGATACAGGTCAGATCAACAAGATG
Organism: Kwoniella bestiolae CBS 10118; assembly: GCF_000512585.2. Taxonomy (NCBI): domain Eukaryota; kingdom Fungi; phylum Basidiomycota; class Tremellomycetes; order Tremellales; family Cryptococcaceae; genus Kwoniella; species Kwoniella bestiolae. Next base: position 2,960,778 of record NC_089241.1, on the reverse strand, counting down.
TCCAGCCAGAATCTACCTTCTTCGATCACTCCCACCCCAAGTAGGAAAGGAAAAGGGACGAGCAATATCAAGTGGAAGCTACTATCCTACAACCTCTCAAAAACGGCAAGTATGAATCTGACACAATCACAAACCAACAAACTGATTTTGAGCGATATCGTCATACTCGAATAGATCCCTTTCCCGCCAATATTCCATATACTCTCAATCATCTTGGCCATACTAGCCATGGTCATCATCGCATTTTGGGCAGGTGAGTCATTCCGATCTGATGTTTTCACTATTATCGCTTCTTAGCTCACTGGGAAATCTGACGATCACTGACACCCTTCTCTACTCACAGCTGCAACCGTCGGATTCGAGCCCTACACAACATTCGATTCCAACTTCAACCGTACAGACGATCATCACTGGTATACACCCTTATTACCTGACAGCGTCGTCGAAGGGCAAAAGGGAAAGCTTTGTGAGCCTGTCATGTGGGTTCGATGATATCAGAGACTCTTCTTTTCTGTTAATAGCACTGCGTTGTGGCACGTTTGAGCTGACGAGATACGTACACCCAAGATTCAATACGGGTTCTACTATCCAGACCAATGGTATTTTCAGGTTACTTTCGTACACTATCACCGCCTACGATATGGACGGGATGAAGAATGCGCCAAATCATACGGTAGCAGAATACAAGGGGAGTATATTGAGCGATTGTATAGTTGTCAGCGGTAAGCAATATCTGCTACTGAATTGCTTATATGAGAACTGGGCTAATCATCATTGGTCCGAGATAGTCACATTAACAGTCCGAGTGAGACCTGGTACAGTGGTGACCGAGGTAATTTGGCAGTGAGTCAGATGTGTAGAAAACTGACCATCCGCATCTCTGCCAGGCAAAGATCCGTTGCCCTCCCCCATGGCCCGCACTGCTCTCCACTTCCTACTCTTTCGACCCAGGCGTATCGACCTCCACGGTGGGCGAATCCTCAGCATACTTTGATGTCTTCTGGTGGCTCGGTAATCTAGGTGTCGATCTAGCATATAGAATTGGGGAGGTATTGGAGGGTGGGAACTATACGATGTTGAGTGCGGATCTGGTCAATCCAATCACTCTGTCAGTGGCTTGTTCTCTCATAACACCAGGAGATTTTTGCTCGTTGGCTAATCTTGCTGAATGATTCCACATATTGTAGGTTCACCTCGGTCGGTCAAAACTATACGATCCTCACTGAACCGCCATTATCATTGATCTCGCTGATACTTTCAAACCCAGAAGAATCAAGCTGGAATGGCGAGTCCATCTGTCCTGCTGCGTTGAGCATAGTCCGTTGACTTACCTCTACTCAAACTTTCATACCATCGTAGCAACCTCTTCCGCCTCTGGCGACATCTTCGATACCCCGCCTCTAATCTATACCGACCTTATCATCCCCATGTCCAACTACATCTCCGCGTTCCTCGGCCTGATCTACTCGGATCTAGGTATCCTTCAGAATAACATATACGTTAATCAGACCTCGCTCCAACAGCTCATCCATACGAACGACACCCTCGTCAACTCAAGTATCTTACGAGACAAGGACCTGTACTATGCCAACCAGATGCTGGATCCGGAGAATGGGTATAGGATAGATCCCTTCGAAGGGTACAATACGCTTCGTTTACTGTCCTTCCTGATCGGGCTGTCGCTACGAGCTACCTGTGTCATGTGACTAGAGGGAAGAACGCGGCGGGGTGGATTGTGGGTGTTGTCGGTCTGACTTTTTCCATCTGGGTGAGTTTATTCTTGCATCCCGTATCCATCTGCGCTGGGGTAAAATAATTCTTTCTGCTTGGATCGTGCTGATCTTGCCTTTTCACATACATATCTCACAGGCAGGCCTATGGCAGCTTTACATGTTGGTCGTATCGTATTTTGCCGGAAGGAAGGACGAGAGGTGCAAGTTGGCCAGTACTGGTCCGATGCTACCTACCAGGCAGGGGAGTACGGGTAGTCAACTGACTAGGAGAGGGACTTTGTGATCGTAAAGTAGGGTCGTTGTGATTCTACAGAAATCCGAAGGCGGCTTTCGTTTTGCACTGGTGTTAGAACGAACAGATTATGCATTATCCCAATCTGTTGAGATTCTGCGACTGTGCCATGAGCATCCACCACCTGCCCATGCATTCAGTCTACCTTCGAGATACACGAAGCTCCGATCACGACCGGGATACAGTACTTGATCACTGTCAGACGACAGCAATCACATCCCCTTGTTTCTCCTCCGCCTCCGCCTTGTTATTCTTGAAGAAAACCAGCACGAGCATCGCGTTCAAAAGCAACCAGCCAAACACGAACCACCACGAGGCTTGCACATTATGGAAATTCCCAATATCACCTTCCTCCAACGTCAACAGCCCCGCCTGGATAGATAGACCTATCACAGCTCCGATCTGAAGTGATACCTGGAGCAATGCGCCCGCTACGCCCGACATTGACGGTGGCGAGGAGGTCATGACGGTTATACTAAATTCTCGATCACTCATATCAGCGCTCGCTCTAGATATGATGCAATACAGTATGACTCACTTGATACCTAGGAATACGATCATGGCACTTGCACTGCCTACGAACAGCGATGGGAAATAATACTTCCAATAACCTCCTTGATAGATTTCTCCGTGAGAGTAGATTATGGGTATGTATACCACTGCGCACACTATCAGACCGGGGGCTATGATCCACCTGTATGATTTGACTCGGGCTAGGAGGGGAGGTACGAGCAGGGCGACCAATACTGCTGCCACGCCCGAGGGGAGGATACGTAGTGCGGCGATGATGGGGAGTTCGTTGAAGATCGTGAGGAAGCGTTCTACCAAGACGAGTTGGTTTAGCTGTTTTAGCCAATTAGCGACTATTGTATTTCATACCAAAGCGTTGTATAAAGAGGATGGACTTAACCATGAGAGGTTTGAAGGGAGACAAATCAAAACGAAAACACCGACTCACATTCCACCAGCTATACACCACCAACGCCACGAAAATCATCAGCGGCATATTGAGTATCCTCCAGAAACTTGGCGGTACGAGCGCATAACCCTCAGGCAGCCTTGATTCCCATATGAAAAATCCGACAAACAACGGCCAAGAAAGTAAGAACGGCACAAGGAACTTTGCCGTGCGGAATCCGTAGGACGCTCCCAGGGTTAGACCCAAGATCAATAAGATGATTGCAAATAACATGGTCAAGGTGCCGATAATGTCCAGTCGCTTGAGTTTGTCTCGTGCGGAGGATGATGAATGGCCTTCGCCCTTGATTCTTGGGATTAGAGATAGAGCGAGGAGAGAGAATGGTATGCAGATGATAGTTATCATCTATAAGGCTGGGCAGTCAGTCTTGCAAGATACCTCGTAAGTATGCAGGACGACCCACCCTGAAAAACCACCTCCAAGGTCCCATCTGACCTTGGGCGGTGATAAACCCAAACAACCCCGCTATGATCAGCCCCGTACCATTCGCTATAGCCCCGCTGAGGCCGAACAGAGTCAGCGCAAGGTGCAGTTCGGATGGCTCGAAGATCGTCAAGATCAGTCTGAATGCCGAGGGTATCTGCGAGGTGGCCCACGCTATCAGCAACGCAAACCTAATGGGGGAAGAAGGATGAGGTTTGAGGTCTGACCCACCGTACCTGCTCCGGCTATTCCTGCCAGGGCTCTCAGGAAGAAGAAAGCGTATTGGTCGGTCATGAATGAGATGATCAGGCTGAGAATTCCAAGGATCAAGAAGCTGATTGCAAAGACTGGTTTTGCAGAGTAAAGATCCGATACCCGTCCGAAAAATAATAGAAATCTGAATGGGATGATCAGGTTGGGATCAGCCATTCGCACGTTCCAGAAAGGCTTGTGAACTAGATCAATACTCACGCTGAGAAGGTTACTATGTAAGAGTTCTGTTAGCCATTTCTCGTCAGCTGATAGGCCATGGTACAAACGCAGCCAAGCTGGGTACTCACCACGATCCACGTCGAAGCTTCGTACTGGATCTCGAGATCCACAGATATCGGATGGGTGAAGATGAACAGACCCGAAACGGATGCTAGGTCCAAGTACTGTATCCCGGGTTATCCCATGTCAGTTTGGCAGCTTACGTTTCAAGCCATGAGCTATGAACAGACCTAAGGATGGAAGCGCATTAGATGCATTGGACTTACCTGAGCTACACTGAAGATCAATAGAAGACACCATTTCCTCGTCTGCGATAATCCGATGGCAACTCTGGCTTCTGCAAGCTCAGACAGATCATCGCCTGCGTCTGGCCGCCTGTCTACAGAGCATGAGGATGAGTCTTTTGTGATGGCCATGTCGACTTTTCCAGTTGGATGGACCATAGCTGCTTAGGATAAGTGGTATCTGAAGCTGCGTATGACAGTGTGTTCGATGTACAGGACCATATGCCTATACCTCGCCTCATCTTATACCTTGACTCCATCCTGCACCCTCTCGTCGTTGTGAGCTGGCCTGTCTCAGTCGAGCAATTCATCAATAAGCGCATTTGTGGAGGTGCGCTCTATTTCGTGCTATGTTCGGTATCTTCGCTCTGAGAGTGGAGGGAAACTGATAAGATTGGTAAGGTAATCTCGGTTCAAGCGAGATCGCCAACAGATCTGCCGGCTTTGGGTGCAGATCTGGAATCGTGAGTGACGCCACATATCTTTTGATGTTCCAGAGAAAATGAAAGATAGGTGGAGGATGAAGGATCGCTTACCAAGCAGTGTTTAACCATTCAACTTACCTCCACTTTGATTGATGTCACTCTATCAATATGTACAGCGCATTAGTGATACCCATGAATGTCTCCAGGTCATTGGGTAGCAAGATGCGTCTAGATGGCTTGCGATCCTTCTTCGCCCGTCCTTGTTGCTTCCACAATGTTTGCTTCAGTCCAGAGAACGATTCGAGTCAGGTGATCATGGTCGATCGACATGCCTATTACCAGGAGGAATTCTTCGCCAGGGGTGAGGATCATTAGGATTGGTTGTGATGACTTTGCATCTGTTCTTAGCATAAGCATGGCATGCACCGGACATGGCCACCATGCCTTCACGTTCACAAGCTTCTTTTGACAAGCCCAATGAGTGCATATATGCGCGAGCTTGTGGATATACACAGGACAGAGCTTGTCATTTGTAATAGGTGTTCCGGAGTTTGATGGATCTCCGTAAAACATTAATCCGCGGGTTGCATTCAACGATTACCAATGAGTTCCCCTCCACTGTTGTGCCCATCGCAAGCTTATCAATGTTTTGACCCTTTTCCGACGAGAACTATCAATCACATACAGTACGATCATGTCGAGATCCCTTGCTCTCTGCTAACATCTCTGCAGAGACAGTTGACCTTGAAACGATGAGAAAGCATAGTTACCTCCACAAGGCACTGACAGGATTATCAATGACTTTGCATCGGGAAACGGACGTCTGAGTAGGTTCTCACAAGTCGCCCAGGCGTACATATATATATAGACCTGGGTATGATTGTGGGATGAACGTTTCTGTCTTCTCAGATGAACAGCATAATAAATACTTAACTTGTATCAATCGTCATTTATATACTTACTAACACAGAGAAACCAAGTCTATCGACCGATAATTGATATTAAACATGACTCAACTCAATCTCTCTAACCCTCCTATCCCACGCCACGATTCAACTGGTTCCGAAGCTACCTTGACGGTAACCCCTCCACCACTCGACAAACCTGCCGACTTGAACAAAGTTACCTTTGCTCCTGAGAAGAACAAGGAAGTGGGTGCGAGGCCAACGGTGAAACTCAGTCCGAGTAGGAAATGGGGTTTATTGGCTATCTTCAGCGTGGCTCAGGTGAGTGCCCCCAGCTTCCTCACGAGAGTGGTAGCTGATGAGATGTCGTCAAACTATCATAGTACCTTGACATCGCGGCTGTCGCTGGGTTGTTCATCTTCACCGATCCAATTGCTAAAGACCTAGGAATCTTGTATGAGTCTTCTACCTGGATCGTTGTGAGTTGTATCCTCTCTGGTCGATCGAGGAATGAGTAACTGACTGATGTATTACTGATCTAGACAGCATACATTGTCACTTTCTCTTCGTACGTCATACTCGACCTGAATCGTCCCAGGTCCCGAACTAACACGAACCAAAACAGCTTCCTAATGTTCTTCGGTCGAGTATCGGACCTGTTCTCCGCCAAACCAGTGTTCACCTATAGTTTCCTTTTTCTCGGTCTCATCAACCTGATCATATCGTTCATGACCAATCAGTACGCCTTCTTCGTGTTCAGAGCTCTGGCAGGTGTGGCCGGTGCAGGCACGGTAAGTATACACACGTTTCACAAGATCCCGTCCTGTATTGGCTAATCCATGTGATCATCCATAGATCCCCTCCGCATTCAGACTGATCGTATCGATCTTTGAACCTGAAGAGTTGAACGTGGCATTGACGATCTTTGGGTTAAGTGCGCCAGTCGCGAACGGTACAGGTCTGATCATTGCTGGGTTGTTCGGGTTCATCACTGAGGGAGGTCAAATGGCCGCTTGGAGGTGGTTCTTCCGGGTGAGTTATCGCTCTACCTCATACAACCAGTTACGCTTTCTCTGGCAGAAGTCGCTGATCATGGTCTTCCCTTCCACATAGATGTTCACTATTATCTGCGTACCCTTCTCCATCCTCGCTCTGGGTCTCGTACCAAAAATCAAAGGCGAACATTCCTCGCTGTGCAACTCCAAAAAAGAGAAATTCAAGCGACTAGACATCATCGGTACCCTCGCCATGCTATTTGGCATCATTTCGATCATCCTCGGCTTGACACTCGGCGCTTCGTACGGGTTCAAATCTGCCAAATTCCTTGTACCCTTTCTACTTTCTTGGCCTCTGTTTGTAGGATTCTTCATCTGGGAATCTAGATTACCCGAGGGATACGCTTTGATCCCTTCGTCTTTCTGGAAAATCAGGAATATGGGTCTTATTATGGGTATTGCGCTGGGCGGGTACACATGGTGGAACGTAGGTGGATCTCTGTTATACAACATTGAAGAGGTAGCCAAAGCTGACTTTGCGCCTTAGAACTACCAACTAGTCATGGTCGAACGGTTTTTATCGGTCTTTGACGAATCTCCCATCATCGCCGCCGTCAGACTATTGCCCTCCGGTCTTGCCGCAGTGACTGTAGCGGCCATCATGCCGCATCTCCTGACAAGATACAAAATCACCTCGTTCAGATGGGTCATAGTTCTTGGCACTGTCCTCAGCGCGTCCACCTACCTCTTGTTGATCTACTCCAAGGGGGAGATATACGATAATAATTATTGGAGGTGGATCTTCCCGGCGATGATATTGGGGAGTGGTAGTGCTATGGCTGTGTTCCTGGGCACCAAGTGAGTTGGCGGCCTTTACACTTTACTTCTTCATGTATACGCATTTGAACGTTCACCCCAAGCAGCAGAGCTGACGTAAATTCTGGTATTGTCCTACAGTCTCACAGTCATGACCTCCGTCTCACCCTCGATGTCAGGCGTGGCAGGTGCGACCCTCCAAGTAGCCTTCCAAGTGGGTGGGGTCGTCGGTCTATCCGTCCAGGCGGGCTTCCTCACATACCATGAAGGGAGTTTGGCGAATTTCTCTAATGTCCAAGCGTCCTTCTGGTTCGAATTTGGGTGGTTGATGCTCAACGCTCTGGTGGTGTTGATTTTCTATAGGAGAAAGGGGGATGTGAAGGATCTGGAAGATGGAGTGGAGGGGGAGACGGTAGGGCCTGTGGTGATATGAACTTTGAGCGGGTGATATCCTTCAGGATGCAAGGTTGGCGGTAGTCGGTGCCAGATGGGTTGATTTACCCGCCCAGAACTCTAGTAAGAACTGTATCTTTGATTCATCCCAAGATAGAGTCTCGTAGATATATAATTCAATTGATAGACAGACAGACGATAAGACCTTCCTCTTCAGATATTCGCAGGATGAACTATCGGTAATGGATTACTCGTAAAGCGTTCATGGGGAAAGATGCAATGCAGTATATCTATCCCTCAGACATGGACTTCTTCGACATTTCCGCCGGTCTACCATGAGCCTGCACAACAGTCAAATGACAAATACAGCATGCATCAAGCATTATAAATCGCGTATTTGAGTCTCAAGACAGGTTGAGAACGGGTATATCAAGACAAGCGACTTGAAGACCTTACGATCCTCCCAAGGTATATTATGAACCTAGAATTGAGCCGCAAGTCTTCTTTTCTTCGCTTTGCAATGACCAGCCGAAGCATCCTGAGTGGGTGCAGGGCTGAGGTGAACGTCCCCGATGACACTGACGGAAGAGCTTGAAACAGGAGCAGGGGATTGAATAGCGCCGATCGGGTTGACAATCGCGCTTGGTCCAGATGAAGTGGGCGCAGCAGAAGTCTGAGAAGTGGAGGAAGCGCCTGGAGCAGAGGAAGAGGAGGAAGTGGCAGTCGAGTTGCTGGCTGCTGGAGCACCGTTGATCGACCAGAGGGGGTTGTTCCCTGGTAACGCGGTGAGAAGGCCGCTCTCCCCTACCTCCTGTGTGTATGAACGATCACATCAGCTGTGATCTCCAACTGAATTACCCTATGCAATGGCCAGGACTCACCTCATCAATGATCACACTTGGATTGTCAGGGCTACAAGTACCACCTCCGCTGTGGGTGAAAATGGGCTCGAGCACTGGACAATCCTCAATTGAAAATCCTACATCGCACGAGGAGCCAGCTTCGAATACCTTCGGGAAGAGTCCAGTTGGCCAGCCGTTCGTGAAGTCACCTATAGATATGATGCGAGACTCGTGAGTCCCTTCGATACGATTCGGGCGTAAAGATGGGGGTAAACAAACCGTGAGCGGAATAACCAACATCATCACCGTTGGCCCATACTCTCGCACCGAGCGTGTATTCGTAATTGTCCTGTATGATGTATCAGCGAAGTCCAATTCAAAATGCAGCAATTTTAGTAGAGACCTCACAGTGAAGTGGAATTCGTAGAACACTGAACATCAACTCAGTTTGCATAGCGACAAGAACGATCAAGTTACCTTATCCACTTACAACTCATGAGTCTCTTGGGGTGAGTAGCAGGACATGGACCACCAGAATCATGGCCTCCCGATGCAGGATAGGAAACGTGCTTGCTACCTTCCAGCCAGTTGTTCACACCGTCCCTGTGTTTCTCAGAGCTCAGCTCAACTCCATCATGTATGAGAGGTTTGACTCACCAGCAATTAGGAAAGAATAGGTTCGCTCGTAAATCTTGGGGACAGCTGTACTCGGGGAATCCTTGGAACGAAACGCAATCAGCAAGGGCGGTATCCGCTAAGGGCACGGGGGCAAACACACCGTGAGTATCCGGTTTACCAGGTCCGCTGTAGTCCAGACAGGTATAACTGATGGCCTTGTTGGTGTAGTCGTTATCGTCGTAGGTGGATCGCTTGGAGCTGCCCGCTAACATCTTGAATCCCTCTGGGAATTCGTGAACTTCCTCGTCTGGTCCGGATCTGGCAGCAGAGGATCAGGGGGAGGATGGACCGACGAGACAAGGATTTGATAGACTTACCGACGCATCTAATCGCCAAGGTATCGAAGAACAACATCAGTATCCCACACATCGATCGAGCCCTACTAATTACTCACGATGTAGTACCTAAAGATAGGAAATCAGCTTCTCATACTGTGAGTGATTGCCTAAAACAGACTTACGTGTTGACCCTGTTCATCCTGACCAGCTCGAATGTCCCATTATCGTGCTTCCTGTACAGTTGAGGAGCCCAGTAATTACTCTTGTCCTCGATGACATTGGCGGTGGTGCATCTAGCAATCATGGTTTAGCAGGTAGTAACGTCCCTCGCTCATACCAAGAAACTCACTTTCCAGCGCGGTTGTTCTCGTAGGTGTACTCGTTTCTGAACGAAGATGATCCGACGACGGTGTGGACTACATGACCATATTGCTGGTCAGTCAATTCCTCTTCACGAGAGCGTGTAAAGCTGACATGGTACATACCATGAGTGGAGATGGTACCAGGGTTGATAATCGGATCTACTCGGGTAGTGAACGTAGCAGTACCATGCTGAACAATGAAGAAGCTACACATGTTTGCATGGATGATCAGCACCTTCGCTTGGATATGAGTGAAGAGTACTAACGGATTACCAGCAGATACACCCGCCAATAACGCAGCGATACCGAACAGAGTGGACAAGCCGATCATCTTCTGTAGGAGGTGGATTTATAGACACAGTGGTATGTTGTAAAGAACGTGGGTGCTGAAAGAGCGACTGCGGATAAAGACTGACAAGAAAGAACTACGGATGGTGCGATGACAAGTCAAAATGCCTCAAGCATATAACCTTTATATATGAGAAAAGCGAATGAGGGAAAAGAGAGGTGACAAAGGAATCAAATCAAGAGGGGTTACTTATATAATCCGTATCCAAGAAATACCTCAGCGTGTTAGAGGTGGGCATCGTATGCACCGAACCAGATGTACGGGACGGAGATGGGATGAAAATTCAATCAATCGACGGGAAAGGCCTTGGTCTTAGCGTCGGTCTATGCACATACACTCCCCTTGAAGGACATGTTGGAGATGTTCTGGTCCCAATCCGATATCTTAGCATGATGTGCGTGAGGTTTCCGGATACACAGGCACGTAGCTTGGGACATGGCTCATGCAGAAGGACTTTGTGCGTTGGGCAACCGTGTATCCCTCGAGGTATGAGTCAGGTATGACCAAGCATAAGCAAGATACAATAGAAAGTAGAACCGATCAAGGTGAACATATGAAACGAGGCTCAGAAGATTGCTTGACCCCTTTCAATCTGTATGTGACGATTGCGTTACTAATTTTATTCTCCGAAGAGTCAAAGGCTTTCGATCGGGGACATTCATCTATCTCCTTCCGAGCTGCATAATACGGATGTAACTTATGCATCAAGCACAGCTACCTCCGAAACAGTCTTGAACCGATATTTAATCAAACCAAACCATGTATAAATAGTAACCAAGTCCCAAGCCAAGCCAAATCAAAATTATACCTCCTAATGCCCCGTCCGCCTCTTATGACCCGCCAACTTCGCCGTGGAAGTGGAAGCAACTGTTGAGCTCGTCTTGGCTGATGAAGTAGCTACTTTCGCGTTCAGAGTGCTCTTCGCTGAGGAAGTTGGTGCTTTAGAGGTGGAAGTAGTCTTAGCCGTACTGGTCAATTTGGCCGTTGTCGAAGTCACTTTTCTAGTAGTCGAAGTCGCTTTACTGGTAGTTGAAGTAGCTTTACTACTTGAAGTTACTTTATTAGTAGTTGAAGTGGCTTTACTAGCTGCAGAGGCTGCTTTGGAGCTTGACGTTGACGATGAAGCCTTTGATGCAGAGATTGAATTGCTATATCCTGATTTCTGGTATACAGTCAATAATGAGGATCCACCGCAGTATCCTGCCGAATAGTCTAATCCATTACATGGCATATTGCATGCGAGGTTGTTATTAATGGCCGATAGAGTTGTTTTGCTGGGTGTGTTGGCGCAGTAGCATTCTAAGTATGGACATCAAGATTAGTGATATACACTGTGAACCGAGCACGGCGAGGAGGTACTCACCGACTGACCACTCCACGCCGGCTAGACTGAAACCTTTCGACGAACAGAAATTTATACATTTCGTAGGCGTCATCGTCTGATCAGTCATCGATGCGCCGGTCAACGCTCTTGACCCCTTCGGTTCGGCCAGACATCCAAGCTTCGTCCATCCGGCGGGTACTTGAAGATACCCAATCAGTCTGATATCCTCTGAAGTGGTGAGATGGAGTACATACCTGAAATAGTGGATGTAGTGAACGATGCAGTCTCTTTGTAATTCGGATCAGGTTTCTTAGCCCCACTCCTACCCCATACTGGGTTATTTCCCGGTAACTTTGCGATCGGGTTGTTTGTGCCGATGTCCTATTGACGTACATCCAGTGATCGTAAGCACGGCGAAACCTGACCTAGTAAGACAGTGTCCTCACCTCATTCACAATTTGGAATCCATCATCAGGTCTACAAGCACTTCCATTGGTAGTCATAAGAGGCTTCAAAGGCGGACAATTCTCCAGCGAAAAGTCCACAGCGCACGTCTGACCATACGGGAATATCTTAGGTAAGAACCCTTTGGGCCATCCCATCGTAAAGTCCCCATGGAGGGAATAACCGACGTCATCGCCTGTTGCCCATACCCTCGCTCCGTCCTTGTAGGTGAACCTATCCGTAAAGTGGAACTCGAAGAAGACACTCAATATCCTCTTGGGGTGAGAGGCAGGACATGGTCCACCGGAATTGTACCCCTGCGAGAGGGGATAATGCACGTGCGCGGAATTGGGTAGCCAGTTGTTCACGCCGTCCCAGCAATTAGGGAAGAAAACTTGTGCTCGACTGTACCATTCCGTCATCAGTTCTAGTAGAGATGTGAGGTAGTGAAGCGCGGTTCAATGGGTAAAGGGTAACGGTCAATAGAGACTCCACGTACAGATCATTGGGACAACTCTGTTTAGGGAATTCACCACTCTCAGGCGCGCCGTTCACTCCCAGACAAACGTATGAAATGGCCTTATCGGCGTAGTTTGATGCGTTGTATGTCGTTCGAGAGGGATTACCAGCTACCATCCTGAACCCAGGTGGGAAGTCGTATACCTGTTCGTTCTGACTTCCTCTGCGAGTGAGTGCGTCTGTCCGTCAGCACGACGTGAAAATAGTCATATATAATATCTGGCGTTGACATACCGTCTCATCTATAACGGCATTCAGGATATATCAGTCAAGTGACATCTCAAGGGGAAGAGAACAGGAGAGGGACTCACTAGGTAATACGTATTAGCCCTGTTCATCTTGACCAGATCAAATTGCCCATCGTCCCTCTTCCTGTATAGCTGCGGGATCCAGTAATTCGAGTGATCAATGGCTATGTTTGCGGTGGTGCATCTAGTCGAATCATGATTCAAAGGTATCAGCTTTACTACCTCTTACTGCTGGAGTTTACTCCTACTCACTTTCCCGAGATCGAGTTCTCATACGTGTAAGTAGGTTTGAAAGACGATGATCCGACGATCGAGTGAACTGTATCGGTCTAATAAGCTACTATCCTTGGACTACTACTATCCATGTCGACCAATTCACCATGAGATGATATCCCCCCTGGGGAGATAACAGGGTCGATACGACTAGTAATGATATCTGGGCCATGCTGAATGACGAAGAAGCTATGCTCAATCGTCAGCATCGCTAGAATCTTCCACTTATAGTGGACTTACGGATCTGTCCAGGCGTTTACCTGGCTGATCGAGATAGCTAAAACCGCCAAGGGAATCAAGCTGGAGGAGAACATCCTAGTAGCAAGGAATTCGTGGAAGGTGAGTCACCCTGGTGTATGTCAGAGATTTCACGACGTTATAATGGAGACGAAGATATACATCTCACGATGATGCTTGATCAACCTCTTATCGATGCGCATCCCCATTCACTGATAGAAATCCCAAATTCAGGATAAAAATCAAAAGCAAGACAAAGATCGACAAGAGGGAAAAGGAAAAAACACGCGTCCAGATGAACAGTAACGATGTTAACGTAAATCTCGTTATCACGCGTGACGCAATGGTATGAAACGCAGGAGCACAAACACGAAATCGAGAACCGAACAAACCAACTTGATTTTAGGTCAGGTCTACCTTTATCGTATCCACTTGTTCGGGTCAGAGTTGATTCTCCGTCCACTTGCGGATCGTCCGTAGATGACGTCCGATATATGCACCGCGAACTTTCGAATTCCGGACCCTCGCACTTGCACAACCACCCATCGATAAGAAGGCATTCATCGCGACATAAAACTCACTCTTCCCCTTCCTTCCCCTCAAGCTAATCTATCAAAGAAAATCAAGTGAACGTAACGTAACGTAGACATGAAACATGAGAAACAAGGGGTATATAGATAAATTCGTATCAAGAATAGAATAACTAATCATAAGAGTATATCAAAGTTCATCAATCAGAAAAGTGTAAAGTGTCCATTTGGTTGAATAGGAAAGAGAACAAAATATTTTTTATATTGGGTTTGAAAGTTTTCGAATATGAAGATGAAAGAAAAATCCGACCTATGCTTAGTGCTATGAAAACATATTTTCGTGTGCTTATGTATGCTATGCGAGATTGATGAGGTGTGAGGTTTGTCGGAGCGAAAGAAAGTTAGATGACTGCACCAAAAGGTACATCGCCTGGAGTTAGGCCGATGACTCCCTTGAATAGTAAGGGGAGTACTATCAGGGCTACGAAGATGGCTTGGATGAGGACGTATACGATTGAGTCTGTGAATGAGTCATGATTGTCAGCTTGGTTCATTCTTTGAGACATAATCTCGAGGTCGATCACGAAGATACAAGATAGACAGGAGCAGCTCAAGAAAGGGCACACTCACAGGTGAAAACAATCTTTCTCCTCTGACTCCTCTGCCTGAAACTGTAAATCGGAGGTCTAATCTGCTGCGAGGGAGCCAACCAGAACAACATCGTAGCATGCAATCGATCGAAGTAAGGGATCAACATGGGTGGTGTCAAAAGGAACAACAACAAATGGCACGCGATGAAGTCGGCAGAGTATAATCCCATTTCAATAGTCTTGACGACAAACTCTCGGGCAGGTTGTGAGAGTGCGTGTGATCCCAATCCTCGGTTGAACCATACACCAGTCCACCACGCTCTGTTGGTTTCGTCATGCTTGAATTCTCTTGATAGGAACACCGCGATCAGGATCTTGAAGATACATCTTTGAACACTGATAACAGCGATGATACCCAGTACGGCGTGCGAGGCGTCCCATAATTCCAAGAACCACAGGAACTCGAAGAAGGCAATCATACCTACCACCGCACCGAAGTGAGCAATGGCAGCCATGGTAGCTCCGAATTGGTTGGTGTAGGAGTTGAGGCATGGTCCAAGGAAGACTGAGATCAAGAACAGGGTGATCAAGAAGGCCATGTTCCATACGATGGGTCCGAGGGCGATGATGGCGATTCTCAATAAACCAGGTTGGGTCTTTCCTTCCACAGTGAACGATTTGACGAACAGGTAACAGATGACGAAGAGGATGGCGAGACAGATGGGACCGATGATTTCACCAACGACTATAGCTTTCCAAGGTGCTCGAGGAGTATCAGAGGACAGCTTCTCGGAGGGCAAACCAAGCCTCTTCCTCTTGAAACCTGTGATTCGAGTTCTGGACAATCGACAGTAACCGACCCAAGAGTTTGCGTGTGTTCGAGAGTTACCTCTTGACATCCATCGAAGGAATTCTCGGTAATCGATGATGAAGTCGGAGTAAGAGAATTGATGAGGGTTGAACAAGAATGGCGCGACACACAGACCGACGACGGTAATCCAGAAGTAGATGATGTGAGGGACGAACACCGACAAGGTGATGTAGAGTAACAAGACCAATGTTCGGAGACCGAGGTAGATCGAAGGACCAGCGAATCGAGAGTATAAGATACTGAAGGAGATACGGGTAGTAGCGAAACCTCGACCAGTCGCGATATATCTTGCACCACCGAAAGTCAAGTTATTCAGGATGGAGTGCATGTAGATTTGCGTGGAGAAGACTTCGAATACCGGTGACAGGGATAAGAAGTGCTTGCACAATCGCAAGATGGCTCGACCGGCACCTCGTTCGGTAAGTTCTATATATCACCTGTTAGCTGATGTTGTATTTGAAGGAAAAGGAAGGGAGCTCACCCTGCACGAAAAGAGGGACAAAGGCAACCCAAAACACGATGAAGATGGAGATGATACATCGCTTGATCCACCTGAACACCGGTTGGAGGTTGTAACATCCACTCTGACCAGGTAGGATATCACCCGCAGCACTGTATTTACATACGGTGAGTTGCTTGTTGAGGGTACCGAGGAAGACCAAAGCCAACATGAACACTTGGACGGAACACATGACGAGCTGGTGTAGGATAGACATCAGTATACATCATTGGTATGCGAGGAAAGACTACTCACGATATTGTTAATGTGGAAACCTGGATGACCATAGTAGAAAGTCAAGAATCTATCGATAGGCAATTGAGTACCCAAGTAGTAATACTCCCTCGAAAGCATCTGTTCACCCATACCGGTTCCAATCTTAGTTTGGAAATTCAGGATAGTACCGAAACCGAGATCTCGTCCTTTACCACATTGGTAGTATTCTGAGTGCTTGATCCTACCACCTCGTCCGAAAGCCATCATACCGGCGTAGATATCTTCGTTCAAGTGTAATCCCTTTTGAGCCTTTGACACACCTCCTCGAGTGTTCATGTAGATCGCATTGAGGAAATCCGGGTGACCATAATGCAATTTACCGCCAATGTATGACAAGGACCTAGCAGCGAGAGTACCGAATGTCTGTTCTTTTCCAGCAGCAATATCCCCTAAAATACCGATGTTCTCAGAGAAGATATATTCTCTAGCACCCAAGATGGCGACGGGGAATTTCTCGAATTGTTGATGTCCGTTAGGCGCGTAAGGCGATTGGTTGGATACTCTGAACTCTTCGAATTCGGCCAAGACGTTTCTGATCTTGAGACACTCTTCCAAATAGTTATCCTGGTTCGCATCGATAAGTTGCAAGTATTCACCTCGGTAGAAGACAATAGCGTGATTCTGGTTATCGGATTTACCATCACCTAGAATGGGGTTACCGGGCAATTCAATCCTGAACTTGGGTCTTCTTCTACCGTTGGGCAAGATCTCAGAGTGTCCATCAACCAAAGCAGAGAAGATTCTTGACTCGCCGCCGTCTTTCCTAGGTGGTTCTTCGTCCAAGTAGGCAATTTGAAGATCGGGATAGGCTCGGAGCAAGAATTCAGCGTTTTCATGTTCCTCCTTGTTGAACTTGGAGTACCTTTGCATGGATACGACAAACTTGAACTTTCTTCTAGCCATTCGTTCGAGTTCCCGTTCGAGTTGATCAGTGTTGCCGCCGAAGAGTTGAACGACTTCTGGGTTTTCGACTCGGTAGAGCAACTTGATAGCCTTGGAGTAGTTCATGAAACCAGAGACAGTTCGGTAAAGAGTTTGAGCACGAAGAGAAGCCCAGATACGGGTTCGCAAGGTGTATTCAGGAGCGGCAGACTTGAAACCGATAGTGTAGAATGGAATATCATCGGCCTTCTTAGCTTCAGCCTTTTCGTCGTTCCCGAAGGGGTTCCCGCCGTTGAACATGTTGGATTCCTCAGCCAAGATCTTGGTGTCTCTGACGAAGTTGTCCCATTCGATAGGGTGAAGCTGTTTAAGATATTCCAAAAGGGTCACTCGAGTGTTCTGATCTTCCTCTCTAATAATCTCTCTAAGCGATAACAAAATCTTCTCGGAGTAGTGAGGAACAAGGACGGTGAAGGTTGGCATAGCTTCGACAGGGATAGGCTCGGGAATGGCGGTGGTGAGTGATTGAGCGAAGAAAGAGATTCGTCGTTCGGCTTCAGATCCTTTGGGGAAGAATTCGGTCTTGACACCTTTATCACCTTGGGAGATGAAGAATGCGGGAGCTCGAAGGGTCCGTTTGCCAGGTTGATCGGATTGCACTTGATGGTAAAGCAACTTCTGGACGTGTTCGATGGACAAGAGATGTTCTCGGTACATGGAGATGATCACGGCGTTCCACACTTGGGATACCAGTACCTGTAACAGAAGTTAGCTGAAGTCTTTCACTTTACGTGTCCAACTCACCTTGGGCTTGTATTTCACTTCCATATCCGCAGTAGCAAGGATCTTTGCGTAAATTCTCTTTGGCAATCTAGCAAAGATATCCGCCCAGGGGGTCCAGATGGACATACCAATCGCGAAACTCCTAGCGATGGAGAAAACGGTGTTCCAGATAACGTACCACAGGAAAGTATCCAAGAAGAACAGAGTCAAGTCCATGACGAACATCACTGTCAAAGCGAAGGCAGGTTGGTTCGTGCATAATCCTGTACCGAGGTATTTGTCGTGACAATTTTGCACCTTCATTCCGACCATGACTTTGATGGGATCTCTGAAAGATAAAGTCAAGAAGAAGTAGGATTCGGTGAATTTACATCCGAAGATCAAGAACCACAGTAAGAAGGAAGCAAATCGGTTGTTTCTGCCCAGCTTGGGGTACGAAGCGGTGAACGTTTGGTTGGCCAAGTACTTTCTCGATTTACCGGCGACTCGATCACCGAACATTCGACCGGAAGGTAAAGTGGCGAAGGCAGCGGTGGCTACAACTGATACGAAGAACTGCACGATACCGAGGATCAACGACACTTGACCTGTTTGGTTCCAGAAGGCGATGTAAATGGTTGGAGCACCGGTGATACCGAGAATGATAAGAAGGAATATCAATCGTCGAGTCAAGTGCGAAGTGTTGTTCCAGGTCGTAGGGATGTAGGAAAACTCAGCGAGAGTAGCGGCAATCATAATTAACGAAGCGACGGCACCACCCAAAGCGGTAACGGACCAGGCCATTGGAGTGGTAGCTTTGGTTGAACCTTTTTGAGCATAGATCGAAGGAGCGTTGTAAGCAGTGTAGAACCAGAAGACGGAGATGTGAAGAACCCAGATACGATTGAAGTTGACGAGCAAGTGGAAGAAGGATCGTTTTTCGAGGTAGGTCTTGAAGAAGACCTTGTTCCAGTCGATCCTGTCGAATTTCATGAATCGTTGAGCAGGGGGAATGTCGACGAGGCGGGTCTGAGTATATGGTCAGCTGTGAATCATGCTAGGGAGTCGCAAAATACTCACCTTGTCACTCAAGACAATCCTGCTTACACCCTCAGGGTACCAGAACAGCTGGTTTACATCGTCATAACCAATGGTCTTGTCATGATCATTTTCCCTCTTCAAGAATCTCCCATCAACCACTTCGTACCCTTGATCTCTCAAGAACTTGTAAATAGGCTTGACAACCGCTCGAAGGTACAAACCTTCGGGAACAGCTTCCTGCCTGTTTTGACATTCTGGCGATCGGTAGTAATCGTCTGCACATTTGAAGATGAAACACAAGCATTCAGGCATAAATCTGACTTGAGCGGCTTCACCCCAACAAAGCAAGTATAACGCGACTTGACGGAGTCGATCGTACTGAGACATGTTGTTCATTGCCGTTCTCCACCTGTTGGTAGCAGAATCGAGGGATTTCTCTTGAGCGGTCGCAGGAGCTTGTTTCCCCTTGGGACCTTTACCCCGCCTTGCTACTGATCTTACTCTTGACAGACCGGGGTTTTGTACTGCACCGATGGCATCGTCCAGATCAAGTTGAGAGGCGAAGTACCATTTCCTGTAGTTGGCGTGTTCACCACCGATGTAATCGGCGTGTAAGGTGAGGAGAGCTTGGTTGGGTGACATTCTCGATGCTCTGGAATCCAATTGGATCATCAAGAAATCGTAAACGTTTCGAGACGAATCTTTCTGGAAACCAAACTTGTTGGCCAAATCGATCAAAACATCTTCGATCTCTTCTTTCGATAAGGGGATGTTGGCTTCTTGGGTCCAAGCGGGCTGTAAGAGTGTATCAGCGGGGAGATTCCGAGTCTCATTAGAAAGGACCCACGTAAGGTTCTCTAGGTCTGTGACCGTCTCTGCTACCCTCTGTGAAAGTAGGTGTGGATGCTCTAGATGGGACGTAACCTGGTTGACCACCGTAATCTGATGGATTATAGTAGTTGTCTGAATGAAGCAGTCATTAGATATCCTGTGCGAGGCAGTGTAGTCGCGCGAAATACTTACCGTTCCCACTTTCGCTCGCCCACGTTTCTATACCTTGACCACCACCATCTATCCTCGCCTGCATCTCAGCCTCAGTGTCGAATCGAGCTGCATATTGACCACCTTGTCCTGGGGGAGCGACACCCGCTCCTGGGATGGTGTTTGCATCTGGGTAACCATATCCGCCACCGTGTCCATGAAGAGGAGCGTTGTCGTAAGGGAGCTGTTGAGCGTTGAAGGGATCGGATGAACCTGATGAATAGGAGGATGGTTGATGTTTGGGACCTGGAGGTGCGTTGGGGTATGACATGGTGTAAAGCTAGAGTAGAGTGAGGTATTACGTTGAGTGAGCGGGTGATCTTAACGTTGTTTGTAGAGGCGGTGCGTGATGGGTCTTGGGTTCATACGACAGCTTTCGTCCAGCGATGCTAGGTGTATGGGGATGATGTATGGAAAGATAAGAGATTATGAAGATGATAGTGATGAGATGACAACGTAGTGAGGATGAATAGCATTGACCGCCAAGAGGACTAAGCCTTGATCTTTTGTGCCCCCTTTTTCCCGGTCTCGAAAAATAGTAATGGTAGTATGAAGTTGACACTCACCTACAAAAATGAAAGAAGAAAAAAGAAGAGCACACTTCGTTGACTACACTAGTCACCTATCACCTCACCACTGTCCTATCCTATCTTTGTTGATGAAACGTTTGATGTGGGTGAAGAATAAAAATGTCCTGTCCTGCTGTTGTTGAGGCGATGGACGAATTATTTGCCGTTCCTTTGATATATCCTTCCTCTTTTCTTTGATATGATCGTCCCCACCCTTGTATCACCACTGATATTGTGGGTGCAGTAGAGACGTGCGTGAGTGATGTCGTCGAGACGTAAGGAGAGTGTATGGGTGTATGAAGAAAAGAGAAACGGAATTGATGGTCAATGATAAGTAAAGGTAGTAAAAGAATGAATGAAAAGTTGTACTGTTGGTGTATGGTGTGGTGTATGGTTGTATGGTTGTATGGTTGTATGGTGGTGTATACACTACGCGTGTAAGTTAACGGTCTAACAGTCTAAAGGTGAAAAAGGGAAGGGAAGGAAATAACACAAAGGATAAAATAACCACACACAGTATTACCCTGAATTAACAACCAGCTGGTTCATTTGATAATGAAATGCACCATTACAAAACACAATCCTAATCATCCATTACAAAAAGGGCATCTCACTGCGGAACACCCACCATACAGACCATGCTGTGCTTTGTCCTTTTGTATATGGAACGGAATAACTACCGCTGAGACAGACACATGTACATGCATAACCTGACCACTCTTCACTACTAGGTAACCTGCTCACCAAGGTGTTTATCCGTCCCGTCTCTCCACCTTTCGCAGTTACCTATCTATATAGCAAACTATTGGATGCACGAGAGGAAGACTTGCGACTTGCTAGCGATGTAACCAAGATGTAAACAAGAGGGATGGATAAACGTCATTGGCGTAAGGGGCTGTGTGTTTGGGTTGTTTCCCTGGTTACATCGGTACCCTCATATGATCGGTGTTTGAGAATGGAATGTGGCACTCGACAAGCGACACGTGGCTGTCTATGGTGAAGAGGCGGTGATCTCCACCATTGTCAGCTTGAACGCGTTCGTTTCATGTTACTGGTTATGTTGAGCAGTGAAAGCTGAATTGAAAACATCAATATCAATGACTTCAATGTCATCATACCTTCAACAATAGTGAAATAATCATGGCCCTGGTAGCAGCCCTACACGACTGGAACCTCCCTTCCACTTCTGCTCAAGGCGCAAGGCAGTATGAACAGCTCGCTCATGTGAGTTCAGCTGATACCAACTCCCTTGCAATGAGCTAATTTGTATGATCCAACAGGCACTCAAGGTAGCTGGGGACTACCTCTATCCGAGGGATGTAAGCTCTTCCAGATCAGCTGTGAAACCGAGTAAGCTCAGTTCTGGCCTCAGTATGAAACCCAGAGGGGCAGTGAGCTGACTTGATCCTTAGTCGAGACGCCAGAAGTGACTGCCGCTTTCCAATTAGCTTTGAGGGACGGTCGAGGTTCATCCTTATATTCTGAATTTCTGGGTAAGCTGAATCGCTGCTTTGCCTTTCAGAGTGATCCCGCACCCAGCTTACACTCTATTTACTCAATGCTAGATGCCGTTGAAGCTCGACTATACCTTGTTATTCGAGATGTCCAGCGTTATATCGATCATCTATCATCTACCGAGGAACAGGAGGAAGCCGCACAAGTCGGACCGGTGATGTGCGAGATGTTGGAGAGATTGGCAGTCTGGCAGAGAGCATGGGGAGTACCATTGAGGGCATTCCACGAGTGAGTGGTAGTCTAGCCGTATCATCTCTCATCTATCATTGCATGGTCACGCACTTTTCACCGAAACAGGCGACTCAACTCCCGCCTGTCATGCTAAGCTAGTTTTTCAACCCGACAGCCCAAAACTAATCAGCACATTCACCCAAACCTTCCATTCCCTTCTCCACTCCACCCTCTCCCCCTCCTTCCCAGCATACCTCCTATCCTTCCTATCCGATTCCCTCTCATCCCTCCCTTCGCACCTCCTCGACCCACCACCCATCCCCCAGCTATTCCAGAGTGTCCCGGTAAACTACTATCGTGTCCCTCCTCCCTCTCCGCACCTGTCCAGATTGGGTATCTTCCCGCGATATTCCGGTACCCTCAGCAAGGTCGCATACAAGGAGATCGAGAAGATCGCGCGTGAAGAGGCTGAGAGAGGGTGGGATACGAGGAGATTGACCAGGGCGAGGCAGAGGGTTGGGGATGGGGTTGCGAATTGGTTGAGCGGGATGTTTGAGGGTGAGTGAAGGCCGGGTTGGCAATTCAGTCGAGACGTAGAATGAAAGGTTTCCATGCAGTCCGTGGAGGGAATTAGCTGGAATGGAGACCATCTGGACAGCGAGGAAGCGATAGGTACATTGGCACTGTGCTAATTATCCTCTATCATACTGGTAGGAAACGAGTCCGCCCAAGCTGCACTCAGACCGATGTTCTCGAGATTTGACTATTACCTCTGTAAATGCTTTTTCGATATGAGGTGAGCTGGCTTTACATGGAGCGCATCTATAGTAGCTAACTTTTCACTCGTTAATTAGGACCGATGAGCTATTTGATATTATCGTTGATTTCCCCGACTCCATGGCGGCTCTAGAGGACCTCAAGGTGAGTTTTATCCCAATATACGACTACCAGGTAGATAAGCTGATTCACATAACTGTAGGAATGTCTGTTCAAAGTCGACCAGCGACTCGAGCTAGTCAACAAGCTCAACGCAGCGTACGTGTTGCGTGTCTCTCAACTACCTGATTTGCTTCCGAGATATCGCTTCAAGCTGACAGCTGGTCATCTATTTGTACATGCGTAGTAACCTGAAACGTCTCCTCCACCCCGGAGCAGAGACCAAGCTCGTCCTCTCGATATACATCTCTACCATCCGCTCTCTCCGGATCCTAGACCCTCCAGGCGTACTACTCCATAAAGTAGCTACGCCTATACGGTCCCACCTGAGAGAAAGACCAGATACCATCCGGTGTATTGTCGCTGCGCTGGTGGAAGGTGAGGAGCTGGGCGACGAGAATGAGAATGCCGGTCTGATAAGGGACTACAATAACGGGGATGAGGAGGTGGAAGATTGTGGCGATCCGAAATGGGATCCGGAGCCTGTTGATGCTGCGCCTGGTGGGTTGGGTTTTTGCTTTAATCTCAATTTGTCCCCGAATCATAATCCCAATACTGCGAATGATCGGTGTGGGTTGAGAGCTGGGTTCCATATCTCGTATAAGATACTTATGGGTTTCTTGCGACATCACAGAGTTTCGATCGGGCAAAGCTGGCGATATAGTTTCCACCCTCGTTAGCATCTACCAGACTCGCGAGGTCATCATCAAGGAATTGCAGGTGTTGTTGGCGACTAGGCTGTTGGCTGTGAAGGATTACGATGCGGTGAAGGAGGTGAGTGCGGTTTATTTCGCTTGCATTTGGGTTACTTAGCGTTGGAAAAGAACATGATCGATACCAGAGTTTTGATCTAAAAACACGTCATCCCACGCGGAACTTCGCTGATGAGTCTGGGTCTTTTTTATGGAAACACATAGATCCGGATAATCGAACTGCTCAAATTACGATTCGGCGAACAAGCCCTACAGATCTGCGATGTCATGTTGAAGGATATGGCGGATTCCAAGAGGATTGATGATCATGTGCAGGGTGATATCCATGTGAGCGAATTACTTCTCTTGGAGTATCTGAGTGAATATACCTGAATGATGAGCTCATGCTGAGTCCTGCTTGTACTGTATAGTCTACGGTCCATCCTTTGGTCATTTCAAAGATGTTTTGGCCGAATGTACCCGGAAGTTCTCTGTGCCTTCCACCGAAATTACTAAAGTAAGTAAACCATGAGCCATATATTACTTCCAAAACATACCAGCAACAGACCTATGCTTATATTTTTATTGATGTCTATAGAGCACAACAAGAATACGAATCCGCCTTCCACCACTTCAAACCCGACAAACACCTCCGATTCCTCCAATCCCTCGGGACAGTTCACATGTCTCTCGAGCTAGAAGATCGAGTGGTCGAGGTGGAAGCGAACCCTATCCAAGCGTCTATTATCGAATTGTTCGATGGTCAGCCGGTATTAAATGTTGAGGAGATCAAGGAGAGGTTGCAGATTACTAATAATTTGGTTAAGGATGGGTTGGCGTGGTGGAAGGAACGGGGCGTGGTGAGGGAGGAGGCGGAGGGGTGGAGGTTGTTGGAAGTCGCTGAGGAGGAGTAAACGTGCGTGAGATAATGGAGAAGGAGGTCAATGAATTGAGACATGGTCTTGCTGTAATACGATCAAGCCTGTTGGCATAGTATGTACAATGATGGACCGGTATCAACTCGATACACCTTACTTACACGATTGACGATCACTGATGTGCGATATACATTTCTGACTGAGCGATATCAGCCACGTCGATTGGGTGATGTTCTTATCTGACCACCAAAGTCTTATCAGTGAGACAATGACGAAGACCAGTCGGAATCACTGCGTGTGGTCTGAATTGCAATCTCCCCACATCGCTCGATAGATGTTGCACGATAAACTTGCTCCTTACGAAGCAAGCGATATGGTGAGGACGACGAAAGGTATATATACATAGGACAATCTCAATTACTGACATCCCCTTCTCCCAAGCTTGCTTCACCCACATACTATTCTATAATACTCAATTTCTTCCAATCTCGCTGGTCGAGCATAATACTATAATATATCTATAATCTCTTATAATACTTATCACACTTATAATCTATAATCTATATAACACCTATTCACAACAAATCTATAACCCACCTCGACTGTCCAACATTACAATACAGACCCAACACGCACAATGAAATTCTCCACAACCCCCATCCTACTCACCTCCCTAGCCCTCTCCTCCACTGCGTCATTCGGCGCTCCCCTCCCTCCAGTCCCTGGAGCAAATACCGCGGCCAACGGAGTGCTGGATATTGGTACGAGCTCAAAGCTGAGATCGCCCAATCCGAACTCGGAGGAATATAAGGAATCGCCCAGACCTGAGGGGTCGCCTTTGTTGGGTTTGAATGTTGATTTGAGTAGGTACGGGAATGGTAATGGTAATAGTAACGGGCAGAATGGTGGGAATGGTTATACCGCTGGGAATGGGGGATTGGGGTTGGACGTAAACTTAGGTAGCAATGGAGGATTGATCGGGATAGGAGGTATGGGTAGACCTAGTGAGTTTAATTTCTTTGTTGCTTGATATGATTCGCCTGTTATGAATCAGCTTGCACTGCAGCTGCTTCTCCCCAGACTACCATCATCTCCAGTTCAAGAAGATATACTAACCCCTCTGCCCTATAGATAAACGACAACTCCCCTCCGTCCCCTCCGCCTCGAACCCTACTATCCCCACCAATGCTGGTGTACCCATACCCACATCCGTACCGATGGTTCCGCAGGCTGCGAAGTCGGGGTTGGACGTGGCGGATGTCACGGGTCTTCCTCAGGGAGTGGCTGCGCAGGGAATCAATGGAGCTGCGGCTCAGGCTAGCGGGTTGTTAGGAGGAGTTACAGGTCAAGCCACGGGGCTGTTGGGTGGAGTCACGGGACAAGGTATCGGTGGATTACCCCTTGTGGGCGGATTATTAGGTGGAAATCCCATACAAGGTCTTACTGGTCTGACGAACGGCCTTCCCCTACAAGGATTGACGGGTGGGATTGGAGGAGTCACTTCGGGATTACCTTTGGGCAGTGTTCTGGGAGGTGTCGGTGGATTGACTGGTGGATTGCCACTACAAGGTTTAACGTCGACAGTGGGGGGACTCACCAATGGACTTCCTATCCAGGGACTTACCTCGACTGTTGGTGGATTGACGAATGATCTTCCTCTACAGGGATTGACCTCGACTGTCGGAGGGTTAGCGAATGGCCTACCTCTCCAGGGACTCACTGGGACTGTCGGTGGACTTACCAATGGTCTTCCAATTGCTGGTCTCACCAATACCGTCGGAGGCCTTACCAGCGCCCTTCCACTCCAAGGTCTGACTGGAACACTCAACGGTCTGACCAGTAATCTACCTCTTCAAGGAGTCACCTCAACCGTCGGCGGATTGACCAAAGGTCTACCTGTCCAAGGCCTCACTTCGACTGTCTCTGGTTTAACTTCCAATGGACCCTTAGTAGGACTTACTCAACCAGTCACTGGTCTAGTCGGATCATTAAATGTTAACAACCCAAGCGGAACAATCAACAATCTATCTCAAGATGTTAGTGGAGCAGCTGGTCAAGTCGCCAATACTGCTTCGACTGGTTCACCTGCACTGGGCAATATCGTCCAATCCCTAGGATCTAATACCTACCTTCTTTCGACCGGGCAAATCCTCAGACTCGCTTCTGACAGCACTCCCTCGACTGCTGCTCCAGTACTCAATGGGCTGAGAACGATCGAAGTAGAAGGAAAGATATACATCATCAATCCCCTTGGTCAGTTAGTCGGTACCCTCACTTCACCATCTTCTACGGTCGGATTATACTCCGACACTACACCCAATGAGGATAATGTCACTCAACAGGATAATGGCGATGGAGCTCAAGATAACGACGGATGGAATAGCCCTATCCCTGGGTTACTTCCTCTCTCCAGTCAGCCTGACGCGATTGATCTAGTGGCATCGCAAATGAGGGGGTATGAACCTCCTAAATCATATCTCTCTGCTTCTCCCTCTTCGACCAGCCCAGACACCGGCTCAGTAGAAGCAGCCGGAACAGCTCAAGACGATACGTTATCCCAGACTATCCCTCAGCCCGATAGTACATGGGGTCAAATGACAGGATCAAGAATGACCACCTCCCTACCCACCTCGAATTTGGGTATCGTCCCCACTGCCACGTCAACGTTGGTAGCTGCTATAACCGCTAGTGCTACTGCTACGCTCACACCTGCTGAGGGATGGGGAGAGTGGGTAACTGGAACTCCTACTGCCTTGCCTACTGCGTTTAATGGTGGAGATTGGACGGGGAATGATGATGGAGCGGTTGGGAGCGAGATGGTGCCGCAGACGAGTAGTGGGTTGGCATAATTTGTAGTTTAGATTGTAGTTTGTAGGTTTATGACTTATGACTCCATGATAATGTTTATCAAATGTATGCATTGCATTTCTTATCTAGCTTGTAGCTCACCCATCCGGATGAAGTAGCTTCAATTGTTTTGGAGCCATCTTCGATACGGCAAGTTCACGAAAGAGGCCTTCTTTCGAGCCCTGCATGTACCGCTTCTATCTCCTCTGCTTCATTGGTTCAGATTATGTACTCTGGATGATCCAGCATCAGGCATGCATGATATAATATCACTATAATACAGTATATCATCGTAGACCATCACTCGTGAGGGCCCCTTTACCGGGACTCCATCCCGATACTTGCAAGTACTCTCACTGTACTACTCACTCACACTTACTCCGACGCGTTCCTGGTTGAACATTGATCTCTCACTCTTCATCTCAATCTTCTCAATCTTCTCACACCCCTCACCATCCAAACCCATCATACATCATGCGCATAACATTCCCCAACCCCCTCGGACCACCCATAACCCTCGATACCTCCCACCTTGAGAGGATACCCAGAGGCAACGGCCTGATATCGTCCCTTCAACGTCGACCGCATTTCAAACTACTCGCGTTCATTTTTGCCCTCGCTCTGCTATTCACTATACACCCCAAACCGCCTTTCCCACCTAGTTATGCTGTTGAATGGAGGCAGGAGGCTAGTCTACCCCATATCAAGGGTGAGGTAGGGGTGGGAGAGGGGAAGAATGGGAGATATGTCAAGTGAGTGCGATCATTGGCGTAATGTGGGTGATGAGGTGCTGATGAGAGAATCGTCAGGTTCGATGTACCTAGAGGAACTGGTAGGTCCACTTGAATGCTGACTATGTGGATAATGTCTGATGAGCTTGTATCACACCGTTGTCAGGATTCAATCATCAGGTAAGTCTTGTCTTGTCCTATCTTATCGCCATGGTATCGCGCTAACACCGCCGCTATGCCTACGCCTGCTATTCAGTTACAAAGGGTCTTGTACGTGCCTCTGTTGTTCCTCACGGTCAGTGTGCTAATGAGACTTGTAGACTACAACATCACTTGGCTGTGTTGGGAAACAGGTCGTTGGCTTTTGAACCGTATGTAGAGGATGATACGGTGAGTGCGACTTGGGTCTATGAACAACACCGCGATCGTTGATCCTTCTTCTGCACCATGATATGACTTAGCTGGGTCATGGGCTAAAGTGTTCCACCGCAGTACCTCCCCTTCGTACCTTCACGATGGCCTTGGCGATCAGCGAGAATCCCATTATCAGCTTACATCTCTACCGTCATATCTGGATTCGAGAGGTTGTATAAATCACCTAGAGCCGTACCGTAGGTTCTCTTGCCATCTCTTTGTCCTTTGTCCTCAAATAATCCACATTTCTGGTTGATGATTGAGTTGACGTTGTTTTTTCAGTGCTCACTACTATCGAAATGTCTGTCCATCGTACAAAGAACAGCTACACACGATCAGAAATGACAACCATCCCGAAGGAGATTTACAGCTGGTAGCGGATGGTCAGTCTAGGATACATCAGATTCAGGTGTTGTTGGCTGGGAGTGAACAGAGCTGCGTGAGGATCATTGGTGAACCGTTTGATGATGAGTGAGTTGCTTCTATTCCCTCATATATCCGACATTCCCAGGACTGTTATACCTTATCGATATATGACTACACGCTCATCCTCCATTATTTCCCTCTCTTCCGTTCTGAGCTGGGATTTCGTGTCTGTGACTGGCTGACACTCTGCGTTCATCCGGTAGCTTCTTCGACTCCACCGCCTCTCTTGACTTGTATGATACATTCGTCAAATCCCCCGTCATGAAGCACTTCACCTTCTCATCAACCGTCCTAGCCATTATCAACCGGGCTTTGCCTTCGCTCGCACCCGAATCACTGCCTTACGACCTGACCGCTGTGAGCCACTCCACAAGCACCGAGCCGCACAAGACAACGGGGTGGAAACATATCCTGGCTATGCATTTGAGGAGGAGTAAGAACTGGGAGGAAGTGTGTGAGGAGAAGGGTCAACGTGCTGCGTGAGTTTATCGGCTGTCCCCATTCTCAGCTCATCGTTATAACAATGATCATCTATATGTACGAGTTAAATACTAATGTATATCTCGGCGGACCGTAGCCCCTTTGTATCATTCAACAAGCTCCCCAAATTCCCAGGGAACGAGAACGTCCCGCCACCTCCCTCGATGGTCGAGGCAACCCGAATGGGACTGTACAAAGCGAAGTGTCTGCCGCCCACACTAGACATCATCGCCCGAGCCAGAAGAATGAGGAAGAATCACCCATTACTCAAATCAGTCTACATACTCACCGACGCGGACGATAGTTGGATCAACGAGATAAGGATGTGGCTCCAATCTGAGGGATGGGATAACGTTTGGATAGGTAAATACGATATATACCCCGAATGGCAGGATAAGGAGGTGGGAGTCGCGGTGGATATGGAGATTGCTCGACGGGCGGGTGTATTCGTGGGTAATGGGGTGAGTACGGTTAATTCGCTCCTGAGTTTGGGATGGTGTGCTGATTCTGGCTGTACGGGGTATGTCACAGTTCTCCACTACTAGCTCGAATATCGTGCTACTTAGATCGAGGGACGGTATTCATCCTGATTTGACGCAGTTGTGGTAGATCTGTATATATAGGAAGGGTGGATTTATGGGAATTTCTCGGGTTATCAAGGGTGACTGTACGTATACATATACATATGCAATGGATTATATATTATGATGGATACTGACTGTTCGCGAGAGTTACATGAATTGTGGACCAATTTGCCCGTGATCCTCATCTATTCGAGAGACTCGATCTGGCTCAATGCTCAATGATGTCTGCAAATTGGCTGACTTCTGTATAGCCTAGACCTAATGTACGATCATACATAACATACGAAAACCCAAAAGCTACCACTGCCAATACAACAAATCCCCCGCTATTCCCACAAAGCGACCAACCTAACCTCTATACTCTCCCTATTCCTCACCAACTCCTCCGGTATACCCTCGGCATCCCCATCAACCTGCACAGCTACATGTCCACACCACAGCACCTCGCCGTTCTTCCCCTGATCTGAATCATAGCATTTAAGCAGGATGATCTCGTCAGGCATCTGATGTCTGATATACGCCCATTCCTGATTCGGCGAGTGGTGCAGATCGTGTCCGAAGCCATACTGCGAGGCGTGGGTGCCGATGTCCTCTGGACGGAGGGTTGTGGGGTCGACCATGGCCAAAGGTGCGTTTGTTACCGGGCCTGTAGTATCAACAAGATGAGCTACCTTTCAGAGTGTAGAGTCTAAAGCAGATAGGGGACTTGCCATGTAATGGTCTCCAGATGTTTACGATCTGACATCGACTGTACTTTGACATATCCTCTTCGGCCGCTTTCCCGCAGAGCTCGTAGCCCCATTCCTGAACGCACACCATCAGTCCAGCTATATGCAAGTGTAGTGTACGGATCCTGGGTCACTCAGGTTGGAATGGAGTGGTATACTCACAGCATTCTGGTCGACATGCGCTACACCCGCAATAGGTTGAACCCTCTCGGTAGGTATGAATCCTTTTTCAGGTCCTTTCTGCTTCTCCACTTTCTTCTCTTTCTCGTTGGGGTCATTCTTTCTGCAGACGGAGTTCCACGCTATGACTTTGTCGCATTGAAGTACGCTTTGGAGTATTCTGATTAAACGATCGTCAGATCAGCGCTCGCTCTGTACTTGACCCCTTAGATCCTTATCCGCCCCCTCACAAGGTCACAGCTGTCTTTGATATTGACTTTGATTATGAGTCGAAGGTATGAACCCACTCACCCCTCACATTCCCTCAAGTACTTCTCAGTCCCCTCCGCACTAGGTATCTCCCCCAAATACGGACTATGATGCTTCATAATGCCATATCCCCTCTTCTTCAGCTGATCCAGCGGACCTACAGTAGACGATTCTAATTCTGGTCGAAGATCTGTAATGGGTACTCTGATCTTTTCTAGGGGTTTGGATCTACCAGGTTCCCACTTGAGGTAGATTGAGGGATCATGGTCCATCCGATTGGGGGGGAGGGTGAAGCCTATCACGGCTGTGAGATGGTCGGTGGAGCTGGGAGCTGGCATTTTTTGGAGGTCTTAATCTTGACGAGCTCGTTTCTATTCTCGAGTTCTAAGTCAGTGTGTTATACAATTACTGCTCGACGGTAGAATCTACACAAACTCGAACTTTGATGTCGTGTACTGCTCCACTCTTTCACCTGATAGAAATCCTGGTATTCTTATCAGCCTTATCGTCCTCCTCCGATTTACGCGTATCATCGAGCTGCTCCGATGTGCTCGTATCGATATAAGCAAGCAAGTAAGACAAATGGCCAAGATCCGGAACATAAACATACCTCTCCTGGATGCTCTCGATCTGCCCCTGGCACCATCGTTCTCGCCTATCCGCCTAGACCATGTAGCTATTCTTCATACTCGTCTGCGAGGCCCGAAGGTCCCATCGTCCAATCAGAACTCTCATTTTACCGCGAGCAGCGCGCATAGGATGGCATGTTCGTGTTATGCCCACCAGGTACTGCGGCTGCACGCTGAGATATCCACGAGTAGACCCAGAGCTGGAATAAAGTTCGCCTAACGCCACACCGTACGGTCGGTCAGTCGGTCATTTCCGACCGTGCCTTAATCTTCTTATCTCTGATTTCTCTACAAGCATCATCGCTGAGAATAGCTTATCTTTGAGTACGAGAAGTGCGAAGGTAGCATGTGATGCACTTTCTTGGCATGCAGATAATTGACCGTAGAATCCGGAGGTTGATTAATGGTTGGCTGAATACCGCATTGGAGGAAAATCTGCTTCCGCCTGCAGACAGAGTGGCATGTATTCGGCGGAAATGCAGATAAGGGTCCCGATCCTGGAGAGGAGATAAGGTGACTTTTGAGCCGACAGGATTTGTATATAAGATCTATGGTTTTTGGTGGGCGTGGATCATGGGTATCCACATCTGTAGATCGGAGTAGGTTGGTCCTTATACTTGCTCGTGATTGACCTTCCCTAGTAGAGCAAAAAGAGACCGACATAATGGGCTTTCAATTCAAAATTCCAAAATTCCAATTAGAAGTCCCCGGCTCGGAGGGGCGAGAAAAGTCATTGGAGAATGATGATTTGTTGCCTATACCTTTGGAGAAGCGGTGAGCGGCCTGTGGCGTGTCACATCTTGTATCATTGCTGATGGCGAT
The DNA here is from genome assembly GCF_000512585.2 of Kwoniella bestiolae CBS 10118. Taxonomy (NCBI): domain Eukaryota; kingdom Fungi; phylum Basidiomycota; class Tremellomycetes; order Tremellales; family Cryptococcaceae; genus Kwoniella; species Kwoniella bestiolae. Next base: position 2,928,144 of record NC_089241.1, on the reverse strand, counting down.
TTGTCGATAGGACGTGGACGTTCTGGACGTTCAATATCTTCTGGTTCTCTGCTGTGGGGACTGTCGCTAATTGGTTAGGTGGTGGTACATTTTTGACTGTGAGTACGATGTTTTTGTGTCTGATTTATACTATCATTCTCAACGAAAGCTAATGATTGACTCTCGTACAGTACGGTATATCAGTCTGGGATGGTATCCTGTGTAACTTCTTCGGGTATCTTTTGATATCTCTGTTCATGGTCGTAAATGGAAGAGCTGGATCAGTGTACCATGTGAGTCGAAATCTTTCTTAAATGTATCTGATACTATTGGTACTGATCACAATACCCACGACCAGATCGGTTTCCCAGTCTACTGTCGATCCTCCTTCGGGATATACGGCTCCCTCTGGCCGGTATTCAACCGAGCGCTCTCAGCTTGCGTATGGAACGGCGTCAACACCGTAACAGGCGGACAGTGCATCTATATCTTCCTCCACTCGATCTTCCCCTCCATCGCCAGACTGCCCAACCACATGCCCAAGAATAGTGCCCTCGACTCGGCCAACATGATTGGCTTTTTCTTGTTCTGGTTCTTCACCTGTACTGCGCTCTTTCTGTCGGTACCCAAATGGAAGATCCTGATCCACGTTAAACTTGTTGCCTATGTCCTAAGCTGCGTGGGGATGCTCGCATTGGCTTTGAAGACTTCTGGTGGCGTTGGTAATACCTTGACTCAGGGAGCGAAGGTCCATGGGTCGGAGAGGGCGTGGTTGATTGTTAGGTTCACGTTGTTGAGTGCGGCGGGGTGTAGTACGTTTGCTAGTAATGCTAGTGATTGGCAGAGGAACGCGACGCATAGGAGGGGTGAGTGATAGCGCATGTAAATAGACTTGATTGACGTTGTCGCTAACAGTGATTTCGCGATTAGATCCGGTTGTCGGTCAAATATTCGGGTTTCCCATGTCGAATGTGAGTGGACATCGTCCTCTGTCGATTACGAGGTGTCAATGGCAATGCTGATTCATTGTGGGATTGTCAGTTTATCACCACTTTAGTAGGAATGATCGTAGCAGCGTCGTCGGAGAAGGCATACGGTAAATTGATATGGTAAGTACCTCTGATCACATCGCGAATGATTCATTTTTACATACTGATCCTTGACCTCAAGGAACCCGTTAACTTACCTGGACCGAATCCTCACCGAGAATTATACTCCCTCTGTCCGATGCGGAGCAGCTTTCATTTCCTTCGGGTTCACCTACTCCGCCTTGTTCTCTTGCGTATTCGAAAACGTCCTACCTGCAGGAAACGATATCTCGTCCTTGTTACCTCGATACATCTCGATGAAGAGGGCTTTCGCAATTTGCATGATCATGACGATAGTCATCAATCCTTGGTACCTCTTGGGATCGGCTAGTATCTTGTAAGTATTTCTTCCCCTCCTCTAGTCAGCAGAGAGTATGGGTTCTTCTGACATCAACTGGCATTGTCAGCATCTCTTTCATCGCATCGTATCAGATCTTCTTGTTCAGTATCATCGGTGTGCTCTTGGTGGATTACTATATCCTCTCGAAAGGGAGGTTGGACTTGGCTTGGTTGTACACTGCTGATAATCGAGGGCCATATTGTGAGTTGAGGTATCTTAAGCCAGTCGTGACTAAGCTGACTTGATGTTGCGCTGCAAAGGGTACACGTACGGCTGCAACTGGAGAGCTTTCGTAGCGTATGTCGTAGGTGCAGGAGTGAACTTTGCTGGGTGTAAGTATATCTCCCACTTGTTGTCGCCATTGCCAAGTCGGAAGCTGAATCTGGATATTCTTCGTAGTCCTCAACAACATGGGTGTCAAAGGATTTTCGATTGGCGTTGTCCGATCATTCTACTTCGCATTTATCACCACGGGTATAGCAGCGGGGCTCACCTACTACATCTTGGCGACTGTGTTCCCACAAGAGAACTACAAGCTTAACAAGGGCACCAAGTTTAGAGAATGGACTGAAGACGAGGTTGAGCTTTATGTTGCGGGAAGCGAGTGGAGGGAGAAAGGTCAAATGCCACCTGTCATCGGTCGACGGGATTCGACACCTGAACTTGGACCGGTGTACGAATCTGGAGTGGTAGAAGATGTGGACGATAAGAAGGTTGATGGTGTTGCGACTGCAGTTCTGGAGGCTGGAAGATAAATGGAGATGCCGGGTTGCTGTGTTGAGAATAGCAGAAGAATACGTTCGGCTGAATTATCAGTTATTTTGGTTAGGGGAAAAATTAGTATTTAGGTCTATCCGTAGTATATGCATGTTGTCTATCGATGCGATGCGAATATAGCGAGCGATTATAACAAGTTGTGGTCGATGATGTACTCTGCGGATGCGTTGATCAGCTGCCACTTGTCAAGAAAGATCACTAACTGCCAGCTCACCTTTGGCAAGTTCGTATGCAGCAAAAGTAGATGCAGCGGCAGGTACAGCTCTGAGTAAAGAGGGAGCAAGACCTTTAAATAGTGCTCGACTAGAGGTATGATCGCCAACATCAGCTCTGACGTGTATATGCCTCCCATGGTCTTAACTCGAAGAATCACTCACGCTCCACCCTCCTGTAAGATTGCCCTGAACTCATGTGCGATGTATCCACCAGATAACCATTGACCTTTCAAGGGAGGCGTCTTGGATAATTGGACTCTCGATTTAATCACGTCCAATGGATAACATGCTACCCAATACGACACACCACCGATAGCACCGGAAGTGAGCACTGCCCACACAGGCACAGCGTTTGGCGAGTACTGCTTGGCAAACCATCGCTTGGAGGTTTCGTATCCTGCAGCACGTAGGTTTCAGCTGATCAGACTCGCACTTCGGCCATGTTTACTCAGCCGAACAGATTCACTCACCAGCATAAAATCCGGCATAAGCTGGAATTTCTCGGACGAATGTAATCTAACCAAGATAAGTCAGCTGCAAGCCACAAAATCTAGTGAGAAGAATAGCTCACCCAGTAACCCCTCATTATACCATTTCTCAGACCATACTCCCTCCACATATCACCCACCACCCCACTCAACTTCTTATCTCCAGCACCACCATATTGACCTTGCATGCGGATCTTGAACATTTCGACCTGAGCGACGCAGATGTCAGCAACGATCGATACATCAGCTGGGTGACATAGCGGGAATACTCACGGGCGAAGCCAATATGGCATTAGCAGCACCTGCCATCGCACCGGCGGTGGCTACCTGAGGTATCGATAAATCTGGGTAAGGGGAGACGATCCGTCGTGATGCGCCGTAAGCAGTGAAGAGAAGGGAGTTTACAGCTGCCACACCAAGCAGGGGGGAGAGCTGCACGGGAGCCCTTATTAGCTAAGACGTCCAAGTGACGCCGGAGATGCTTGCTCACCATCCCTTTGTAAAGCGCCAAGAAGCCCTCATTCTTTACCGTTGTAGTGAAGATATCGAGGGTGTTTTTGAATTGCCCTTTTGGTGCTGTTTGTGCTCGCTGAGAAGAATTCAGGCTATTAGCACCGGAATAGGACAATGAATACAAGATGCAGCTTGGCTTACCGTCTTTAATGTGTCCAGAGGCTATTTCCCAACCAATGTTAGCTTCACCCTCGTATGATGTCTTGGTAACTCACCTGACCCGACAATACCTGCGAAGCACCTCCCACACTGCCCGATATCAGCTCGATCGCATTGGCGTTCTTCCTCTGAGAAGGTGGCTCCGGTATAGGCTGTATCGAGGTGACTTCGGACATGGCGGTTGCTTGACTTGACGAACAGGACAGAAGGTAAAGCAGTGATCCTTTCTTAGATGTTGTTATCTTTGATCCTCTCTTCGACTCGCAACCAAGATGAGATGAGGAAAACAAAAACTCATCACGTCATCATTTCTGGAAGATTGTTTTCCCGGAGATCATCATCATCTCCGCATCTCACCATGGGCTCTGCATCAAGGTGAACAAATGAAGATGAACGAAACAGCCTGAATGTCAAGTGAATGATCGTTGTTTTCTTTTTCCTTCTTCTACATCTTATAGAGCTTGAATTATACGAGTTGAAAGGCATTGAAGCGACAGGATGCAAGGTAAGATATCTATCCAAAATATTGTATCCTGCTCAGCTCCACCATCGAGCAACTAGCTCACCCACGTCGATAGGTCTCGTCCATTACTCTGGCGACTCCTCGCCCGAACCTGAACCTTCTTCAGCTCAAGCAGGTCCATCCGTGAGTCGTCACTTGTTCAAGCACAAGGATACTTGATCACACCTGGCCCTTCTTCCTTTCTATCTGTTTTCTGCTTCCTGCTTCGGGGCATGGATGGAACGTTGTACTTTGGCTTTGGGCGTGTACGTAACGGGAAACAGCGACTAAGGGATCAAACAGCGACAGGTAAGCTATCTCTACGCTCATTGGGATCAAGATAACGATGAGCTAAACTTAGGCATCGTTCAGCTTCACCCTCCAATCTTCCAAAGTCCAAAGCACGTCCTCCCTCCGGTATAGTCCTCACTCCTCGATCACCCAAACGACCCCGTCGATCTTCACCTACATTACCCTCATCCGTATCAGGCAGTTCCACGCCCAGATCAACCCAATTACCTGAAAATCTCACTCACACCGCTCAATCACAACTGCCTTCGACGAGTGCAGGCCAATCATCAAGATGGGGCGTAGACTTCGCGGAATTGAGCGAAGATGAGATATTCAAGCTTGTCACATTACCGGACGAGGTTGAGGGAGTGGACAATTGGGGTATACCTCCTGAGGTAGATCCGAGCGAGGCGGACGATACGTTAAAAGTGAGCTGGATCTGACTCGACAGTTCAAATTGTGTATTTGCTGATCATTGGGCTCGTTGATGTAGACAAAGGTGGAGCATTTCCTCAAGCTCAAGTACGAGAGAGGAGAACACATAAACACCAGGTTATTATCAAGCTCGGCATTTGCTAATCCTCATATATACCCTAAGCTGGTGGGTACTCTTTTCTTCCACTTCACCCACCCACGATCGCGCTGACATGTATACAGGTCGAGTTCGTCTCCATCGACGAACGGTCTTCCAACTTCCCCTCATCCGGCTGGTTAACGCGTCGCAATTTGGAAGGAATGATACCTACATATGGACCCGCAGCGTTATCATCTCAGCAGAAAGCCAAGCAGGAAGCTGTGAAAGCTAGTCAGGCCATAGGGCAGAGGAGGGAAATAAACTTTGCTCCTGCTAAACACAAGGATAAGGAGAGGGAAAGGGGAAAGGAGAGAAATGGGTGGGATAAAGATGACAAGTACGGCTACAAGCATGGATATGGTCATAGAGACAGGGACAGGCATAGAGAGAGGGACAAGGACAAGGATAGAAAAAGAGATAGAGATAGACGGTAGTGTGTTTGTAAGTCATATGTGTGAGATGCACATCTCAATCTTCACCCCAATGTCGTCCAATCATCTGTCTTCTCGACGGTCTGTCTATCTAGATATTCTGACGGGAAGACCACATTGATCACCGTGCGATCTTCATGGGATAGCCTCCCCATTGCTATCTGCGCATCCCCCAATCACTTCTTCCTCGCCCAGATCGACCAGATGGGCCACACTGCCTTTCCTTTCCCGCTCTTCACTCTGCTCAAGACTTGACGGCTATCCAGATATAAGGTTATTCATGTTTCGCACCCTATACTCCGTATCTCTGGCGACTTTTGAGAGACATGTGCATTAGATACTCATCTAAGAAGATATACTACAGAGATTCTACAAGTTGGCACAAAATGTAGATCTTCGTTACAATTCAGTATCTACCAGAGACAACCTGACAGTAACGGAAACATCAATCCACAGACTTCGAATCACTTCCTGGTCGCCCAAATCAGCCACACGGGCAATACCAACTTCTCCTGGGCATTGCCAATTTCCTCTTGACATCCTCGTGCGATCTCATCATATGTCTCTCCGGTGATGATACCTGACCCGACTGTCAATCGTCGGAAAGCCAGGGAGAGAGAGCGAGTTCGGTAGGTGCGCTAGGCCCATTTGGAAGAGTTTGGGATCTGACGATAGGAAATTCAAGATTGTAAGTTGAGTTTCATTACCAAAGATGAAGGAGTGAAGGGAAGTAATCGAAAAGATTCAGACTCACCATCTGACCGAGGTGATAGTGGCATATCCAGAGTCTGCGCAGTGACATCTTGGTACTCTGTGTTTTCACGGAGATAGGCCGATACCTTCTTTCCTGGATTGGGGTCGATACCGAGTCTGTCCATCGCTCTATCGAGGGGTAAAAATTTACCTATACATTAGCAACTATGCGGACCGGTCACCTGGAACATCGAATTATTTTTGATTCCCATGGCTCATCTCGAACGATGGGAAATCATCGAGCTTACTCTTGAACCACTGCTATGAGCCTGGAAGTTCTCGGGCAAACTTGTCTAACATCCGCACCATTCGTGTAGAACTGAGCACGAGGCTCGATGATGATCAGGTGACCTTGGGGTTTGAGGAGCCTCGTGAGTCTTGAGAGGAGTAACGAGAAATCTCGGATCTGCAACAATACCATTGAGCCCTTTCATCTTCATAAGGCAAGGTACAGGGAGCTGGAAGCACTCACACCAGCGATCAGGTACCTGGCATGGACAAGGTCGAACGACCCTTCCCAACCTTTCGGAAAGTCTTCGAGGATATCGCGTTTTTCGAATTTCACATTCGAGGGGTAGTTGGGTGGGTTGATGGAAACCAGGTCGACCTGAAGTACGAATTATACCATTCTTCTCAGCCAAGCGATTTCCTGCGATTCCTGTGATGGGATAAATAGGAATATGATGGGTAGTGGATAGATCTTGATGCCTCACCCCTGTGACCCTGGCTTGAGGCAGTTCCTGAGCAACCTCGAGACTCCAGATACCAGTCCCGCAGCCTACGTCCAGGATCCGAGGGCTGGATTGAGAGAGTAAAGACGATTTGAGAGGTTCAGGGACGAGAGATCCGAAGAGCTGAGTGAACGATCGAGGATACATACAAATAGTATAGTAAGCTATCGAACAACGTCCTGTCCTCAGCCAGATGGTCCTTCACCTACGATGATCAAAGCTTTATGTTGCGAGTTCAATCTCTCAGCCTCCTCCTGGTCAGCGGGCAGGGCATAATCATCTACATTACTTATTATCAGTTCGCGATTTACGACGGTGAGAGCCATGTTGCTCACTTTGAACATCGTTGTACAGCCTGCCATCTTGCTCCTTTCGCAGACTACTCGCATCGCAGAGCTCAGCACACGTTGTCATATGGATGTATCACAAAGCTTGTACTCACTGTTGCGCAGTAAATCGGGTAGGTCTGGCACTCTCGACTTTAGTAGACATCTCTGTGAAATGCTATGCTGGTAAGTACAGTAACGGGAAAGAGGGGGAAGGGACCTGAAGACCCACATCACCTATATATATCTATCAGCTCCAATCGGAACTCTCGATTCTGCTCGAGCTTAGGCTTGGTCAGACCCTTATCGCTCGAAAGGCTTTCATCCGCACCGAGATGAACGAGCGCATTGGTATATTTTCCATAACTGTAACACAGACTAAACGTTTCGGATGTACACTATTTCGGTATCTTCGGTGATTTGATGCACTGATCGTCTTGTAAGGGTACCACACAGAGCCAGCGAATTAAATGAGATCCGTTCGGTACTCTGTGTGGTTGTGTGTGGGGGTGTGTGAGTGATGAAAGCTTAAGGTGACTAAAGTCAAATTGCCTGTGTACTGTACTGTACGTCCAAGTCTCATCGAAAGGACACTCTGAATGCATAACGGATGAATCGAACGGTATGAATGACCTAAGCGATCAATCCGAATCACACTAGCAAGGGATTCCTTCTTACGAACAAACAAGCTAAGGGTACTGTACCACACACCACACAACATGCACAGATCATACGGTTCATATATACACAAGCATACATGTGACTTGGATACCGATCCAGGATCCTTCGGAGCTCGCAAAAGCGTCCGAAATGGTTGTACTTGTAATCGGGGGTTGAAGGGTTGGCATGTGATCGCTCATCTGGGCTAGATCTGGAACTACGGATCCCAATGTCAAGAGGATACATCAGTACAGCGTAGATACGCAAGTAGATCGAATGGTTTGAAGGGAGTGAAGTTCAACATCAGTGGCGATTCGGCGACCTCATCAAGGACAGCTTGCATCCTCAACTGCTCAAGATTCGTGGACTCGAGGCCGGCGACATATTCTTCCCCAGCTCCCTATGATAGCGGGCTGATCGCAGCGATGGATTAAAAATGGTATATGCTTGAGCAAGGTGACATATCATACATGTATCCATCAGATCTTCGCCCATTCAATATATCAGGAATACGCGAGATGGAAATACCAACCTTCCTTTGACCTGTCTTTCACCCCTGCCAATTCACACAATAATGAATGATCTCACCACCAATCCAAGTGATTTATAGGATACCCTAAAGGGGTGAAAAGGTTCCTTTGTACCGATTATCATCATTTTGCTAGAATGGACGACTGACGGAGAACATATGAATTGGCTCGTTATGAACTATGCGTGCGATTCAGTCTCAACACTCTTGGATGACTTATCAACAACCCCTTCCTCTGCTCTTCACTCACACTTGAAGATCGCATTTACACCGGGTACCTCAAATCACCTTTTTTTTTCATACAGGGCGAGTCGACATGTCGATACTCACGTTCTCCTTATCCAGCTTGATACTCTTCCTGGCGAGTGTATCGGCTGATCCGTGAGTGGTACTATGCAACGTCCGTCCAATCTCTCGCGGTGATCCCAACGATCTACTGGACTTGACCTAACTCTGCCAAAATAGCTTCTTCGTAGTCCAACATGGAAATGCCATCGTCACCTCCCGTCGAGATCCCATCATATCTCCAGGGGGAGTATCGGGGCATGGTGAGTGCAGTGATTTGACCCCATTGTATGCCACTGCTCGTAGCTCGGCACTGAGGCGTTCGTATACCGTAGTCCACTCGATAGTCGGTTCATCCTCTTTCAAGCCCTCATACGACTATCAGAACTCGCTCAACGGTAAATGTACCTCTGCGAGCGTAAGTGTAGATAAGAGCAATTACTGGGTCCCTCAGCTATACAGAAAATTGGGTGAGGGAAAGCTGGAATTGGTGAAGATGAATAGGGTTAACACGTGAGTCGTGTCACTTCTGTGTGGTAGCTGTAGCTGTGAGATGGAAGCTGAAGTCAATGACTGTCGTATCAGGTACTATTTCGTACGTTATCGTTATCGTATTTGGCTAGAAGTCCATAAACTGGCTAGTACTGACCGTTGAGCCATTCGACACAAAAATTGTAGATAAGACGGTCAGTTTGCGGTTTTGTCGACGTTGACAATTGAGGAATACTGAGTCTCGGCAGTCGGCTGATACTTGCCTACCACAGCTCAAGTCCCATCGAACAGATGTACGAGTTCCCGAAAGGAAGGAAGATGTTGGCTGGGAATCCCTTCCGCAACACCTTTGATGCCAACGATCCAGCGCAGGCTGCGGTGGAATATGTTTGTCTGGGAACAGACGACACGCCTATGAATGGTGCGTAAATTATACAATTGTGTAGCCTTTTGCGCTGCTGTGATAATCGTACCCACCATATTGCGTTGCAGACCTAGGATAGCTGATACTGGCTGCCGACTACGATAGCCTTCCCCGAAAGGAGTTGTCCTGATGATTTGCGAGCCCAGGTGACGTTCCCGAGCTGCTGGTAAGTCGAGAGGTGATACCCTCCAAGCTTTATGATTCCGCTGCTGATGGTTTGAGTTGATAGGGATGGTAAGAATGTATGGTTGGAAGGCAGGTGGGTACAGAATTCTTTTTATAGTTCAGATTGAAATCAAGATTGCTTCCAGAGCTGATTCTGTGAGCTCGATATCTCACAGCAAGCACGTATCTTACCCCAGTTCAGGGCGATTTGACGCCGGTGGTCCCTGTCCCGCCACTCATCCTTATCGGATACCTACATGTGAGTAGGCTTGAGACTCTCCATCTACGTTTGAAAACATGAGCACGTGATATCTCGGACCTTGAGAGCTTGATCGCTGACCCTCTGGTGTTAGTATTCTTCGAATATCACTTCAATGTAAGTCCCTCACCTTCCCATTGATCCGGTAGAATACCCACCGACTCGTCTAACATGATGTCACAGGACAAGTACACTTACACCCCCGATGCGAGAGTCTGGGCCCAAGGCGACGATATAGGATATGGTTTTCATGGTGAGTGCCGTCCCTATGTATTGTCTACCTCGTCAATAGCTCACCTGTGTCATGTATTATACTTCAGGCGACTTCACCAACGGCTGGCCCGAGGGACTCTTCACCCAAATTGTTGGCGCCGGTGAATCCTGCGCAGTCTTATTTGAGATTGCCAATTGTCCGCCCCTGTCGAAGTATTTTACGGGGGATAGAGGCGCGACTTGTCAGCCTGATGATCCGAGTGTGGTGGTAAATGAGGTGAGTACGATCAATAGCTGGGCTGAAGTCCGAAGAAATGACAAGGCTGATATCCCGGTAACTACAGGAGATAGGCTTGACAGGTCCAGTAGCGAAATTACCGGGTGATAACCCCATATGGAATGGAGGTGCAGCACCGAACAAGCCAGGAGGTAGTGCTGGTGGAGCCGCCGCTGCCTCTGCTGTTCCAGCGAGTGGTGGTGCTTCATCTGTGGCTGCTCCAGCTTCTGCGGCATCGTCCCCTGCAGCAGCTGTGGCTGTTCCCCCAGCTGGATCAAGTGCAGCTCCGGTCAGTAACGCTGCCGCTTCCGCTCCGCCGCCTGCGAGTGTGCCTGCTCCTGCACCTGCGCCCACAACGTCTGCCAGGTATGGAGGATGGGGTGGGTGGAGGAAGAGAAGGTTGAATTATCAGCATTAAGTGTTAGTCAGTGAGGGTTACTTCGGACCATAGGCGATCAGTCGTTGTAGATCGAACAATGCTAGATGCATCAGCCTTTCTCGAGATTCAGTATGCGGGACATGAGAATGACTATAGATACATGACATGACATGGTCTGATGATTACGCACGGACAATCAACTACTCTCTCGGTCTCTCTAGTTCTAAGTTCTCTTTTCAAGTCCATCTCGTATGACACGCAACAGAAGGGGACGAAAAGGTGAAAAAGGGGCTTTAAGATGAACCAGATAAATATCGCACAAGAAGACCCCAAAAATCAATATGGGTATTTTATACAAAAGCCTTGAAAGGCATTGGTTGGTAACGATACAGAGGGTTTGATGATGAAGGGTAACATGTACTTTGGCGAGATATAATGACGAAAGCCGGGGGTGAATGAAGGATGAGGGATATACAGCTTGATTACGAATGCAAGGTGAAGATGGAAGAAAGGGATGAGGATTATCCATTCAGTCGTTTGGCGAGAGCTTTCTTAGCTGCCATTTTCTCCACTATGTTCATGCGAATATCAGCTGAACATTCTACGAGGGAAGGCAAGGGGTGGAACAGCACTCACTACCACTCTGTTTCGCGCCGAATTGGGTCGACACGCTCTGTCTCCTTCGTTCTGCACGGGAGGAAGATAATTTCGCTTGGATCCATAACGTGTGCTACGGGATAAAGATATGTCAGCGGTGATGTAATAAGGAATACACATGATCCTGAATGCTGTTCGATCCATCGAAACCATCCATCCTTCCTCCAGCCTTTCCATGTTAGAACGAAGAGACTCACCGTATAAGCGTACAGCCCCTGTCTATACAGATCAAATGCGGTCCTATCCTCATCACTGATGCTTATAGTATTCGGGTTCGCATTCAACGTTGTGTCCACATCCACATCTACATTCGTGTCCAAGTCTGACTGTACCACATCCTCGCCCGATACCTTCTTTCCTTCCTCTTCTTCCTCCGCTTCGTTGACCTCTTGCTGTCTCCTTCGTAAACTACTATCCGACCTCGAGGTCTTCACATTTGCTTGATCCTGATCCTGGTCCTGCTCTGGCAGACTTATGACCGACGACGCAGCTGGTGAAGTGCGATCTCCAATGGATCTACCTGAATCGTAATGTTCCAAGGGCGGGGTAGGTATATTCGAGTATAACGAAGTAGAAGTCATCCCGGAAGTTATGGAGTCGACGGATGATTCTTTGGAAGGTGCTGATACGGGTATAGGTTGACTTTGATTTTGACTTGATTCGTCAGGTCTGGGAGTGTGAATATCCGATTCGGAAGACTCGTTGGACGTAGCTGTGGATGTGGAAGTGGAAGTGGGGATATTATCGATGGCTAGTTGATGTGTTCTGGATATGGGTATGGCGATGGGTTGGATCTGATTGCTGTTGGGTGGTATATATGGCATCTTTGCGTATGGGATATAAGGTGGATGTGGGCTGGGGTTATAGGGTGGTATTACGGTATTATGGATATATATAGTACGGTCGTGTAATCTTGGTATTGGTAACTGATGTAACTGGATAATGTTTCGTGGGAAAAAAGAGAAAGAGAAAAGAGAACAAGGTTTTCAAGTAAAGCGAGTTGATAAAGGAATAATAATCTGTAATCTATGAATGACGTATCAAGCGACGATCATCTGAATATTGACGTGACGTGGCGTGGGTTGTGCGCGAGGTGGCGTCGTATATAGTAGTAGATAGTAGATCTAGCTATGTAGTAGCATACTGTGGTTCAAAGGAAGGTATGAGGTAGTTGAGAGAGTTAAGAGAGTATGAGCGTTTGAGCGTATGAGATGCTTCTATTTGATTCCAACACTACCAACACTCCAACTCGCATCAAATCAAATCAAATCAACACCAAAGTTATATAACTCTGTGTATGTGCGTATGTGTGCATTCTGATCTTACGGCCCTACTGTACTGCTCACGCTACCACCCGATTCGAACCAATCCAATCACACTCGTTCCCTCGGTCCCTTCCCTCCCCTACTCCCCCTCTTACCCCACCCGCTCAAAAGGGCTAAATCCACACTAATGTCGTACCGGATATTTCCATTCCGAGCCCCGCACTACAAAGCACGGCTCATACAGCTCGTTATAGGGCCCAAAGGACATGACCACATCATCACCCAGCCCTCAGGATACTGTGAACCCTGAACTTAACATACTTCCCTTCGATAATCTGACGTCACCTTGATTTTCATGCTGCCCTTCTCTCCGGAAGTCCCGGATGCATTTCCTACTCAACAGTTTCGCATGGGGGAATACCTTGCGGCCGACCTTTTCTTCGTTGTACATACATACATACATGATGCTATGTCTGACGTTTTAGGGATCACCACGGTTCAGCTCTTAGCATCTGCAACGAAGACTTCATTGTACATATCGCCCATCATCCGTCTGGCTCGTAATAGGTGTTTCTAGCCTTTTGAGATCCTCGTGCCGAGGGGAAGACTGCGCCTGCTAGGTATAGCTCGAGAAGATATGACATTGCATCCGCTTAAGACAAGTCCAGAGACTGGCAGCACACAACCAGCCATCAGACGCTAGCGAGCATGACCTGGTGCATACACGCGGATCCGGCCCTGCGGCCAATACCAACGAGACATCTGTAGTCGAAAACCAATCATAGAATGGCCTCGCATGTTGAGGCAATACACCCTCCTTTGAGCGTTATACGGTTTTATGAATGAGCTCCAATTGCGATTGGATGTTGATAAGATTCGTTCAGCCCGTCGTGCACCATCGCTTGATACGCGGATAGTCGCTGGAAGGTATAAGTAGGTCTGGTGAAAAGAAACTTTTGAGCTGAATCACTCACCACACAAGCACCTCATACACTATACTATAGATTGACTCAATCATGTCCACCCATTCAATCGACCAAGACCACGAGAAGATGACCCATCCCTCACCTGATGATAATCGACCTTCCATATCGACTGTGATCATCCGACTCAGCCAATATCTCATTAGTATACCCACTCTCATCCTCGGTATTCTAGCTATCGACAGAAGTCTACTCAGTGATAGATGGTACACCGACGTGGCCATCATCGAAGCTTCGGTAAGTACTGTCTCTGTCCCCCTCTCACTCTGATTCCATACCTGTTTACTTGTCTCAAGTTCTTGTTCTGACGTCCATTGAACAGAGTTGCGTCGCCCTTCTTGTCCTTCCACCCAAGATTCTCTACTCGCCCATTCATCGATCGACACTTACCATCATTGGCGATTCCCTCACTTCCCTCTTATTCCTCGTATCGATTATCATCATCGCGGTCTACCAGTCCCAACACATGGGCAGCTGCTCTGGTCCAGCCACGATTGGGGTATTCGATAATCTCAGAGCGTGCGTGACCATGAGAGGTGCCGCGGTGCTCGGCGGGATTGATTGTGCTTTGTTTGGTATTACGGCAATCATGCAGGTTTGGAAGAACTAGTATCAATTCTTATCGTAGACGATGCCCTGTGTGCATCTTATCCGAAGGGAATAGTGGGTGAGGTTGAGGTCAGCTCAGAAGCTTGTATTATGGTTCATGAAACGTTAGGTTGGAGATATATTGTAAGATATGTGTCAGAAAGTCCATGCATTATACTATTGTCCGTGTTTTTATGTGCCCCAAAGCAAAGTATAAAGAGATAAAAAAAGGTAAGTCAAGAGAATAGTGTTGATTAAGGCTATCGAGGGAAGGAAGATATGGATGTGTTGATATTCCAGAGCACTTAGGATTACGCCTGAACACAAGTTTCCTCCGGGGTGAGAGTCCAGCCTCTCTGACAAGCGAACGCCTGGCATTGGCCTGCATTACAGGTTACCCCACCTCGAGCGAGACCAGGCAATGCTGAGCAGCTGTTTGATTCGACACATGCAACAAGATTAGTATCCACCCTCTTGAGCCGATGGATATTCATGACTCACTCTACACCCAGGGGACCAGCGGGGTTGTTGAATTCGCCGTGGGCACACCCACCACATGATTCGAGTTCTGAAGTGGTATCGATGCACTAAACAGGCAATCGCATCATCGGTAAATACACCTAGCACGGTATGGTATGGGATGGACGTGATGACCCACCTCGAACGAATCACTCTCGTATTGAGAAACTTTACAAGCTGTCAAACCAGCTGGGCAAAGGGCCCTCTTCTTCCCATTTCGAGCTCTGACCAAAGTCTCCTTCATCTGTCGTTTGGCGAAATCGGAGGAAACGCTTCGTCCGGCTTTGTGGTCGTATACGAAGTAATCGCCGTAGCCACAGGTGTTCTGACCGGTGTTGGTGAATGCGCCTGTCACGAGGTCAGTCAGTAAATTAATCATCGATGTAAAGGAGAGAGAGGGGAGTCCACTCCCACTCACTCATTGGGCCACAAGTGCACGAGTAAGCATTCTCCTCTGGTCCAGTCCCGGGGGTAAATGCCGCTACCTCGTACGAGGCGCAGACCTGTAGACAGTCCTCGGGACTGGCCTGATCAGGTGCAGTGTACACTCCGGCGGGGGCTCCATCTTGCGTACCGATCGCGGTGAAGCACCCGTCGAATTCGTAAGTCGACGCTGTGATGGCGATCTGTCCGATGCAATGTACCATTTCTGATCAGCCCCAATAACTTTTGTCGCAAGCCAAGAAAAGAAAGAAGGACTTACAGCCCAGTTGTAGCTCTGACACGAACCGGCGTTATCCGTCGACTCGACGTAGAAAGTAGCAGGGACGATCTCATTGGAGCATCGGCAGGTCGACGTGGCCTGTCGTTTTCGGACGTCCGCACCCGCTTGGAAATAACTGTACAGGTATGGTCCGGTATCCGCGACGTAACAGAGGGACTGGGAGTGTAAAAAAAGGTTAGTTCGCGTCCACGTATGGTAGAAGAGGGAACGACTTACAGCGCAGTCCTCTGTACCGTATGTTTGTTGATCGATCAACACGCTGTTGTCGGGGTAGAACTGGGAACATCCCGCGTAGAGCGAGGGGTAGACCGCTCGGACCTTGTTGAGCGATGCGAGGGCTACGAGAGCTGCCGGGGCGAGGAGGGTGAACATGTTGATGAGGATGAGGAATCACAAATGAGTGTGAGGTAGTTGGTGACGTCGGTTCTCCTTGATGGGTGATGAGTTGGAAAGAAAGGGAGGTAGCACAATGCATAATTGTGAGACTTATATATATGATCGAGCCGAGCCGAGCTGACCCTCATCGAGGTTGTTTACATCTCATCATCGACCGCTGGAATGGTAAGTAAACAGACGAACACAACACGACACAACACAACAACCTCACATCCAGCGGAATTCACTATGGGTTCGATGGATGGTGAGCCAATCCCGTAATCTATGCCACCGGTTTATCTCGTCACACTTTAATTAGCGAGTACTGTTCATTCGCACAGAACGACCATTCCTCTGGAACTCCTTACCAAACGCAAAACAAGGTTGATCAGAATATGCTCTTGAGGATCTACGGTACCTCGATTGGAGCACAAACCGTAATTAATCTGGCCTGAGGGGTATTACGGTATCATCACTTAGCACGTAGGTTGGTAGTTCCCAATCTGTGGTGCACCTCCTGCGAAAATAGAGTTTCACCTAGCCGATCTGGAATGTCACTCAGGCACATCGTTGGAACGCATCGTTTTGTATTGTTTTGTTTTGTTTCATTTTGCCTTGAATCAACATATCCGTCAGGTTTATGATTACCGAGACAAGTCAACAGTACACCGATAGTCTTGGTGTAATGAGTTATTTGGTACAGGCGTTCAGAAAGAATTCCAACACGCCCTCATCCCCTAGCTGCCAGCGCTACCAGTCAATGCGATACGGTAGAGGACTGTATCTGCGAGGCGGAAGATACACCTCTATTGAGTGTTTAAAGCAGAATGTATATTCCGCTCTAGCTCCATTCACACCCCGGGGCATACGCAGGGCGAGAAAGATGGAAAGCAAGATGAAAACGAACGTAAGTTTTGACGCCAAAAAAGGTGGCTCTTAGAATAACCACAAACAAGATTGCGAGATCGCGGATTGCACAATGACGGTACGAACGTGATCTTGGCAAACTTAGGGGATTAGCACCACCGTAGGGCACCACACTGCGGATGATTCGACAAATCTTTGATGCAACAGACGTTCGGGATACCCCTCGACCGCAGGCTGGACGCAAGCTCATTGTTCACTGCCCATGTAGGTCTTTGCGGAAAGTTATCAACATGGTCGGAATGTACTGCTCGTGATGAGATATTGCACAGAGTGAAGCATGAGGAAGGTGCATCATTTCGTAGCTCAAATTGATCGTAGCTCAAATTGAGCAAGGCGGGGGTAAAGATCAAACATAGATAAGAGTATATAAGAACGATGGTACTTCATTGTGAATCGTGCTGATTAAGCAGCAATGCAAGTGCCGTTGGCAGCGAGAGTGAAGTCGGGAAGACATTTGAAAGATTGGCATTTTCCTTGAGAACAGGTGACAGCACCTGGGGCGACGCCGATCAACTGGGTGCAGCTGGGATGATTCATACGATGTTAGCTGAAAATTATCCAACTGAACAGACGGATGGGACGACTCACTCAACACCAAAGCTGGTTTCGTTAGCGTTGAAGTTACCATTTGCGCAACCACCGCATGATTCAAGTTCGGACAGAGTATCGATGCACTACCATTGCCATTGTCAACAAATGGCTCTTGACTGATTGATGCAAGCGCCTAAACTCACCTCGAAAGAATCAGCCACGCCATTGACCTTGCAAGCGGTTAGAGGCTTAGGGCACAGAGCGTTCCTTTCGTTCTGCAATCTGATCAACCTCTCTTTCATCTGTCTCTTGGCGAATTGCGAGCTGACGACGGTGTTGGCCGTGTGGGTGTAAAGGAAGATAGCGTTGGGTTGACAAGTACTGGTCGACTCAGTGTTGAACTCGTCTAAACAAGCGTATCAGGGTCAATTCGTAGAGAAACGGTTCAACGGACTCGTGCTGTACTTACTTTTGGAACCACAGAGACAGTTGTACTGATTGGCCATCGGATCAGGTTGGAAAGAAGCCAGCTCGTATGGTCTGCAGGCGAACAGACATTCCTCGGGCGTATCGACTAATCCTGGGATGAAGGCGTCTTCTGGAGGACCGATCTCAGGATCGTACAATGAATTCTGGAGGACACAGCTTTGGAAGTTGTAGCTTGAGTCGGTTGCGTAGACCTAAGCAGAAGCAAACCTTAGTGACGAGATCAAGAGCTGTAGGTGAGGTCAAATTACGCACAGCAGCCTGGTTGGAGTAACATGATGCCGAGCCGTCTTCGGTGTTTGCGTTTCCGTAGTCTTGAGCAGCGGGGGAGTCATTCGAACATGCACAGAGCGAGACGGTTTGTCGTTTTCTCCCGGGGATCCCACCGGGGTTGTACTCTGGCACGAAACCTGCATAAGTGTATGGTCCATCTTGGGCAGTGTAGCAATATGCCTATCGGGGGTTCATCAGCCTGGACACTTCCTGGAGGCAGCAGTCATCGTTCGCGAACTCACGTTACATCCATCAACGGAGGTTTCGTCGTAGGTGGCCACGAAGGTTCCGGGGGTGTAATCGTTGATACATCCCAGGAAGATGGGATTGTTACCTGGTCCAGCGGCTGTGAACTTGAGGGTGGAGATGGCGGCGAGGAGGGTAGGTAAGATGATTCGTAGCATTGTAAAGAACGTGTGAGTGCGAGTTGGTCGTGATGATACTAAAGAGGTCTTGAGGGATGAGGAAGAGAGAAGGAAATCAAGTGGATCATTGGGAATGGCTTTGTTTATAACATCTTGTCCAAACCGCACTTGAGCAGATTCTGCAATGGCACTGTTTATCTGTCGAACATTGTTTACATCGCTGGAATTCCCGTAAAGTTCATCTCCACCTGATGAGCAGGACGCAAAAAAACAAAAGGATATAACGAGAATGTCTATCCTGCCGAGTAATCATCACTGCGTCCGACCTGTGAGCACTCATCCGATGGACCTCCGCCATCAACGCCCATATGCTTGAGGCTTAGTTTGACCAGATCTTCAGATATATATACCGTGTTGACCAGATCCGCAGGTGCACAATGATTAACCGAACGGTCATCGGACAGACCTTTCTAGTCCCAGCTGATGTCGGTAGCTAGGGTTACATCTCAAAATTCACCCTTGTGGAGCATCACCATGTATCCTGCAAAGGTTTTGTGGAGGTTCGATATTCGGTAGCTTAGAGCTCGAGTTTACAAATTTGGGCTCAACATACCGTAAGATCGCGTCGCGTTCCTTTTCTTTGGCTTGTAATTAAACTTCGAGTGCCTGATTGACCGATTGTTGTCGTACGGGTCATTAACCGGATTACAACACCGTACATCAAGTGTAAGAACCTTAACAGGTGGTATGTAAGTGAATTCCAACCCATGATACATGTTTCAAGTGGAACGATGGAATGGTAGAGAGGAATGAGCAGAGTCGATTGTCGAACCGGCGAAGCGTTCCGAAATTGCGAAAGAAGAGACACAACGTAAGTGGATCATGGAAGATTTGTTGACGCGTTGATTCCACTACAATTGCGAAGGTCTGTACTAGCTGTACTTGGGTATGTCTATGGAAAGAGTGATCGTATAAGTATGCAAAATTATAGCTGGGATCCATTCGATACTCCACATCTTACACTGCGCCATACCCAATCGTCCTTACACTTATAGCTTGCGAAGACGACCATCCAGCCAAAATGCGATTCTTCCTCCTCACCCTACTAATCACACTGCCCCTCGTCCTCGCTTTACCTGCACCCACAACCGAAAAGGAAACCTCCCTTCTGGGTAGATTCACTTCATCGCTGTTCGGTCGATCAACCTCTTTGAACGGGTACGAGACGGAGGACGAACATGCACCTCCCCTCCCTAGAGAATTGGGCGAAGATGGAGTTACCGTAGAAAGGCGGTACAAGACCTCGTCGAGATATCCAAAATGCAAGAAGAAGACCAAGAGGACTGGATTCGCTCATTATGCAGGATGGAAACTTGTTGGTAATGATGTGAGTATGATCTACATATTTTGGGAGGTGAAGCCGAATATGAGCTGACGATATGCGTTGTAGTTGAGCGGTGCTCTGCCTGTTTCTCCGAGAGACAATTGCATCAATTTGTGTAACAACTATGGTGATGGTGAGTATGCTTTTACCTCTTCCTCTGAGGGATAGCTTGTGCTGACTGAGTTTGGTGTATGTAGCATGCGGAGGAATATACTTCGACGATAAGATGTATAGGTGTTTCCTCAAGGGTATCAAAACGGAGAATTGGAGATTCGTCGAGACAGAGAATGAAGGTGATGCGGTGGATTTGGTCGGGGGATGTGCAGCTTGGTCAGACTTGAGTGAGTACATTCAAGTCATGCCTCACACATGAACGACCTCAGCTGATTGCTCTGCTCAATACAGTACCAGAAGATATGGATGATGTCTGCTGTCGAGACTAGTGGTTGACCTTCCTTATCTCTTACTACTTGATCTCCGCTTGTCGTACCATATTGTATTTTGGGTCCTGATGCATTCTAGATTACCTCGTATCTAAGTCAATGGTTTGACACATATTGATTGGTTGACTGATTTGATTGATGAACAGCATCTCGACGCACTGATTGCTTCCTATCTCACCAGCTACTAAAGGAACCCCCATCCTTTTGCCCTACATCGATTTCACCTTCCATCAGACACGCACAACCATGCAATGGACGTTTGTCATTCGAGAGCCTCAACCCAGACCGTTGTAAGTCATTGCGCGAGCCTAAATCATGTTGATGATGGTAAGTAAGTTTATGGGTCAGTAAGTGAGTCGGTATCATATCCCAATTCCATTATCGCATCCCTGGTTGTTCTGTACGATACCACTTCCATGCAGATATCTAACACAACCAACAAAACAGTTCATTTCATAAGCCCAAGATCCAGAAAACTACCTTACATCTCGACTAAGCTTTGACACAAGTACCGTCCGAAGCCAAAGTCCATCCTTTCTTACATGCGAAAGCGGTACATTTTGAGTTTGAACAAGTGACTGCGCCTCGTGGTACACCAGGTAAGGACGTGCAGCTAACGTTCCAGTCAAAATCAATTCTATCACTCTCTTCTTAAGTAGGGGGATCCAGTAACTTACTCGATACCCATCGTGGAATTGTGCTCGTTGAACTCGCCTGACATACATCCTCCGCAGGATTCAAGTTCTTGCTTGGTATCGATACACTATCATCCTCCACGTCAGTGCTGCGCTATCCTGTGGCTCATGACGACGGTTCGACATAGACGTACCTCGAAAGAATCTGATACTCCCGGTACGACACATGCGGTGAGCGTACCGGGACATAACGCTCTCTTCCTATTTCTCGTCCTGATCAACCTCTCCTTGAGTTGTCTCTTGGCGTACACCGAGTTGATAACGGTACCAGCAGGATGCTGGTAGATGGTGAATGTATTGAAATCGCATGCCGCCTCATATCCGTTCGCTCCGAGGTAACTCTCTACCAAGCAACAACACCATCATCAGCTTGCGCAGGCATTGACGAACGGGAGCGATCCCACTCACCTTGAGAACCGCACCAACAGTTCATACCTGCTCCATCGGCATCACCTAGCAATTGCGTACTAGCATAGTTGTAGGCCGAACAGTCTCTGAAGCACTCCTGAGGATCTGCCACCTGACCCTGGTATGCCAATGAGGATTCCATCTCGGGGTCTTCCTGTCGCGAGTAACATCGATTAGTAGAATACGTCGAGGCTGATACCCATACCTATCGACATTTTGTTCATCAGCTTGGAACTAACAGTGATGGGTGGAGGGGATGATGTGCTTACGGTGTAATCGTTATCTGCACATCGGAGCACATTGATATATTCCTGAGGTTCGGGCACGAGGTAATAGTATGGGTAGTACGTGTTGCTGCACATGCAGGCACCCGATCCGTATTGGAAGTATGCCCACATGTATTGTCCACCGGGGTTGTAATAACAGCCCATCTATGGAGGAGTCCAAAGAACGTCAGTGAGAACGATGGGGAGGGCAAGTCTGGAGAGAAGGGGGCTTGGCTTACAGCACAATCTTCGGCTTGAGTGTAGGTATCCACGGTGAACACAGAGTCAGAGGGTGCAAAGTCTGTGGAGGAACATCCTACAAAAGTACCGTATAATGGCTCTTCTTCTGGAGGCGGTTGTGCATGGACACTGACACCGACTAAGAACAAGGCGAAGAGGAGTTTGGACAGCATTGTGTGTGATTGATGTGTTGGGAGCGAGAATATCGGAGAGCTTGTCGGTCGGGATCAAGAGTGGGAGTTTGCTCCTCCGTCTTGAGGTTGTTTATATGCCTTGTGTACATGCTCGTTTACACCTCATCGAGTAAACATGACATTCCTCATAAACAAGTAAACAAATAGTAAAGCGCCTCGCCAAGACACTCAATTTTGGGAGGATGGTCGGAAATTGTTCATCCGGTGCACCATGTCCATCAGGCACAGTGACTCACTCACTCACTCACCTCCAGGGTCCAAGCGAAAAGATACGGTTATTTACCTGAGGCTAATCTCATCTTGATTCCTCAGTGTAATGCCGTGATCAATAACCAGGGTTGTTTGAGTCCCCATGCCCCATGTCACATGAAGGAAAACCCCCATAGCATGAATGGGTGATCGTACATGAAATTATGAGCCGATTGACCCAAGTATATACTGTATATGGATAACATCCCTATCAATCCTCCTTGTACAAGGTACTACAAACTTTACTCCTCTTCCGTAATTTCTTACCATAAACGATCAACAAGAATGGAGCTGCTGCCAGAACGAGAGCGACCGCGGCGACTAGCGTACTGGCGTATTGATATCCCATGCCTATGTACTGTGGACGCGTACGAGTTGGATCAGTCAGCGGACTTGGGACCATTCAAACAAAATAGTGACTCACCATTTGACGGCTGAATAGAGGGAATAGACCTGAAAACAAATTCCTAACAAAACTTTGTGATGCTTGGGCGGAAGAAGAGTACACCTCATACGCATCGGCGAGGTATGTGCTATGAAGTAGAGCTGTATTAGCTATATGATAGTGACTGTCAGAGAGATGAACTTACAATACCCCTGTGTACATCATAAAGATACCGGTGTAACACCCAACTAAACACACAGCAGGTACAGCCCAATGTACCACTCCTGCTCTACCCGTCCAAGCGTATATGAAGCAGAATATGGGGAACATCAATCCACCCCATGCTGCCCAGTACAACCGAGCCTCAGGAGGCGCTTTGCCGTTGTTCTTCTTGGCTGCTCGTCGGTATAGGTAATCTTGGTGAAATTGACAAGCGAATCCTATGAAAGCGGCGACGGCAAGGGTGCTACAAGATTCATTGGCACCGGACATTAGCATCTTCTACGGAGCATCTGACCAGTGCGAAGACTTCACTTACGCTTCAAAACTCGCCGCTTGAGCGGGGTTAAACCCATACGCCTCAAAGACCAAGATGACGGAGGAACCAAACATGAAGACGCAGGACCAGGCGAATCCGATCCAAGCTGAGAGGGCAGTGACGATAGGCTCGGTGAGAAGATACTCTGAGAGTGATGTGAGCTGAGTCATTACCGATAATTGTTAATCTTGTACCTGAAGTACCTGACCGACTCACGGAACGGTCTGATCAATGATATCCGCATTACACTCAGGAAACTACTCTTCTGCAAGTCCGCAGCACAGATATGCTTCTTGCCCGTCTTCTTCGTTAATTTCTTAGCTCTACGAGATAGCAGCACATCTGCTCTTGTCTCGCGCAAGACCACAGCGTTTAGAATGACGTTGAGTGCTGCAGCGATAGTTTGGATCTAGCATTGTCGTTGATCAGCTTGGATAACGGGACCAGCAGTCAGGTTGACCCACAATGTATGACCACCTCATACCTAGATTCTGGCCTATCCAGCCTATAGCAGGTATACCGCTCCCTTGAGCACAAAAGATCATCACGCTGAATACGCCCATAGCTATACCCCTTTGTTTTGGGTAGAACATATCGGCTACCGTTCCGCCAACCATGGAGTTACCGACACTTTGAGTCATCCCTTGCTTGCAGGAGGTCAGCGATGATACCATGATGAGATGAGAAGGGTGATATGACTTACCAAGAACCGAGCGGCGAGGACCCCATTATGGTTTTTCGATAGACATTGGGGTATGAAGAGGAGCAGGTTCCTATATGCAAGGATAGAAATCAGACCGATTCGGTTATGAGGTGACGAAGGACGCTCACAGGATTGAGGTCACTTGATATATCATATTACGTCCGATCTACACACGAAACAATATCAATACATGTATTTGTTATGGACAGATAATGTCACTTACCACCTCACTCAACGGCGCCAAGACCATAGGTGTGAAAGCGATAGCCATCATGGGCAGGGTAAGTTGAAGTAAGAACACTTCTCTTGAGACGTCAAAATAGTCTGTTCCCCATGTCGCTAATATACCTACGCTTACTAGCGAAGCGGCACCTGTGAAAGTGATGAAGACGCAGACTAGGAGGATGGCGTATTTTCGACTGGAGTGCCAGTTGAACGGATTCTATAGTCGGCAAAGATTGTACGGTCAGCGATCGGGCGAGACTCGGTGGACAGGAAGAGAAGAACCTTTCGTGTGACAGGCGAAAGACCGAGACCAGAGGCGAAATGAGGAGGGCAGAGATGGGACAATAGTCGGTGGAGAGGCGAAAAGTAGAAGGAGAAGAGGTAGAGGTGAATACGGATGATGGTATTTTGAAGGGGAACGCAGATGGGGGAAGGGGACTTAGGAAGAGGGAACGGGGAAGAATAGGAGGCAAGGCGGGGGAAGATAGGGAGGTTGTGAGGCGAGACGGAAATGACGTGTTTCAAGGGGCAGGGCAAACGTCAAGGGACGATGTAGTACATGATCGCACATGCAGGAGCCTCTACCTATCAAATATGGAAATAATAACGATCCGACCAATCCTCAATTTGACTCACATCAGGATCATCCGGTATCCAATCCACAATTATCACTTCCTCTTCCCCATTCCCCAAATCCACTACAGCCTTGTCCTCTAATATACCCTCCGAATGTCTCCTTTTCCCATGTATCGAAATATGCCTCCTCAGATCCTCCTCCAGCTCGTTCGCTTGGTGAGATGACATTCTCGATAGAGTACTGGCCATTCTGGACAGCTTATCTCCATGATTATAGCTCTGTGTCGTGGAAGCTGAACCTGCATGTGGAATTTTCGGACGGGATGCCGCTCTGGGTCGTGTGGTCGGTAAGGCAGCATCAAAGGTATCGTGATTCTCGGAATCTGTTATTGACACTGATGGCGATTCCACATCTAGGTATTTACTTCGATAGGGTCTATCTGATTCTCGAGTCGTCGAGGTTGACCCCTCGGAGGGTTGGGATTCTTTCTCTTTGCCGTAGCTCATCTTTGAGTTGTACAGGATACTATACACATATGATTATTCGACAGAGTATATATACAGTATAGACATGATGATGAAAAGGTTTTACTATACACAACATGAGTGGGGAACTGAAGAGATGATGTTTGATCATGGTTTGAAATCTCTCACTTCGAGTCGGATACAAGCGATAAATTTACGTCTTTTAACCCTGAATTCTTTGGACGACACCGAAATCTCGGCAAAACATCCTTGCCCTATCGGCATTGCAAGATGGGAGATGTTGAATGAGAAGTTTTCTCTGACCAGTAAGAGGGGAGAATGAGCAAATCGTCAGATTTGAGTGAGCGAACCGAACGGGTAGGACTTATAGTGACACGGAACAATCTGCCGTGACTTGTGCATACACAAATACTGCTCTATCCCTGTGGTACAGTCCTACAAAATAGATCTATGGTACCACCACAACTGTATCAGATCCCTCGATGCCCCTTCACGCCCTACTAGCCTCGTACGAAGGCAAATCTTCCCCCTCGCTCCTGGCTCTGGCGGCTGATCTCAGCGCATCCATCTCCTCCAACTGTCTCCGTATCTTATCGGAGTGGAGTTCCGTTTCGATGCGGAAATCCGATCCGGCATTGGTATATCCAGGTGGTCGATGTTGCGTAAGAATAGCAAAGTCCTTCTTCTTCACTTTCTTAGGTTTCTTGGGTGGGTATTTGGGACTACGAAATTCAGAATCCGTATCGAGAGATGGAATCAGCAGGGGCGAGATATAGTTTTGGAGAGCACTGACCTACACGGAGCAGACTGTTTGTTGCCCATCCCTATTCAGGATAGTCACAATTCCGAAGTGTGGTGATCGACTAGGCTATGTATTAGTCTGTCGAAATCCTTGAGGTTGTGTCAATGTTGCTGGCATCTTTGACCCGAGGCTGTGTGAGAAGTGATACAACGACTACATTGTTGAGAAAACGACCTTCAAGCATGTCACATCCTGTGCCAAGCCGAACCGGCCGTAAGGGACCTGTTTTCCCAACGGGAGCAAAAATACTGTACGTTGCTTGCCCGTGACTCGCACCATGGACCCACTAATGTTTGTGCTTTTTAACTCCCATACATTCAACTACTTGATAATCTATCATGACTTTGTTGCTTATTTACTGACAAGCATGAATTGCAAATGCTTATATACCATATAACTCAACATAATGTCCAACTTGACGGACTTTTGCAGCTCTGTGGTGTAGTCAGGGTAATCAAAGGAATACGCCATGTCCAAGTGCTCTCCTCGGATACGACTTGGACTCGATGTTGCTTCATACGTTGGTATGCTGATAAACAGGTATGCGCTATCATCTTGTCGTCTGAGGGCGGTATCAGAGTATCACCTCGTACATCTCGGCTGATAGTGCGATGCTGTAATGCTGGGATCATGCTTATGCTACGCCGAATAAGTTCCAAGGCTGATACCGAAAGTCGATATGAACATGTAGAGGACATAGCTATTGTTTCGTCGGCAGATCAGACCCGAGATGTCTGAATGACACTACCTTCAAGGAAGTTCTCGGAAAGACGCCTCTCGTCGAATGTGCGACGGGAAAAGACAAGAGCAGCGAAATGTTGCTGCTTAGGGAATTGTGTGTTTAAGACTCCAGTTGTTTCTTTGGCGTTAAGCTACCGCGGAGTTGTAGCACAAACGGTTGGCCAATCTTCACACGCTCTCGCGTTCACTTGATCCAATAACGTCTGATACATTCTTCCTTGCCATAGGGCTCTGAGCTCTTGTCCGAAAGGCAAGCATAGCAGGCCATCGAAACATCACGCAAGGGTGTCAAGTGGCGGTTGCTCCAAAAGACTGAATGACTATAGCTTTGAACCACTGTGGTCAGAAATGTTAAGCAGGCCAAAGCAACCGTAGCGGTGATGCAATGCCTTGCACTGTTGCTCATGTAACTGGGCCCAGCCGCGTTACATAGCACATGCCGTTCAGAGCCCAGGATACCCCAAAATCAAACAACAAAGGATCAATCACAGCATTAAACCTGAACACCATTAGCTTCACAGATTGTGATGCATGCTTCAGAGCCCACAACTTCAAAAGCCTTTATAGCTCAATCGGTCAGAGCATCCGACTTTTATGTAAAATTATGTGCATCGGAAGGTTGGGGGTTCGAGTCCCCCTAAAGGCTTAGCTTTTTGGACTCTTTTCGCCAATTTCTTCGTTCAACCACGCAACTACACACCTAAACAAAGATCTATCGTGTTTTTGCTATCGGTACTGCTGCAATCATACATGCATAGTAGATTGACTTCTTTGGGATCTCGGTATCTTGTAGTCTTTCACGGCGCGCAGAGGATGTTAGTCATTGACGACAACGAGCTGAGCCAATCAGAGCGTGTGTGGGCAGGGCAGGATTTTGCATAGATGGTAAATTTCATGTACAGACCATATAAGAAGTAACGAGTGACGTCAGTTGGAGATATATAAAAGAACGTCTGAGGTAAGTGGTGTGTATATAAAACAAAGGCTATGGTGAGAAATGTATTTTCGTATAAAGTATGTTACAGGTATCCAAACGGACGAAAACTCTAGCTACCGCTGACTTCCTTTCAATCACCCATTGCCATTGGAGAACTAAGCAGATCCTCTTGCAGTTGCAGATCTCACAGATGGAGTTTGACAAGGAAGGAACCGAGTGCGTTTGTTCTCGGTGCTGATGGGTTCGGGAAGCTCTCCTTTCCCGCTCATTGGAGTGTCGACAAATTCACCACTCGCTCCGATTGCTGATCTCTCGCGGTAACCCCTTGTTGGGAAGGGAGTGACCGCTCGTCGAAGCTGGGGCATTGAGTTATGAGATCAGCGAGGCGTTTCGAAGGGGATGAGGCGATAAGTGGAGTAGCATGTCATGAGAAGATGAAGAGTGACTGAAACCAGCTGACTCACATGATCTTCAACGTCTATACCAGCACTGATACCCAAACCCTTGAGGCAAACATCAACCGAACCATCGATCAGGTCTTGGAATGTAGGTTTGACCTCATAAGCATCCTTCTTGTAGGCTCCAAACTGGAACAATGTGGTACCAATGACAGCACTAGCGAGTTTCAGGTCCTGTCGACATGAAGCGAAGCTGAAATCAGCTGACATAGTCTCAACACATAGTGTCAACTCGACACTCACGTTTAACATCATTGTCCTCTCGTGCGGGCTGAATTCCGCGCTGAATTCATTAAGGTAGAGTAGTCGACAGAACCAGATCTACGACAAGGACACCAAATACAACATCAGCAAGTTATATGATTTTGATGGAGGTCTTTTGTGGGTGGGCGAAGCCAATGTTGGAAGCACTTACCGACAATTGATCCCCAGTCTGACTTGCCGCTTCTGTCGGCATGAATTTGACACCGGGCATTGTATAATACGCTCTGACGGCGAGATCGAAGAGGAGTTCAGGAGCAGAGAAGTAATCTGCTTTGTTGTACCAATCGTTTAACCTTGACCTTGCGAGCAGTGGTTTGCGCTTGTTGAGGACACTGAAAACCGCAGGAAGGAGTTGTCGACGTTCAGTTTCGGTCTGATAGTAGGATTCAAAGCTTCTCTAGCTGCGTGCTCCCTTCTTGCCGCTGCTTCGAGCGAAGCCATACGAGCTCGTCGAAGGTCTTCGGACGTCCACTGGGGGAACCAAGTGATGTCTTCTCTGTGAACATTGTCAGCTGTCAAAAGCAGTCAAGGCGGGGTAGACAATTGCTGAGAGTATTGTATCACTGACCTGATCATTGGCATTTTTATGCAATATGGTGAGATTAGGTGAGGTATGCAAAGAAGAGACTTAAGAATGATTACAAACGTAGATACACGTCTTGTTAAAATTGTTAGAGGCTGAAGAACGGGTACATCCTCTCTATGATATACTTCTGCTGCCTTTTTCTTTCTGTTTTTCTTAGTCTGATGGTGAGGGGTCAAGGGTCAACAAGGTTATCATCAAGGGCTTTGCGATGTCTTGATCGGACACGGACTAGGCATAGTCCGAGTGATCAATCAATCAATCGATCAATCAGTCTCACATCTCGGTCCGTGCGTGTGAACGTATCAGAGGTTGAATCAAGCTCAATGTCAAAGGATGCACCAATTCGAGCGGGAAGACAGAGGGAGGGAGATCAAGTTATGATAAATGGCCATTTATACGGTATGACGGACTAAGAGGGTCCTTTCGCTTCATTCTTCCATCCGAAACCTGTGTGACTCCACTCCCATCAGCACAGTCAGCACAATCAGCACATTTAGCGTGTCTCACCGACAGATCGATGATAACTTCGGTTGAGTGAGACGCAGTCAAACTAGGGGTAAACCAATCCATCAAATTGTTCATCAAATCGAAAGAGAGGGCAGACTGCGAAAAGCAAATACTGTAAGAAGATATACCATATTTCGTTGAGGGATCCTCTTATCGACAGAATCGCTTTCTTGTCATCTATCACTATTGTCGACTTCCCCTTACCTATCTCATCTCATTAACCAGAATGACCTCCAACTCAGTCAGCGAGACCCCCGTCAATATCTCACTTGGAGTCGAAAAGGAGAAGGTAGAGGTGGAGAGGCAGAGCCCAAGAGCTACGGAGAAGAAGGAGGAGGAGAAAAAGGACGAGTTATCAACCAAAGTAAGCTCATTTCCTACATCTGGTACTCCCCATCAAAAACTTAACGTTGATTTCGGACCATAGACTCCAACCATGGACCCAAAAGTCCGTCAAGATACCGAGATCTTTCTCCAAGAACTGAACGCTCTCGTAGATGTCCGCTCCATCGAACCATCTTCCGAAGGGGATTTACTTGAATTGTTCTGTAAGCATTTCAATTGTATTCCTGGTACTCAAGAATGGGTGGATTCGATGAAGGTGAGTCTGGACTTGATCCATGCGGGAATGAGTTCATGTCTGCACGTCACTGATCTCTTGACCTTATGTGATTTATGTAGGCGCTTCTTGGTCGAGCTATCGGTCCTTATGATCCGCGATACTCTGAGGAAGAGCCTTGAGGCTGTAGTGATTAGTGGGGAGGATGTTGGGAAGAAAGGCTGTGATGCTTATAGGATGTACAAACAGTATGCGAGTATGAAATGGTGGATAACCGAGGGATGACCGAGTGAATTTTCACTTTGAGTACGCACGGATCGCTGACGTCAATCGGCATCTCCCACTTGCACTTCCAACTTTGACCGATCGCCGTTTAAAGTTGAATTTTCGATAACAGTAATATATCTTGACTTATCAATCATATGTTTCATACTGTTTGGTCTTTGTCAAGGCTCACAGTTGCACTGCAGCAAGGACGATGATACGTCCCACACCTCTCACCCTCACCCTGCCCAGGGCATTTCGACACACCTTGCATAAACGATTCGCCTCTTCCTCCACCAACCCAGACATACCGAAACCTCGATCGAGAGGTGCCAAATGGGCTAGAAGAGGTGCTATAACAGGAGTAGTAGTCACTGGGTTATGGGCTTATGATGATCAGTTTAATGCTAGTGCTGTCACGAGGAGTTTGAGGACTGCTTATATAGGGTATGTCAACAGACCAGTCCTTGGGTGATAGAGCTAATATCGATCGTGTGATAGGTTGTTGTGTACTTTGGACTGTAAGTGAGATTAGATGGGATGAGAAATCGGCTGATATGTTGAAAAACATAGATAAAATCAATTTCTCCCCTTCCAAGGCCGATCAGATAGAATCGTTACATGAGAGAGTAGCGAATAGGTTGAAATGGGTTATTGATACGAATCAGGGGTTGTACTTGAAGCTTGGTCAGGCGTTGGGTAGGTCCATTCGTTTTGACCTCTTCTCGTGACCGGACTGACGTGTATATTTCAGGACTGCAAGCTGCCCTCCTCCCCAAACCATATAGAGAAGCTTTCGGACATGTATTTGACAGAGCGCCGGCGGTATCATATGACGAAGTCATCGGTGTACGTATCTTGCTGAATCACTTACCAGCTTAGACTGATGTGAACCATCTCAACTAGGTTTTCCAAAAAGACCTGTCTCTCAACCCTCTAGACATCTTCGAGACCTTCTCTGAAGAACCGCTCGCATCGGCCTCGATCGCTCAGGTGCACAAAGCCACGCTCAAACCTCGACTAGGAGGTGAGGGTGAACAGGGAAGAGTGGTAGCTGTGAAAGTGCAGAAGCCTGCTATCGAGAAACAGATGGAGTGGGATCTGTTCAGTTATCGGTGGGTCATTACGTGCTTCGATTGAGCTTCCGCAGTACTAACGGATAAGATGGGCAGATCGTTAATGTGGATGTGTGAAAGATTGTTTGATATGCCTAGTGAGTAGCTATCCGGACTTCTGAAGATCCACTTAGCTGACCTAGTATCCAGTGTACTTCGTGTAGGTCGCCTTCCATAGCTAAGATGACATTGAGAGTAACGCCTGTTGTAGCGCAAAATACGTTTCATCGCAAATGCGGCTCGAAACATCCTTCACGAACGAAGCGAACAATGCTCGACGGTGTGCGGAACTCCTCGCTCAGACACCTGAACTCAAAGATGACGTCTACGTGCCGAGGGTGTATGGCGAAGCGGAGGGATGCAAGGAGAGCGATCGGATTATGGTTATGGAATGGGTTGATGGGTGTAGGTGAGTGAGGAGTCCCCATATTGCTTGTCCACCCCTCGTCAATCACGATATAAGCGATAAGCTCATAATAACATCAGACTTAACGACCGCAAACAATTGGAAAAGTGGAATCTGAACCTACGCGAGACAATGGATCTGGCAATATCCACCATGTCAGCTATGACCTTTTCATGGGGATTCATACATTGTGATCCCCATCCTGGAAATATCTTGGTCAGACCTCACCCGACGAAGAAGGGGAAACCGCAGATTGTGAGTGGTGGACTGGAAACGAACCATTATATGGGACAAAAGCTTACATATACGCTGTATACAGGTACTTATAGACCACGGATTGTATATATCCCTTCCTAGAGAATTTAGAGAAGATTATTGTACATTATGGAGATCGCTGTTCGTACTTGACGTACCGAAGATAGAAGGTATAGCGAGGAAGTGGGGTATAGCCTTGGATGCTAATATGTGAGTATGACTCTGCCTTTCTTTGAGAAGAATCCTTGACCGTCCCTCCTGATCGTATGAAGCGAGTGGTGCTGATCGACGTGATAACCAGGTTCGCATCTGCCATTCTCCTTCGACCATTTCAAGTGAACAAGCACAAGAAGAAGGATCAGGAGAAGATCCCCGAGAAGAGCCAGTACGAGCAGCAGGTGGAGCTGAAAGCGAGGATGAAGAAGATGTTGGAGAATGAGCAGCTGATACCGAGGGTGGGTCGTGCTACCTAGGCGATTCAGCAAAAGCTGACGAATCGAGGTGGGATTAGGAATTGATCTTTCTGACTAGGTGTCAAAGGATGATGCAGGCGAATAATCAGGTGAGTTTTCATTCCTAGCGTTTCAAATTGTGTATGTGGGAGAGGCAGCTGATGATGGTGAGGTAGTTACTTGGCTCTCCGTCGTCCCGAGTCAACCTCACAGCTAGAGTGAGTCAGTCTTGTGCTATCCTTTCTCGGACGTAGGTAGCTGATCCTTCGAGATGTGCTGTTTGTAGTGGGCGTCAATAGGCTATACCAACTCCCTGACCGGATCCAGATCCCTAAATTCTGTTGGACTCTCGACCTGGCTCAAAGATAGATTCCAGGCATTCGTATTTAGATTTACGCTGAGTATAGTGGATCTGGTATTCTGGTTTACCCTTCAGAAACAGCGTGAGTGCGGTCTCTAGGTCTCTCTGATGATGTTCAAATATTCGTTGTGATAGTGATATCCGCGCAGTTGACTGACGATCTATACCTCGACAACAGGCTTCCTACCCAAGGAAAAAGGTGGTTGGGAAGATAAACTCCAAAAGCAGTTCGAAGCTATGGCGAAAGAGGAATTTGGTATCGAGATTGACGATACGGTGTTTTTGGGATAGCTCATGTCATTCCAACTTGGCTTTAGACTACCTTACCTCCCTTGTTCATTTACTGTTGTATTAACTTATCATCTTGGAGGAACTAGACAAGGATAGATCAGCGATAGAATGTATTCTTACTCTTACAGATATAATATATGCATGGGTCAAGGTGATATATGCTAAGTTGATTGATTGGGAAAAAATACTGTGATACAGAAGAAATCATCATCATCCACATCGTCCTCTCCAAGAGTAGAGTATTCTATCTAGACCCTCCATGACGACCTTCAATTCTAAAACGTTATCAGATCCCCCTCACAGGCAGGACAACAAAACATAATCTCATCACCAAACTGCTGATGTTTCTTCCTCTGCTGCGTTTGAACATTCTCCCCATCGACTTCATGATCTTCCGCGTTCTCGTTGAACGACGATAATCTATTGAATGAAGGAGTGGAAATTTGATAATCCATCCGTGCTTTCAGAGCATTGAGCGATACCTGTCGTTTGTGCCTCACACTAGGAGGTAGGATCGCATCGACAGCAGAGGGTATCCTTCTGGGCGAAGATGGATACTCATCCTTGGGCGATAAGAAGGATCTCGCTTTACTTGATGGACTAGAACTGGACCCCTTGAGTCGTTGATACTCCATATTGAGATCTGTCAAGTTCTTGGTCAAGGCGTGTTTCTCATTGTCTGATTGGTATAATGCGTTCTCAAGTGCACGAATCTTGGATGTTAGAGAGGATATTTCGAGTTGACTTGAGGCCGAGGTGGTTGGGTCTTCCTCTGTCTTCTGATGTGTGGGCTTGGATGCGGATGGGACGTTTTCGAGCGATTTCTTCTGGGTACTTTCTAATTCCCGCTTCAACGATTCGATTTCAGCTTCAAGCCTTGTGACGTCCGATCGAGCCTTTTCTATCGCCGAGTTATTCGATTCGATCGTACCCTGATACTGTCCTATCGTCTTATCCTTCTCTGACAAAGATAGCTCGTTCTTCGCTATACTCTGATCGCGCTCTGCTAAAGTATCTTTCAAATTCTTGAACTCAGTCTCCAGTTCCGTTAATTTAATATTGACTTCAGACATCTTCTCCTCTTTCGATCGATTATCCTCCGCAAGAGATGCTATCTGATCGTGCAGTGTCTAACGAGCCACGCCCATTGATCAGCTCATGTGTTATGCTCAAAGTGCGAAGCTGATTTGAACGAAGATGTAACTCACCTTGGCCTCCTCGACCTGCCCCTCCAGCTCCGCCCTAGCCTTATCCCAACCCTTACTTTTCATCTCCCAACTCTCCACAGCAGACGCCATCGTCGCCTTCTCCTCCATCGCTTCTACGACCTTATCCCTCACCTCCTGCAACTGCCTCACCAGCTCATCATTCTCGCTCTGCAAGGCCAACTTCTTCTTCTCGCTCGTCTCTCCCTTCTTCGTCGCTGAGCTTAATTTGCCTTTGGTCGATTCTAGCTCAGCCTTGGTGGATGATAAGGATTCTTCCAGGGTTTTGGTGGATTTGGATATTTCGTTATGAGTGGTTTGAAGGGTGTTATGGGTGGTAGACAAGCTATCATGAGTGGATTTGAGAGTATCATGCTGAGAAGTTAAGGTTTGATGTTGTTCTGATAAGACTTTATGAGCGGATCTGAGATCTTCTAATTCGTTTGATGAGAGTGTAGAGCTTTCCTTGAGCGAGTCGAGGTCGTGCGTTACTCTCTCGAGATTCGTTGTGAGTTCGGAATTGCTCTGGACCAAGAATCAGCTCGAGTTTCTTGCTTAGAGGCTGTGTGTAGATGGACGTAAGCTCACCTGCCTCAATCTTCCCACTTCATTCTCCAGCCCGCTCTCCCTCGCTCTTTCCCTATCTAACGACTTCTCAAGCTCCTCTATCCTATCTTTCTCCTTCTCGCTGACCTCCTTCAGCTCACTCTCCAACCTATTCTTCTCGCTACTTAATTCTTCTCGCTCCGTTCTCAACGACTCGACTTCCCCGCTTATTTCTTGCACTTGGTCCTCTAGAGACGATACCTTCCCTACTTCTACCTCTAGGCCGCCTATTCTAGATTCCAATTCCGATTTGTCCTTCTCCAGCTGAGATATCAACGTCCTTCCCTCTGCTAGTAATTGAGAATCTCCCTTGGCGGCTGTCAGTTGACTCTGGAGGGATAATACCTGATTTTGCAGGTCTGAGCGTTCGGCTATGAGGAGAGAGATGGTCTCGCGCAGTTCGGAAGTGGAGTCGGAAGGTGATTTGGGTGTTTGAGGTGGTTGTGTGTTTGCTTCAGTGGGTTTGGATGATTCGGCGACTTCAGGTAGGGTGGTATTTGATGTGTCCTTAACTTCAGGTTGAACAGCAAGTTCATTCTCCACTTTCTCTGTTGGTTCGGATTCGTCCTCCTTATCCTGATCATCCTCCGCAGCTTGTTCTTTAGCTTTCTTCCCTTTCTTTTTCTTCTTCTTACTACTCTTCTCTTTCTGTTCTTCTTCTGGCTGATCCTGATCCCGCGGTGTTGGTGGTTGTTCCTCGTTTACATCTTCCGGCTTCACCTGGTCTTGCGGCTTGACCTCCTGCTTCTCCGGCTCCAGCACTTCAGTATTGTTCTCATTACTCTTGGTGGTCGGTTCGTCCTTCTCCTCAGCCACTTTCACTGGCTCTTCCACTTTATCCAACACCTCCGTCCTAACAGCATCATCCAGACTCAAACTCGTCCTGGCTGAGGGAACAGTCGCATCAGCCAGTGTCAAAGCTGGTGATCCGGGCGTAGCAGCGGGTGAAGCTCTGGCTGCTTCCTCCTTCTTCTTTTTCTGCCTTTGAGCGAGCTATAAATCACCACCATCAATCAGTCTTTGGTTGATCTCGCCAAGAGAAGGAGTAAAAGGGGACGTACCAGTTTTTTGGCTCTTTCAGCTTTCGCTTTCCTCTCTGCGTCTTCTGACATGGTGTCGGGATTGATCTCAACGTAGCAGAGCAGATAAGGTAGGTCTGGTTGAGATATCCTCTTTTCTGAATTGACAGGTTGAAGCACAGGTGAGTTGTAGATGGACGTGATTGACGTTGAATTGTAGAGTATGCGGGGTATAGTAAGTAACCTAAAACTTGTTTGATCCCTCCCTTTTAATTCCCAACGGATATGGTGGATCACAGCCGAAGAAAAAAGTGTCATCTGGTGGAAATGTTGTCGAAAAGTTGATTGCTTCTTAGCATTCCTCATCCCACTCATTCATACATATATCGTATCACACCCACCCACGAAAGCTACACAACGATGCGATCCCGACCCGTCTTCCTCAGAGCCTTGCGACTCAGACAACAGCCCCTCCTCTTCACACCCCGTCTTATAAACCCCTCCGCCACCCTCTCCCTCTCCCTTCGACCACTTTCCACCTCTTCCCGATTACTGGAAGAAGCCAAACAACAGTCCAAGGAGAACCAGAAGAAGCGTCAACCCCCTCCTGAGGATAATGCACCACCTCAATCACCATGGAAGGTGTTCACCCAGGTGCTGAAAGAGGAGATTGAGAAGAATAAAGGATGGCAAGATAATGTCAAGCAGCTGCAGGGTGATGTCGATAAGATGGCGGATAGTGCTGCTATGAAACGGGCTAGGGATATCTACGAGAAGACGAGGGTGCGTGATCCTTCCTCCTGATATCATTTAAACACTTCTCATATCCCTGACACAAGTGCTGGGAGGACGATTGAGCTAACTACCACTGAATATTTAGATCACAAACCTCATCAAGAACAATCCCCGAATCCAATCAGCAGTAGGCGACCTCCAAAAAGCCGGTATATCAGTTCAAGACGCCGTGCAACATGCCTTACGGGACTCCGAAGTGCTCAAGGCGATCTCAGCAGCTACATCCAGATTCGTATCAGCCGCTACGAGCGCTACTCAGCCTATAAGGGATACCAAGACGTACCAGGTGATTGCCGAATCGATAGAAGATGCCTTTGATGATACTACCGGCATGAGCTCTAGGTATGGTGGGTACGAGGAGAAGGAGGCTAGGAGGAAGAAGCGAGAATTGAGAGCTATTAGAGCGGCTAAGGCGGGGAAGAAGGTCGTTAAGAAGGTGGAGGAGAATCCTGAGTGAGTGGTCGGAGCATCTCATCTGTTTGTGTCTTGACACACACTTCATCCGTTCCTGTTCTCGATGCCATTCAGAAAGATTTATCTCGCATATAATCAACAAGACAAATGTTGTTCCACTAAATGCAGTTACTGATCCCTCTCCCTTAAACGTAGAGCCGGCGAAGCCCTAGTCCTCTCTGACCGACCCGAGCCAGTCTCACGATTCGGCTTCATCAAAGAATCGCCCACGTACCAACGATGGTTGGAGACATACTACGAGTCCGACTCCCCCTTCGTCTCGGCACTACGTACCGTCGGGTCCAAAGTCGGATCTCTGTTCGAGGAAAACGAAACTGCCCAAGTCATTCGAGCGATGAAGGAGATCGATCCCTCGTTCAGGATGGATAATTGGACTGGAGAGCTGAGGGAATACATCGTGCCTGAAGTGGTGGATGCGTATTTGAGTGCGGATAGGGAGAGCCTGAAGCAGTGGTGTGGGGAGGCTACGTTTAATGTGCTTTGGGCTACCATGGGGCAGTATATCAAGCAGGGACTGGTTTCGGATAGTAAGATATTGGATATCAAGCATGTTGATGTGAGTGTTCTCCATCCATCTTGATTCGTTTGTCAAATTACTTTGCCCTGCTATCTTCCCTCTACACTTCCATCACCAATTCCTTGTGATATCCCTTCGTCAGATCACTTCTTGAATTGCATCTTCATCTTCATCTCTCGTGTTCTATGTGCACCATCTATATGCCTTTCTCAAACCCTTCACTTGAACTGACCATGATCTGTACTAGGTATCGTCCGGTAAAATGCTAGAGAACAACGTCCCAGTATTCGTCATAACATTCGCAACGCAAGAACAACTCCTGTTCCGATCGGCCAAGACCGGAGAAGTCATCGTTGGCTCAGAGAGGGACGTGGAACAATGTCGATACGCTATGGTGGTTACCAGGGTGGAGAAGGAGCTGGAGAATGAATTGACGGGTGGATGGAAGGTCGTTGAGGTGGGTTTTGATTTTTCCTACTTTCGCACAAAATTGGCCAAACAAGGTGCTGATTGTTGATGTGATTGCGATAGATGGCCAGACGAGGTGCTAAGGGCGGTTTGTAAGATCAATACAAAATCACTTTGCATGCATCACACACTATTCGAGCATTCGCACCAGAATAATCGGGTTCAACAGGTTCATGCAAGATACTGAAAGACTATCTGCCACTGACACTGGAAGGCAATCGGAAGGGTCATGGAGAAGGCAATGCTAATTTCATCGCACAGTCTTGTATGTGTGATTCGGATCTGCCAAGGTTTACTGCGAAATGGGCGTCTCGACAGCTAGGTACCCTTCACAACGAGAGATGGAACCATTTGATCTGTTTTTTAAGGCGGTGTCAAAATTTACCCAGGGGTCATTGAAGACATCATTTGTGACTGATGGTCTTCGTACTTCGTACCTGACGGACACTTTGAAGTACGATAGCTTAGCTCGTGCTGTGAGACTTCCGCGCCGGGACTAGGTCAGAGATCCCACCCAGCTATAAATGATCTTCTCATCGCGACCTTGATCTGATCTGGACAATATCCGGATTAACCTTGCAAGACGAGCAAGAAGGCTGAATTGGTTCATGTGTTGCCTTTCTCACCCCATCTTGAAATCTGACACTGAGATTTGAACGGACCTTCCCAGATGGTACGGATTGACGTTGTCCGTTGTAGGTGCTTCTGACCCTACAGAGTTGGAGTGTATCATTTCCTTTGAGCCGCACATTTATCTGGAATGTCTGGCTGACTCGTCTCGGGAGGAGGAGAAGGTATAAATAGTAGCATCTTGAAGTCACTTATACACCTATTGTGTTGATCAATCGCATCAACCTCAAATATGTTCAGACGTCCCTCTCTTAAATATTCTACCTCGGCCTCGCAAGTGAAGTCGAAGGCGAAGTGTCATACGACGGACTCAATCCCTGCTGGAACAACTAACACAAATCGATCTAGGTAGGTTGGGTCTTGCGCATGGTTCCTCTTCATTACCGACTCAGCAAGATAACAAACAATCATCTGGTTTGTGGAGATTGACTTTGGTCCTTATCATCAATACCTCCCCAAGCTCGAGCTACGTGATGCGCCTCTCCGTAACTCATTTGCGATCTAGCATCGAACCCCGCACAGCAATTTATTATATCCATCCTGACCAATCTTTGCTGAACGATGAGGGGACGTTCGAGAGAGTCAAAGATACCTTCAATTGGGTGTTTACCTCTCGAGGAGATACACCTTCCGGGAAATATACCCTCAGGGGGAAGGCTTTCGACACTCCCACGTCGATTGGTCTACCTGAGGGCTCAAAGATCTTTCTGGAAGTTTGGAGGGAACCTTCCCTAGGAGATCATATTAATTTCGTACCATCCGAGGTACCCCATCCTCATGAGCCTGCAAGACAAGAACATGAACACGAGGAAGAAGGGGGTATATACGGGGG
Source organism: Kwoniella bestiolae CBS 10118 (assembly GCF_000512585.2). Classification (NCBI taxonomy): domain Eukaryota; kingdom Fungi; phylum Basidiomycota; class Tremellomycetes; order Tremellales; family Cryptococcaceae; genus Kwoniella; species Kwoniella bestiolae. The sequence continues at coordinate 2,888,265 of NC_089241.1, read as the reverse complement.
ATTGAAGGTTCTGTTCTCTCCCAAGACGAGGCCTGCTGAGACTTTTGATTCTTTTGAATGACTGTGATATCCAAGACTGGGTAGATTCGGTCTGGGAATCCCGAGGATGAAAGATGCTGTGTACTTTCCCCAATGGGCCGGAGACGCACACGCGGAGCTAGTACTGGTTTGATATGATGTGATGTGACCTTGTGTCAGGATCGACTGATTCACCTCTGACCCTTCTGGTCTTCCTACGATGACAACAATACCGCGAGGATCCTTTGTTGGCGGAGGGTGAGCCTTCTACGAAATGCATTGGGGGTTCGCATGACTCGGACTCGCCACTTGTCATAGCCATATATATTGTGCCATTCCAGTGGTGTCACTTCATGTCTGATCACCCAGAAAGCAGAAATTATTTATGATTCGTTGCCAAGCTCTCAATTCCTTAGCTTAGAGTAATACAGCCTAACACGAGACAGAATGACACAACCTTCCTCCCCTATCGAGTGAGTCCAGTCCAGCCCCGTTCCTTCAGCTCCAAAATAACTGATGAGTCTACCTCGCACCTCGCAGTCCTCGAAGCTGGACGATGTATTTCCAAGTCACTCGTGGACCTTCGCTCTCCTCCCAAGGGGTTCTGATTCACCTCTTGAGCTATGTGCAACGTCGACTGGAGATGGTATGGATTTGAACCAATCTGAACTGTTTAACGGGGTCATCACTCGAGTGGGGGACTCGTCTTCTTTCAAGTACACTGAGGAGGGGAAAAAGGATATTGATGGGACTGTACTACTCGTAGAGAGGTTTGAACCTTCTTCGAGTAAATTTGAGATTGGCGACAATGAGGTTGAAGTTGCTATGCGACCTCATCCTTTTGATGTATGGGCTCAGATGTCTGATATCATTCTTGGTGGGAGGCGCAGACCGTTCAACCTCGGTGAAGCAGTCAGCGGTCTTGATAGAAATGTGAAGACTGTATCGCTTCTTGTGAGCTGGAAGTGTACGTGGGTTAAAAGCGGAGAGCTGACGATCGGTGTTTTAGGGCGAGACTGGCAATCAAGACCAATGGAAGGAGGAAGATCAAGGATCTGAGAGAAAAGATGAGAGTAAACGTACGGGGATTGGTTCGATATACCGCGGATTCCAAAGTTTCTTCACTACTGACAAGTGAATACAATCATATATACGTACTATACTCATAGCTTGACACAATACCAAAGCAACTTTATAGTACTGTACCTTATGGCTCGGTCGGGCTCACACATCGCCACTGACCTTTTACCTAAGGGTACGCCACAATGCTTATCTCCTAGGGAAATGAGGTTTATATCGTCCACCCTGAGATGGAAGAGATCTGAACGCGGGGTCTCCACACTCTATCTATAGGTCAAGTGGACAAATGTTACTACAGTGAAGAATGATAACGTCTTTTCTTTTCTTTCACCATCATCTTAGTATCTTCATCACTCCCGTCATCACTCTACTATCAGCATACCAGATGTAGCCCATCATCATCATCTACCCATTGCTACCCAGCTCATCAACGTTGTATCACTAATCCATCTTGTTGTCATTTTTACTCTCTGTCTGTATCACCATCACCATCACCGTCATTTCTCACGGTCATCGATTCCAGCCCTTATCATCCTAAGACATATACATATCACTGGAATCACAATCATATCCCTTAAATCCACTCTATTTCCTATTCTTACCAACCCTATCTCCTGTTGTACTTTTTACTCCTGGCCTTTTCACGCCCCACCATTTCATTGTACACTCTGCATCATCTCCTCCTCATCATCAAATCGTCTCAAGCGAGACGACAAGATGACGTCCTCACCCATCACCATGCCAGACCCACCACAGACACCAGCCATATCATCCAGAGAAAGATCAGATACCATCCTCACAACCTCCTCATCCGACTCCTTCCCTCACCCTCTGACACCGCAGACCCCTTCCATCCTAGGTGTACTCACCACTCAACAGACGATCCCGTACAAGACTATTAATGTAGAATCACCCACCGATGTGCTGGGCTTCACCAGAAATCGTCAGAACAGTTATGGTTTCGGGACGACCCTACTCTCATCCTCACCAGAGATACAAGGTCATTCTTCACTAGTCGAAGATCCTGAATCTATCCTTCCTATCCATACTACCATTCCTCAACTCGAGCCTCCCCTACAGCTCAATACCGGTCCTACCGATATCGCCCAACAGGAAGACCGTCTCACCGACCCCAATCGACTGAGCATCTCGACCGACGGAACAGCAGACATATCCGATAACGCTGCCAGCCCCAATCGTCGATCAAAGCTCAAAGCGGTGGTCAGGAGGAAACTTGAAAGGTCCAAAAGCTCTTTCAGAAGTCTACGCAGATCGAAAGAGGATGGGGGGGACGATCACGACAATACTCTGAGTAGTCCACCTTCCTTATCCAATCTCAGCGTTCATGGCACCTCACCCGCCCAGGCAAATGGGAGCTCCTCAATGACCATACCCAGACCTGGGAGATCCAGATTGAAATCACTCTTATCCATGTCCCGAGCGCCCTCTTCCACATCTATCCGATCGACCCATGTGACTTCGGCGACTCATCGGCAAGGTCATCCTCCCCTCACCAGCAGTCATATTGGGCATCATGAGATCACTGTGAGGGATTACGCTCATCATCCGCTTGTTGGGCTGCCGGTCGGTGCTCGGACTCGTCATTTATCGGTTGATGGGGTCGTTCAGCTCAATCGTATTACCCCTCTGACCGAAATATACCATAGAGATGGCATTGAACGTGCTCGTGAGCTCCCGGATGAGCCAGCTACCATAGAAGAGGAATCGCAGATAACTCATCCGGTGCGAATTGCTCGACCCCGTGCGTTGTCCATGCCTCTGCTCGATACTACCGCCACTGCTCTGTTGGTAGAGGAGCCAGAGGAGATTGCGGAAGAGGAGCGCAACTACTTCGATACCGTCTTACCTCGGGAACTCAAAGTGCTCATCATGAAGACTTTGCTAGAAGTACACATCGCCGAAGGAGGAAATACTAGATGGAGCGGGGAACCGGGAGGTCGAAGAGAGTTGATCAAGCTTAGTAGGGTGAGTGAACCTCGCTATGGAACAGTGCTTACTTCGTAGGTTTCCAAAACATGGCAACATCTCTGCCTCGATGGCCAACTATGGTCCCATCTCGAACTTACGCCATACGCCCACGTTATGCATCCCAATACTGTCAAACGGATCCTGAAATACTCTCTACCATTCATCACCACCCTCTCCTTCCAGGGACTAAACCGCCTCCGGGGAGCGGCACTGATCCCTTTCCTCTCGCCGTTTGATTGGTCCCCCCACCCTCGCTCTGATGGCCTTACAGTGTGGTTACCTAATCTTCGACATCTCGATCTACGAGGGACGCATAGATTAAGCCCCTCACATATTAGTTCAGTCATTGTTGGATCACCAGGTCTCAAGTCCATCAACCTCAGAGCCGTCGAATCGTGTACTTCCGAAGTGATCCGTACTATCGCTAGATCGACTCGAGTCCTGGAATCACTGGACGTATCAAGATGCAAGGAGCTGACACTTGGTGATATGATTTTCCTGATCAATGCAATGGACGAATCTCAATGTTCCAGGTTAACAACCCTCAAAATAGGAGGACTGAAATCCTACGGAAGACACGCGTCGGAGTTCTTACCTCTCCTCGCTAGACGGTTGGTCAACCTGGAGGTACTAGATGCTCAAGAATGTTTACATCTCTTCGATGAGGATTTCGAGAGATTCGCCATGGCACTCAAAGAAAATGGAAGGAAGAGTCCTATTAGACATCTGAATTTGAGTGGATGTTCCGCATTGAACGGACAATTCATGGTCCACTTGACTGGGATGCTACCGAATCTACGTATACTGGAATTTGCCAATCTTACCCATCTGTACAAAGAGGAGGGCGGGTCCCCGGACGACGATCTCCCGTTGATGAGATTCATGAGGACAATACCTAGTATCGAGAAGATTGATCTAGACCTTACTGGTGTGAATGGCGGAGTGACCGATAGGGTGATTGATTCGTTGTCCAAGTACAGGAGCGAGGAGACGGACGAGATTGTGGGTAAGGGGTTGAGGGAGTTGAGGATTGGGAGTGCGAAGGATGTGACGGCTGAGGGGATTTGTAGGTTGATTAGGAATTGTGAGGGATTGGGTGTGTTGGAGATTGATGTGAGTTTGGGTCTGTGTGTGCTTACATCATCACGTGGACGACCATTTTGCATCTCTTCATCGTAGTGTATAACAAGAGAATGGAGATTAGCTGACACGTTGAAATGGACGTAGAACACAGCAGCGGACAACTCTGTTCTTCGGAACTTCCTCAAACTCCACCCCAAAGGTCGTATATCCATAATTGACTGTCGAGCTATAACTTCCTCCGAGCTCGATAAGTTGGATAGCAGCACAAACACTCGAATAGGTCACGAGGGATGGCAATTCGCACCATTCACTTATACAGCTTTGGAACTTGCCGCAGGGCAGGGGACTAGAGGGGTGGTGAAGAGTTTTTCAAGTTGGCGAAATACTGTGATCCCCCGATCATGGAGGGAGATAAGGAAAGAGTCGGATAGGGAGGCTAATATCAGGGCTGCGAGGGAATATCTGCAAGATGGGGATTCCGAGGAAGAAAGAGAAGGGGAAGGTGAAAGGAAGAGGAGGGGGAGTTGGTGGACTATGGGTGTTTCTTCTGGAAATAACATGGATATGGATGGGGGGTGGGACGACGCTGAGGCTGAGGGGGGCGGGGAGGGGGTGCTTGGTTATGTGAGGTTGGGTTTGGGTTTATTTCGGCATGACTCTTCGTGTCTCAGTATACGTTTCGTTGTATCCCTTTGGATGTTTTGTATCTACCGTTTATGATCTGTATACTCCTTTTTCTCACTTATCGTTGTATTTCAATTTTGATTAAACTTATGACTATATTAGTATGACATATGAAGTGTAAATCCATCTGTACCAATGAGCACCTCTCACATTCAAGCACAGACGATCTATCCTGACTCGCATGCACTGGCTTGTTAGATCTTGTGAAATGGATGAATATATGCATTGTTGTAATGGAATGTATTCATGAAGAAAGAGAAGATGGAAATGTATACAACTTGATTTGGGTTCACCTGCGTCCCACGACTGTCTACCTGTACTGGATACGCGTATTCGTTATTTCTGTAAAATGCTGCGAGACAACTTCAATCCTATAGCTGGGCCTGCAATACAGAGTGAAAACACATCAGTACCTTTCGTCTGCCGTTGAATGACGTAGGGTTAGAAGGTATCTCACCTTGAGTGGTATCTCCTCTAACGTGAATTGTACATCAGTACCTCCCTCCCTCCAAGTAAAATAAGAGAGACGACTCACCCCACTCCAAGCCATATCCCATCTACGTCCATCTCACTCGCGATATCACTCAGATCCCCAACGAAGGGTTTATCGTCCGGTGTGAGAGGAGCGGACCATTGTGTCTGAGATAGGATTAGGGTGCCGGATGATGAGCTGAATGTGGGTGAGAGGGATTCAATGTATTTCAGGAAACTTGGGCTGTTGTTTGTTGTCGTTGGGATGGGACGGGATCTTGGAGTGGGGAAATCGTGTTAGCATGGTGTATCTGTATCTCATACTTTGTAGGGAGTAGCGCCAATAGATTTCGTCATCCGACTCACACCATAATCTTACCATCATCTCTCACTACCAGCGTGACCTCTCCCGCTCCCTCTTCTTCCTCCTGATTGTGACGTATCATTACAGCGCAAGGACGATGTTTCTGCTTAGTCTTCAATACAAGCCCTTCCCAATCCCTCCTACCTACATCTAGACCTGGTACCTCTCCTCCCAAGAATGTGCCGAGCAAAGAAGGAGTCTTAATGCCCGTGCAGAGTACGATGGTATCCGCTCGAAGATGGACGATCTCCTCTATACTATTTATGATTTGCACTATATTTATCCCGTTCACCACTCTCCGGCTTGACTTCTGGTTGTCGAAGGTGAGTGAGGTTGCTCGGGCGATGCGTAATGATCCCCCTGGATGGGTTAGGAATAGGCCGCAGAGATGCCGAGTGAGCTCGGAGGGATTGATTATTGCTGTGGTGTTTGGGGAATGGGGGTGAGGATGGTCTATCTGTGCTGTGGAGGGGAGGAATGGGACGGACGGAGAGGAGGAGGGATGGCCGTTGGACGTGGATGTGTTGGAGGGGTTGAGGGTTGCGTTCTGTCATATTACAAGATTGATCAGCTGAGTTTTATACTTTTTGTTGGAGAATTGTGGATAGTGCATGTGTATGATGTTGTGCAGCACAGTTCGGTCCTCGTGTCAGTGTACATCCTACCGTGAGCACTCACATAGAAATCTATAGGTTTATACCCCCATTTTAACTCCCCTCCGTAATCTCTCGCCAAGGTCTTATGAAGATCAAAACCTATCGTCGATAATTCTGAAGTTGAATTGTTCTGATCAGCCAGTGTGTGTTTTTGAGGTGTCCGCACCAGCGAGAATGCCAACACCAACTCACCATCGTCTTGATTCCTGACCAACAACCCACTGGCATACCCACTACTCCCCGTACCTACATTATTTTCCTCCACTAGCGTTATCCTGCTCTCCGGAGGAAGGTCGGGGTGTCTGGAGAGATGATAGGCTGTTGATACGCCTATCAACCCCCCTCCGACAATTACGATCTCTCTGGGCCGGGATGGGGAGGGGGTCTTGGTCATGGTGTGTCTGCTGATTAGTGGGGTAACTCCTCACAAGGCATAAGCTGTAAACTTCACTGAACTCGAACGATGAGAAGTGATCTAGGAATGAGATTATACGTATCATTAATGCATACATATACATATATGTGTAGATACCTTCACCACCACCCTCTGAGATCGGCCATGGCTTTGATGTTTCAAATATTTCAGGTTTCAGTAGACCAGATCAGATCAGATCGATAAACCAGTCTATCGAATATGGACATCGATCGCGTATGAGTTAATATTCAAGTCTTGATGACGTGTGATCCTCCGAATTCAGATCGGAAGGAAGGGGTCAGTAACTCTGACACGTGGTTATCACCTAATCCTCATCCTTTTTACCCCACAGCCAATCGGTGTCTGGATCTACTGTACGACCAGTGGGTTCTTCAGCTTGGATGTGCGGCTACAAGGCACGACCATCGCAAGTACGATACTAGTATGATCCACCACCAATGTACAGGTGCCTTTGCCTGCCTGCTCTGTGTATGGTGTGATTGAGGTGACTGGATCTTAGTAAGCACGCATACTAGATGGGTGATTGATAATCAACAGACCAAAGTGACGTCATGTATTATCTCGAATTATTCACTGTGTATGTATATCTGCAGATAAGATATCACTGTGCTCCCTCATTTACTTCTTTGAACGTTGATTTCCACACAAATTCACATTTCACCATGCCATACTCCACACCCCCTTTCAGCCCTACCATCTCACTTGAGCCATTCACCCTCTCCATCCCTGACAACGACCTTGACGAGCTCAAGACCTTGATCAGGTTATCGAGGCTCCCCAAGAAGACTTATGAGAATACGCATGCTGAGGAGAAAGGATTTGGAGTGGGCAGAGAATGGTTAGAGGGGACGAAGAAGTACTGGCTGGAGGGGTATGACTGGTATGTTGAGTTATGTTGTGTTTCGCATTCGTTTGGTCCTGGCCTCATCTCGTCTTGTCGTTACTTTACCTTGGATACTGGATTTCTACGATTCTTTGGGATGGAAAGATGGCCAAGACATTAAAACTGAAACTGACATGGAAATTGAATAGGAGAAAACAAGAATCCCGCATCAACTCACAACCAGCTTTCATAACCACTGTGACCAACTCTGATGGACTGGAATACAAGATTCACTTCGCGGCGCTATTCTCTAAGAGGAAAGATGCGATTCCCATTATTTTGAGCCATGGATGGCCGGGAGCGTTCATTGAGTTTCTGGGGTTGATGGAGGTTGTTAGGTCGAAATACTCTGAGGAGGAATTACCGTGAGTGATCCAAAGTTTGATGAAGGAAGGATGGGGTTGACGGGGTGTAAATGGGACTGTGTCTTCTTTCGTATCGAGAACTCCTGTCTACATCTCTCTAATCTAAGAAAGGGAGAGACCTCGAAAACGGGAAAGCTCTATACGATATATGCTAATGAATCGTGTCTCCATTTTATCGCAGATACCACCTCATCTTCCCCTCTACCCCGGGATACCTGTTCTCCTCACCCCCTCCCCTCGATCGAGAGTTCTCGGTCAGGGATGTCGCGTACTTGTATGACCAACTTATGAAAGGACTTGGATTTGGGGATGGATATATGGCGCAGGGTGGAGATGTGGGCAGTCATATTACGAATGAATTGGGTAGGAGCCATAATACATGTAAAGGTGAGTTAGGTGCTAGGAGGAAGAGAGGTCGTAGTGCATATATATATACTCTATCCGCTATCATATTATCCTCTCTATTCTCGGAAACTTACGCTTCCCTTTTAAATCCCAGCAATCCACCTCAACATGCGGGTCTTCCAATCCCCTCCCGAAGGAACCCCCGAATCCTCCCAACCGTGGGGTATCCCCGAGTTCCTCACCCGCATGCAAAAATTCGGATACAACCTCGAACACGCCACTCGACCTTCCACCATTGGTCTCGTACTGGGTTCCAACCCCATCAGTCTGTTGTGTTGGATCGGCGAGAAATTCGTGGAATGGTCCGATGAGACTCCACCGCTGGATACGATCTTGACGTTCATTAGTTTGTATTGGTTTTGTGATACTTTCCCGAGCAGTATTTTCAGCTATAGATATGTGAGTGTCATTCTTCTATCGGTTGTACTTTGTGACACCCCATCACACTTCACAAATGTGTTGTGTTGTGTGAGACGTCGGTTCAAGGCGGATGGCCGAAAACAGGCTAACCTGCTTCTCACTCGATGAACTAGGGCTTCGGATCTCAAAGACATGTCCAATCTGCTGAAAAGGAGTATCAAAATACACCAACTGGATATAGCTACTTCCCCAAGGAGATCGTTCCTACACCTGTACATTTTGTGAAGACGGCTCATAATTTAGTATGGAGCAGAGAGCACAAAGCGGTAAGTGAAACAGGCGGAAGGACTTGATGTTGAAAGGGACCGTTGGGGATAGTCTGTTGAGCTAATCGACGTGACACGCAGGGAGGTCACTTCGCTGCTCTCGAGGTTCCTGAGACGCTGTTGGACGATGTGGAAGATTTCGTCAAGCAAGTTTGGCCAGAGGTGTCGAAATGAGGTTCGGTTAGATCGGATGAGACTCGGAGAGCTGTAAATGCCTATGGAAGTGAATAGGACTCGGGACTGTCAGTGTGGTTGTATTTTGGAGAATCGACTGCTTTGTATATTCCTTTCTGAGATAAACCCGATGTGTATGAAGGTATAGCCGATTTGTTGTTCAGACCATCAGCATACGTTCCTCTCTACTCGTTGCACTCTGCCAGCAACAAGGTAGAGGTCGACGTCGCCCGTTGCTATGTTTGGCAACTTGATGTGGGGCACCAACCTGAACCAAGAGGAATGTTGTGCTGACCACGTGGTCAAATCCTTGAGCGGGAATCTGATTGTGGGTGGTCCGAGCGTGTTGATGTGTTAAAAAGGTAAACACAGCCACAAACAAATGAATACGAGTAAAACCACCTTTTCAGCCTTGGCCCATTTGTCAATATATCACTGTTCATCTCTTTACATTCCTTCTACTATTCATACATACCTCCATACCTCTCTGTACCTTTGCATCTCACTTGAACATTACTTCCTTGGCATCGAATAGAAACACTTCGACATTGAATGGAAGGAAGCAGAAGTAGAACAATGAAATTATCATCCCTTGCCCTACTGGGCTTACCATTCCTTTACCTCACCTCGGCCCTACCTAAAATAACAAGGACTGGTAAATACCTGTACGATGAGAGTGGGAGCAGGTTCTACATCAAGGTGAGTCATCCCCTAATTATCATCTGATCCGCAGCTGATTATGCTTGTTTTGGGTGTATATAGGGAGTAGCGTACCAACCTCAGGGTGAGGCTGCTGCGTCGTCAGAGGCGAATGCTGCGAAGTGAGTCTATCTTGATTTCCTAGTCGTATGATGTGGAGAAGAGTTGGTACTGATGTTGATGTCGAACGTGAACGCAGTGGTGGATTTCCTGAACCGTAAGTTGCATCCTATCATCGCATTTGCCACCTCCAATCATCTGTCATATTGTCTTGGCACACTCTCTTCTGCCTCCTTGGGACGTCAGCTGATAGCCTCCTTGCCCTTGCTCGTGCCCATAGCTCATCATTCCATGACCCCTTGTCCTCCGCACAGAACTGTACAAGGGATTTACCATACCTCAAGCAGCTGGGTGTCAACTCCGTTCGAGTGTATAGCGTGAATAGCAGTTTGAACCATGATGATTGTATGAAGACGTTGAGCGATAATGGTATATATGTTTTGTGAGTAGATCTTTCTTTGCTCTTTCCTCCCCTTCTCACGGAGTACCTCCCTCCTTCATTTATCTGCTCACCCCCAAACCTCCTTCTCTTTATTCAGCTCGTACACTTCAGCTAATATTCTTCGTACGGTTTCAGACTCGACGTATCTCTCCCTCTCAATGGTTCCATCGACAGATCATCCCCCTCCTGGTCTACCAACCTACTCAACGAGTATATCTCGACAATCGACGCTTTCAGGAAATACGATAATATTTTGGGATTCAATATTGGTAATGAGGTGATTACGCAGGTTAGCAATACCAATGCTGCTCGTGAGTAGTCCCTATTTCGCTTGTGAGGAATTGAAGAAATACGGTATGAATTGAGCAAACGAAGGAGCTTCCATGTGGGATGCGATCCCCGATGAGGGGGCTTAACACTTGAAATACCTAAACATCTTGCAAGAAGCAAGGGGAATGACCGATTGCCCGTTCGAAGCAGAGAATACTGGCTGACCTGAATTGTCTTACCACCCCAGCCTACGTCAAAGCCGCCGCAAGAGATATCAAAGCGTATCTCAAATCTGTCGGATCCTCTGCTCTCGTAGGATACTCAGCCACAGATGGAGATGCGGATTTCAGGAATTCCTTGGCTGAATATTTTACTTGTGGGGGTGATGATATTGCTGTGGATCTGTATGGTAAGTCAGCTCTCGTCCAATGACCCATTCAAGCAAAGCTGATGATGATGATGATCGGTTGGTAGGTTTGAACAACTACGAATGGTGTGGAGATTCTTCGTATAACGCTTCTGGATGGGCTGCGATCGTATCGGGAATGCAGAATATCCCTGTTGCTACCTACATGTCTGAGTTTGGGTGAGTCCAGTCATGGTACATCACGCAGAGGGAAACCAGACCCTGATGTTGAGTGTTTACCACAGATGCATCTTCTCCCCACCTCGATTGTGGACCGAGGTCGCCGCCTTGTTCAATACACCCGTATCCGACGTGTTCAGTGGCGGTATGGCTTTCAGCTATTTCCCTACTTCGGATGGTGAGCTGGATTTTCTCGGCACTAGTCTCTGTAGAATGCCAAGCTGACGCAATGTTTTTAGGTTACGGGATGGTCACTTTCTCAGGTGATGGAAACACGTAAGCGGAACTTATCTTTGGTCTCTCGTTGGTCATCGTAATGCTGAGGGCGTTCCATGACTATAGCGTCACCACCTCCGACGACTTCAACAGACTCTCAACCCAATACAACGCCACTTCCCCACCCAACTCACCAGCCAAATCGTCCGTCACTGCTGGTCAACTCAATTGCCCTTCCGAATCTGCTTCGCTTGTGGCGTCGAACACCCTCCCTCCTACACCCAATGAAGCGGTTTGTAATTGTATAAACCAGAAGGCTTTGTCGTGTCTGGTTAGACCTGGTACGGCTAATTCGCCTACTATTGTGGGTGAACTGTTAAAGTGAGTAATGTTTGTGCTACGCACTTTGCTTTTGTCTTCCGCTTTTTGTCATTTCGTTTCCATATATCTTGGAAAAGTTTAACAACCTTTCAGGACGTTTCAAACCTATTTGAATCATGTACTGATCTTTTTGCTCTCACAGCTACGCGTGTCAACTCCTCGGATCATCCACCAACGGAACTGCCTCATGTGATCCTATCGGCGGGAACGGTACTTCAGGTACCTACGGAGAATTATCATACTGTTCTCCAGCTATCAAACTGTCTTACGCCATGTCAGCATACTACGAGTTCAACCCTGTGCAAACCTCTTGTGATTTCTCCGGAAATGCTACATTGAGTCCTACGAGTGAGTTGTTTAGATCTCCGTATCGAGTCGAGATCTCATGCTGATCTATGTTTGAAACAGTGCCCAACACAGCCGAAGATGCCTCCTCAGCAGCATCTCAATGTCTCTCCTCGGAACCTTCCGGCGGTGTTTTCACACCCTCCCCCGTTGCAAGTAACGGAGCGAGCCAAACTTCATCTTCGGCCAGTGGGAGCCGAACGAGCTCTGCGACCGGATCTGCAGGCAGTGGATCGTCGAATTCAGGAGCTTCGGCTACTATCTCTGGAAATGCCTGGGTCGGTGTGGTAGGATTGTTGGGTGCTGTGCTGGGTGGTGCGGCTATGGTTCTTTAGTTTGATATTGTTCCAGGGTGTAGGTGTAGATAAAGTAGAGCCGAGTGGATGGTAAATGGCAATGGATATGGACATTATAATTACAAGTATGTATGAGTATTGCATGGTATGGTATGGGTGATTGGACATTGAGTATGGTTTGTGATATTTGCGTTTTTTTTAGAATATCGGCGCAGTACTCGATTGATCGCATCGGCATAGGACGTCCAGGTTGTAAACTTAGGAATTCGTATCTGTTCCTTCATGATTCCAGTGAATCAGTTCCGGCGGTTAACGAATGTCCAAGGTTGCGTTTGACGTCACAGTGAGATAGAACCTCCACTTATGCGTTCATCGTTGTGAGATTGGGACTACATAATTCTATGGATGTCTCTTTCGATTATATTCATTCACGAAGGTACTATTTATAAGGCAAAGCTCTCTTTATGCTTGACCCGCTGTAAAGAAACCCAGAGTAAAAGAACAGGATGTCACCAATCACCTCAGCAGAGCTCAACTCCCTCCCTATTGGGTATGCTACGCCGAGTTTGGGGTTGAACCCTGCCCATACGCTTGAGATCAAGTTTCAAGCTATGCAGAATAACGGGTGGAAAGAGGTTGAATTGGGTTTTGGAAACTATGTAGCATGGGTGAGGGGAAGAGTCAATCTGTAAGTTGTGTGCTGGCTTTGGGTTTAACTCTCTTTCTTTCTTCGTTTCAAAGATGGCACCTGGATCGGCGGCCAGATCAGTCTTCGTGAACGCGAAAGCTGATGCCCCACCCACCCAGCCCTCCTTCAACCTGTCCAGAAGAATGGAAAGTAGATGACGAGCCTGATCCGTCCGACTCTACTATCTGGCAAGCCATGTACGACCACGCTGAAGAGTTGAAAGCTCTGGCTGGGAAGTACGGATTAAGGTTGTTGATGCTTCAGCCCCTGAACCAATTTGATGGGTGGCCGAAGGGACATGAGAGGGAAGAGTGGTGTAGGAGGAAAGCGGAGAGGTGGGTGGGGTTGTGTAAGCTTTTGGGGGTGGAGTATCTGCAGGTGAGTGATTTGGCTTCGGGATGAGTGTACGAGTTGTACCATTGGAGTGAGGTTGATTGGGGTAGAAATCATGTATGCCAAATAAGGGAACGAGCTGACTATATTCGTATTCCCTTTTTTCGGGTTTAGGTCGGGGCGAACGACGAAGCCTCTGCGGACGGGGGGGACGACAAGACTGCGTCCGACCTCGCTTGGCTGGCTGATCTGGCTAAACCAGTCAAAATCGCATATGAGCCGTGGTGCTTCTCGCCGAGGTATCCTACGTGGGAGGCGTGCTTGGAGATCGTCAAGAAAGGGGTGAGTGGGGTTCTCAGAACAAATCGGGTCTATATATGTGGGAATATCGCACTGTAGTCAAGCGAAGGCTATTGATATTTACGAAACTCGTTTCTGGCTGATGGACCATCCTGCGGATTCAATCTTTATAAGAATTCGAAACCTACATTGAAAAGATCGCTTACTAACCCCCATTGTCTTCGTACCAGAACCGACCCAACCTAGGCCTATGTCTCGATACAGCCCAAATGGCCCTCTCACCCACATACGGCTACGACCCCACCTCATCCACCCCTCCCCCATCCTCCAACTTCTCAGAGTTAATTGACAGGATCAAAGCCATACCCAAAGAATTGATCTTCTACCTTGAAATATCGGATGTCCTCCCTCCCACTCCTGCGTTGACACATGGAAGTCCATTCGACGAGTGGCATAAATCCCAGGGAGCCGATACGCCTACTAGGTCCTCGTGGGTCTTATGTGGAAGGGCTGTACCATACGTCGGTAGGAGTGCGGGTAAGGATGTGAAGGATGAGAAGAGGGATATGGGAGTGGCGAGAGTTGGAGAGGTTGCGAGGGCTGTTTTTGATACGGGATTTAGGGGTGAGTGTACTGTGGTACTTCTTTTGCTCTGTGATCAATCTACGTATCCTGTATATCACATCACTCAGATAAGTCGAGAGGAGATTGACAAGCTGACCCACGCTCACTCGCAGGCCCGGTCATCTGGGAACCGTTCGAGGCCCTCGTGATGGAAACTGAAAATACCGGGGTGCCCGAGCTTTACGCGCAGGTTGGCAAGGTATCGAGGGAGAAGCTATGGGAGGAGGTTCTGAGTATTTAGTGTGTGTTGATCGAAAATAAGGTATCTCACGCCCAAGATGGGGGAATGAGGTGATGGATCTAGTCGGTGCCTTGTGTGATTGTCTCATCTTGGATCTAGTCAACCGAGTAATAATGTGGATGCCAATGCACCATGTCACTAACAACTGTACTATGGACTATGGTACCAACATACACCCCCCCTGCTCCGCTTTGATCCTCTGATAAAAAGGGTAAAAGGTCTGAGCTCATCATGTACACCGTATACTGACCATGTTTACTGATCGGACCTCGCACCAGCATTGCACCCAGATCCCTCCCCCCCCCCCCCCCCACTCGCCGCTCGCCACTGCCCACTTGTGTTTGATGATGAAACGCATACACAAGCACATCCTTTGAGACCCACCTTATGCCCGAAGGCAAGCTTACTACAGTATGGTGAATCGGGGCTGAGTTGATCGGAGTTGACTGATGGTCTACTATACTGTGTCCGTGAGAGTGAGAACAAGCTTGAATTGCGCCCTTCTTCTTGTTACCATCAAACAAATACATACATATACACATATCATGAAAACAAAGTCATCTATATAAAAGGAACCATCATTCGCAATCTTCCCTCTCTTTATCCCCTCTCAGCTCATCTCAGATAACCTTATTCCCTTCAGTCACTTGAAATATCATGACCTCGGTTCGAACCCGGTAACTTGCATTGAGAATGTCCAAACGACCCACTTCACCCCATGCAGACGATGAACAGCGAGGGAAACCAAAACCCAGAGCCAAGTCTTATGGACTGGGATTGATGCTGCGTGGTCATGATAATCAGGATTCGGAATCATCTTCAGCGGTAACGCAGCAAGGAGAAGGGGAAGAAGCGATCAATGTGGACGACCAAGGTACGGGTACGGGTACGGTGGCTGATGATGGTGAGTTACTTGTCAGGTTGCCCTGTCCGTCACATGTCACGTCGCACACAAGCTTTGATCGCTTCTCACTTGTCATTTCGAAATTTACCGAAAGCTGAATAATCGTTATGTAACTTATTGATGTGTTGATGCGATGGCTTGGCAGATACGACCAAATCCCCACCTCCAAACTGGTTACCCACCTTACCCGTACAAAAGGATAAACCCACCTTACCTTTTCTTGGATCTCAATCTCAATCTCATCCCCATCCCCGACCGTACTCCTCGCAGCAACCACAGCAACAGCAACAGCAACAATCAATAGCAATGACACTTGGTGGTACCACCCCCGCACACCCATTATCGCCTACCCCCTCTTCCACCGAAAATTCAACCCTTCCGCCACTCACCCCTCAAACGCAGTATGCCCCTATGGGAGGTGTTGGATCGGGATCGCAGGGCCCACCCAGTCCTACGGGGTCGAGCTTCACTTTCACGTCGAGTATGCAGCATGCTGTGTAAGCGCACTCGAATACTTTCGATGCATGCTTGATTTTGTACTGACTTGTTAGATGTGTTTAGGTTTAGGGAAGATGAGGGGAGACTTTATAATGCTATTCAGGGTGAGTGGGTGGAGTGGCGAATTGGATATTTTAAGCTGATATGATACAATCTATGGATGACAGATGATTATGCACTTCCCGCCGGTAAGCTGACAGCAAACACCATCCCTTGGAGAAGGCGAGCGAGCTAATGGTCGGTGAGATACTAGATACTGAAGAAATCCAGGTGAGCTTGACTCAACATCATCTGGTCTCAGCGATATGTACGGTGTAGCTGATATATTCATTTGATGACATCAGAGACTCGATATCCAGCACCATGCTATTCGTATAGTAAGTTCAAGACACATAGCAAAACGTATCGAACTCACCTGGAAGTTGATTAGCTGTTCGGCGGTAATTACCTACCTCATGTGGGCGAATTCTTGCGGACCCACTCACCACTAGGTAAGAATATGCGAGTGCTGGACCTGGGTTGCGGTACTGGTACTTGGTGTTTGGAGATGGCCCGGGAGTTCCCCGAAGCTGAGTTTATAGGTGTAAGTGGGGCAGGTTCTGCCTTCGACAACGAGTAAGGAGAGGTACAGTAACGGTAACTGGATTCAACGTTTTGTGATTTGCCAACCAGATCGACCTGGTACCGATCCAGCCTGATACATTACCCGACAATTGCTCGTTCGCCATGGACGATATCACCAAGGGACTACCTTATCCTGATGGGACATTTGATCTGGTCACTGGTAGACTTCTGGTTATGGGGGTAAGTGCGATAGCTCTCATACCTCTGAACAGTCTCCCATAAATACCATGACGATCGAGGCTCTGTCAAGACTTCTTCATGATGTTGGATCTTAACTTTCATGCGATTAGCTCCGTGATTACCCTTCTCTTCTTGTGGACATAGCAAGAGTGATCAAGCCCGGCGGGATGTACGTAGCTACTGAACCTGATATCAACTTGATCTTACCTGAGGGACAATCTCAAAGAGAGCTCAAGGGGTGGAACAGGTGGGAAAATGGACTACAAAAGTAAGTAACTTGGGTAATTCCATTGAACTTTTCCATCATAGCAGCACGTCTCTGTTATTCTTGTTCACGACTGTCGCTGACAAGACCCTACTCGATCTTCAGAGCAATGCTCAATAGAGGTACAGACCCCCAACTTGCCCCCAAACTACCCCAATACTTTACGGACTCAGGTCTCTTCCAGCAAGTGGACTCGGTAGCGCTGGATTGGCCACTCACACCGTGGTCGCAGGGTAAGTGATGTACTGTACTCTATTGACATTGGCATTGTATTGACTTGATTTGACGTATGCACTTCAGACCCAAAACAACGCTCAGTAGGCTCAGTGATGATTCGCGATGTCAAGCAGTTCCCTGATACTTCGCGTTTACTCATCATTGACGGTGCGGGGATCTCGCCGACGGAATACGATGGAATCAAGATTAGGTTTTTGCAGGAGATCGAGATGGATTGGAAGATTGTTTGGAAGTTGTGGGCCGTCTGGGGTATCAGGTTGGCCTGAGGGTGGGCTTGTGCTGGGAATTGCTGGGTGGGGTGAAGAGGATATTTCATTTGGATTATAATGCTGAGTTGGATGGAGAGTGTATAATGTTGTATATAATCTTATAATCTTATAATGACTTGATATGACTTGTAGTGAACCTTAGTGTGGCACTCGTTCGGTAACGTGCGCGTACTGTACAGTAAACATCGCATCGATCACCGAAGGTCAATATTGAGCTTCTACGATGCGATACAAACTCCCAGCGTATCGCCCTGTCTTCTCTCAAATCTACAATGACGTTGGCGATCTCACCTTCCTTTATATGTCTTCGCTGGGCTATGTGAGATGGGCTATGCATCGTACTGAGAGCCGAGTATCAAGGTACTGTACATCTTGAGAAGTCGAGCGGCGAGGTGGATTTCTATAAATGGTATGATAAGGTTCGTGAGATGAGGGAGTGGCGACCTAGCATCAAAGTGCTGTGTTGTAACATTCATTCATTCCAATCAACACGTTATTCTACCCAATCCCACAGCATTCACTTCGTTCTACACAGAGCATTCCACCGTACAATAATATAGATCACAGTTTACTTGCGAATTCGAATACAGTCAAGTGATATTGATCAACATGTTCCGCCGCCCCCCTCGACCAGGTCCCCGTCCGCGCGCACCCTCGCCTGACCCCCCGATCGGAAAATGGTGGGGTGATTTGAGGCGTTACGATTCGTATATTGAGCAAGAGGGGGAGTATCGACCTGGTTCTGACTCTGAGGCGGATGGGTATGGTACATCCCCTGAGGAGAGGTCAGATGACAGTACGGGCGAAGACGAGGTGAGACGTGAACGCGGACGTGAGTCGGGTGGATATCACCCTCAGCACGACTATGGGACGGTTCAGAAATCGCAATCAACTGGAAATACAGGTACGAGTGCAGCAGGAGAGGACTTACCACCTCGGTACGAAGAGATCTACCTCGATCTTGATCCGACCCGCACGAGCCGGAATACGACGGAGGGATCGTCCAGTAGGATCGATCCTGATCCGATACCAATCCTGACTGAGATCACCGGCGGCTCTAGCTCTACTCCCATAGCATCATCGAGATCTACCACCTCGAAGCATTCAAAATCCGGTCCTTCCTCTTCCTCTTCGAAATACACTCGCTCGTCCACCCGATCCCACGCCGGTACTTCGAAGAGTGAGCATAACGATATCTTCGCTGGGATGCCGAGCATGTCTTCAACGATGACTTATGGACATCCTTCGTACCCTCACTCGGGTTATCGGCCATATCCTGATGGATCATACGTTTCCAATAACCCATACTTTCCTCAACCTCGACCTCACCATGGATATCAACCTTATTTATCTCCCCCTCGACGTTTCCACGTACCTCCTCAGCCTCAGCCTCAATTCCAAAATATGATCAGATCATACCTCATTCCATCCCAATTAGCCCTGCAACCCACAGATGGTATCACGTACGTCCCGCATCGAGACGAGCGCTATACAGCGAAATCTACCGAGTCGCATCCCTATGCTCGCTCGGACCGCTATAGCACACTCAGTCAGGAAGATATCCAGATAGATCCACAGGATATAATCGTCTATCCCTCATCCTCCACCTCAACTCTTCCCTCATTCCACACCGATACCAACGGAGAGATTGATACGATCTCATCAACATCGTTGAACCTAAACTTCGACGACATCCTTCCGCCCCACCCTCGGGACATTTCAAATGGACGTGACGAGGCTACGCGACACAGAGGACGGTACGAGTTCTCTCTGAGCCTCTCTTTCTCTGCTGATGATGCGTCGGAATTTGCCGATGGGCTGAGAAGGGTCAGAGGGGGGTTGGAGGGGATTGAAGGGGCTATGAGGGGGAGGAGGTAGCTGATTTGATGTGAGGTGAACAATATGAAATGTCCAACGATAATTTTTTTGATTTGATAAATACACGAATGACGGAGTCAGAGGAAGAGGGAATTACTGGACTACTCCGTTCGCTCTCCGTCTTCCGCAGAGATGTTGAATTGTGTTGTGTTGTGATTGTTGATTGTATATCTACATTACAGTACCTTGCTCGAACGGTTGATACCCATAGAGGATTGGATCAAATCATACACGATGATTGTATCTGATTTTACCTGATATGATGTTTTACCTTAAACTTGTACCAAGCTTGAACACGTCTTCGACCTCAGTATTTGTGTTTAGTCTCGATTGTGACTATACTGTAGACAGTACTCCCCAGTTGGCAGTAGAGCCCTCAGCCGAAAATCGACTCTTGCAGTAATAAGTGTACAGTGATAAGTGAACAATGCAATGCATGAACCACCCAACATCACGCCAGTACTCCCAGCAACCAATGAATGTACTACACTCTAACCCCTTCTTCGGTGGATGCATCCTACTGCTGCCCCCTGCCCAACCCACTCATCCGTCCTATCCAACCCCATATACCTCTCAGCGTGTACCCCTGATACCTCATCCAAACGCCCACGACAGCTGTGAATGTAGTCGTAGCCAGCGTTATCGACGCGATCATCCGTACGCGCTGGGCAGGGGACATTGTTGATGAGGGACCTCGAGCGAGGGATGATGTTCTGGGAAAATTTACATGTCAGCGTAGCTCTAAAGAGTGGATGGAGAACATGATCAGGGAGACTTGGTATTCTGTAGGCGTTGAATCTTCAAGTTGCGAACCATATCACATGTATATCGTATAATTGATTACACTTGAGGAGGAACCAACGGCTTGATAGATTCTATGTATAGGAACCACTCACGGATTCAAGCCCACTCTCGTAACAGCCACCCAGAGATTCGTCATAGGCCCCAATCTGGCACTCACAGCCATAGGAGCGGGCAAACCTAACCTTCGGCAATAGGAATCAGGCTGGACTTCATGACGCTGCTGAGCTAGATCCAAATCCGACTTGGTAGCTACGAAGATAGCCGGTATGTGATCGAGCGAGTATTGTTGCTATATTACAAGAAATAAGACATCAGTTGATTGTCTCTGTACAGACTGATCGACATCGAGCATTTATGTGTGATACTGGCCGACGAGAATCAGATGTGTAAGAAGAGTAAGTGATGACTTACCCTCAAGTTCGATATATACGAAAACGAGTTGGTATCGCTCGAATCATGCACGTATATTATCACGTCGGCCATATCTAGTTTCTTGGAATTGCGTAATGTCTCGGATTCGTATTTTGAGCCGAACTCTTGTAGCTGTGAGTGATGGTAGACGAAGTTGAATGTCAGCTCCCTGAAAATACCAGTAGACGAAAGGATCACATCTCTCGACTACAAATTGGACGGAAAGACTGGGTTCGAGTATGTAGATTTAGATTTGAAATATTGGGTAGATATGCTCATTGCTTGAGAAGGTAAGTCCACTCACCACCAGATACTTCTCCTGCCCCTCAATCTCCACAGAATTCACCACGCTCAACACTTTCGTCGTGGGCTCATAACCTCCCGGCGATCCATCCTCATGCCCCCTGAATCCCTTATTCACAAACGACCTCAACAAACTAGTCTTGCCCGAACCAGTCGCTCCGAGGACATAACATAGGAAAACAGATCTCGTAACTTTCTTCTGCCTTCTATCCTGTTTTCGTGGTCTGGTAATATGCAGTGCTGTAGGAGTAGATAAGGGAGGTTCGGTCGATGCTGAAGGTGTAGATGAATATCCGAGATATGCCAGGTAATTTAATGTGGTCCGATGATCTAGTAATGTCGTCATTGACCATTGGGCTAACCATCCCTGTAGTGTCACTCTGCCCATATCGTCTGTAATTGTACTATCTGGGAAACCACTTGCGGACCAAGGATTACCCGGTGAAGTTGAGAACAAATCGTCTAGTTCAGATTGAGATAATGCGCCGTCCTGATCTTTGTCATATGCTTCGAAGATGTCTGTGAGGAATTGGTTGCCTAGTGGTGAGAGCTCGACGGAGCAGTCGTATGGGACGTCGAACCTGTGTAACACAAGACATCAGTATCTTGCGCTTGTGAGATTGAGGTCATATAGGAGACTATGTCCATAGATAGTCCAACAGCCGGGATGATGGGATGACATAAGTAAATAAGACCCAACGACATACCTCGGCGTCAGGAAGTCCTCTCTCAAATCCAAACCCTCTCCATACCCGAACTTCCTCAAGACCGTCCAAGTAGTCTCCATCCTACCCTGCTGTATAAATATCGTATGCAGATACAAGAAACCGAGTTCCGTTATCCCCTCTCCAGGTGGAGAGAGCACAGGCGGTGACTGACCCAGCTGACCGTAATTTGGATCGCGAGGTAGAGGGGTGGACGGGACAGAGTAGGTGGGCAGGGGAAGTACGGCGGATGGGTCATATGATCGGACGAGGTCTAGTATACCTTCTAGTTCTTGATACTGCAATGGGGTGGAGAAGCATTTTTGCTGTAGGAGATTTTAGAGGTTTTAGCGTTGATTCGCGTTACACATAGAACATGGGATATTATGCATGGAGGGAGCATGGCCAGAATGGGACTCACCTGGAACTGATTCAACTCTACCGCATTCAATAGTCCATCTTTATCTACATCTGATATCCTGAATATCCGCTTCAATGCTTCCAGACATTTGGGTTTCAGTGTCTGTCATAGTGAATGTCAGCTGCCTGTTCATGTTCTCATACTTAAGGTCAAACTGGAAGCTTACATGTTCTCTGGAATCGTATAGTGGTGCAGTCGGATGTAACACAGCTTTCTGAGCGAAGTAAAACACCTCCGATACGTTCAGTGGGAGTAATGCTGAACACTCTACTACCGTCTCCACTTCCTATCGCCAGATTGATCCTATCAGTTACTCGGTTCGACCTGGGTGCTGAGAATGAGCGATACGTAACTCACCTTGAACTCCCTCATGATAGGTGCTATCTCATCTTCTAATCCCTGATTTGTCACTTGTCCTCCCCTTAGATCTATCTTATTACCCACCAAAATCACCGGTATCTACTCATACACCGTCAGTTCAATTCCGATTCTGGGGAACAAGTGAGGTCGAATCAGCTCACATTTATACCTTCCCTTCTGAACAACGGTAACCAGTACTCCGCGACTCTATCAAAACTACTCGGTTCTGATATACTATACACCAGACATATTACGTGCGCTCGTGTGAGTTGCGACAAGAGGTGTGCTCGAGAACGGGGATTTGCTATTGATGGGTTCAGCAACGCAATTAGCTTTTTCTCGTGGAAAAGCGAGAGGAGGGTGGGACGTACATGAGGTATCCACTATTGAGGTTGTAACGTTCTCAGGAGTCACTTCTGGCGGTATAGTCACTTCGGGTACGACGTGTTGAACCTTCATATCACCGTCTCAGCTGGAGATACTATAGGAGAGGATCGGACCAATCGATTCACTCACATTATTCACGAATGATTCTTTTATTAGGGATGTTATTATTGATGATTTGCCTACTCCGTCTACATTGCATGATATGCATATCAGTCACCCTCGCCTCATATCTCACACTAGAGATCATTGATCTCATGCTTCATGCATGTATACATGTACTCACCATCGCCGACCAGTACTATTCTCACGAGATCACGTCGGGGCATTCCGGGTAAAGGTCAGTGCGACGAGTTGAGGTATGAGGTGTGTCTGTTGTGTTGAGGACCAAGGTGTCGGGATGTCGAGATGTCCAGAAACGAGTAGGTCCTCGCTGTTGCTCTATGGAGGTGATAGAGTGAGAACTGTAGTCGAGTGATCTTTGAGATAGGATGATGGGTGGCCGTCGAGGTATCAGAGTAGTATGATCCAAAATATAAAAGGATATGGAGGATAATTCGAGGGCCGACTTGTTACGCGGCACGGCCAAAATAAACATAATGAGATTTGATCCCGTTACTACCAGTAATATAGTAGCAGTATAAAGGGTGGCAATATTAACAGGGAATAGCAATAGCAACAGCGTCAACAGCATCATCACCATCTACAACTACATCTCATATGACATTCTCACTAAAGACAGCACACTACCCAACATGAGCACATCAGCACGTCCTCAGTCAGTAAGGGGGCTATACAGTCAGTGACACTCTGTTTCTGCAGTCGGATAGTGTAGACGCCTCGCTGACCCCCACCCCTCCCCTTAGCCCCCCCAGCAGAAGAATGGGTCTTCCTCCCACCCTCCGTCCAACCTCCCTCATCCTCATCTTCCGCACCCAATCCCACTGCCCCTCTCATCTGCCCTCGTCGTTCTCAACAGCAGTAGAAGATGATGAGAACCTAGCCATTCCAATGATGGGAAGACCGTTCAACCTGTTCCTCTCGGAGTATCTCACTACAGCTATGGGCATGCCCTTCGAAGTGGGGAAGACATTGTTGCAAGTTGAATATAGACCTCGAAGGAGGTTTGCAACGGATGAGGTGGAGATAGTTGAGGGGGTGAGGGAGAAGGAGGAGTTTGAACTGCAGGATGATCAAGTGAGTATCATCCCATTTCTTACTATAGGTCGTACTGATCATGGTGATGGTGTATATAGATAAGTAACCCCGAAGAAGCAGACATGTACTTCTCCGACAGACTTGCTCAACCTCCCGCACCGCTCGCTCCTCCCCCTGAGATCGTAGCGGAGACAGACGCAGCGGGGTATCTACCCGATCGTGAGTGGGCTATCCCCTTGTCCCTCAGTCTAAAATCATACATATATCCACCCCGTCGAATAACAATCATCCAAGATGTCTTCGATATTTCTTCACATCCTCATTCCTTCATATTATCGTACTCTGTCACTTCAAGCTAAAAGCATGCCCAACTGCCCCCAGTCCACCCCTCATGGCTCCTCAACGACGACCCCGAGATATCACGCGGAAACGGCGTATGGGGTATGATCCGCCGAATCCGCTATACCTCTTCCGAGGGTTTACCCGGTCTATGGAAATCCCAACTGGTCTCTACCATCCACTCATTCCTCTCCAACATCCTCCAACCATCCATTCACTCATTCTTACTCATTCTCTCACCAAACTCACCCGTCAACCTCGACATCTCTCTCAGTGCATTACCCAATCCAGCCATCCCCCTCTCCCTCCAGGTAACCTCCCATCTCCTTACTCATCTCCTTCTGTCTCCATTGGAGGTAATCAGAACAAGGTTGATAGTGTTACCGACGAATCACCCCAGCACGCCCAGCAGCGTAACCATCTTCAGGAAGATGATCGACGAAGAGGGGGGGTTCTCCAATCTCTATTTCCACCAGAACCTCCTCTTCCCCTCAATCCTGGAACATACCCTCCGACCACTCTTGACGTTGAGTATACCACTAATTATCGAACGGCAATTGAAGATCTCCCCGGATTTCTCACCTATCACCTACAGTCTCATCGACCTATCCCTCGGTCTATCAAGTCTACTAGTACTACTTCCGATCGAAACGGTTAGAAAGAGATTACAACTCCAATCGCGATCAAGGGGAGGGAAACATAAAGATATGAAATCGATTGTGAAGCTTCGAGAGAAGAATTACGTGGGGATCGTCGAGGCGATTTGGAGGATATTGCAGGAAGAGACGGGCGTGAGGAGGAAGAGGAAGATGACCGAGAAGGATGAGGGAGGGTGGTTCGCTGGTGTTCGACAGCTGTATAGAGGGGTGAGTGGTTGTTTCTCCTTTTTGGCTCATACCCTATAGTATAAGCCGTGAAGAGAATCGTACTGATATGTTTGCATCGCAGTTCGGTATGGCAGCTACTGCACATGTGACTGTGTTCGGTCTGGGCCTGGTCAGCCAGTTGTTAGCGGGTAACGATGGTGGAGGGTGGAAAGAGATATAGGGGGAGGATTCCCCTATGTGGTTTTGGTATAACAGTTTCCATAGGCGGGAGTATCAGTATTGATATGTTGATTTGTTTCTGTATCAGTAGGGTAACAGGATAGGATATGCAGAATAGGCATTACTCGTACATTCCTTTAGTGGTGCTAGAAAATAATTCCCATGTTCGTAGCAAACACTGACTTTATCATTACGTTCACGATGTTTGCTAACTCCCTTAACTCGATTCGTCAAGTTGCAAAAAGAAGTGTATCATGTACTAGTATCGCTTGTCCAGTCTCATGAATATATGCATCTCATAACCGTCAAATCGCATATAAGTGATCTACAAAATCTACGTAAAACTACCACCTCGCACCCAACCCACCAAAAGGCATATTCCTCTTCACACTCCTACCTGCAAGGGTCGGCATGCTATTTGGCAATCATCAATACAAATCGCAGATGAATGGCTGACAGGCAAAACTCACAAAGTTACAGGGAAATACGCGCACATTAATGAATCGCCATCAAGGCCGTTGGTCATGTTGAATGTAAGTTGGTCGAACCGCTATCAGTCAACGTAAGGTCAGTATCCCTTTAGTCCAAGTGGGCAGAACGACTGACACGGGGGACGGGCACAGGTGGATATCGAGAGGTAGGCAGGTGGAATAAGGAGAAGATGGGAACTTACATTATTCATCGTCGCAAATTCATACGTATAACTCTTGGTCTCTTGGTTCTTGATCGGACAGGTAGTATATTGACATGCGTCCTGTCGAAAGTACATGTACAGTAGCATCAATATTAGCGGACCTACAAGCACACTAAAATAGATAGAGGGATAATGGGACGACTGAAACTCACAAAGGCCTGTCCGGGATATGTGAAATGCTGTTGACCATCCGACATGGTCTTATCTCTCGCTACGAGGTTGGCTCGGGGCGAGGAGGAGTCTTCGGGTGAGACGTACGTGAGGGTTATGGTGTAGTTTCTAGATTATTTGAGAGGATCAGCCATCATCCTTCGCATATCATCTCATAATATATCAAGCTAGTTGGCATCGTCTCATGCTTCTCATTGCGATTTTTTCATTGAGAGTATATCAAACAAGAAGAAGAAGAAGAAAAAGACTCACTTTCCAGCTTGGAAATGGCACGGATCCAATATAGTCCCCTTCCCTCCCTCGCACGGATTAACTTTGATCTCAGTGACTGTTCCTTTGGTCTCGGCGCAATGCTTGTATCGGATCTTCTTGCCTTGGTCTTTATCTTCAGCTTGCGAGGCGGTAGTTGACGCCGAGGAACTAGCTGAAGCTGCAGCAGCGTCCAGGGAATCGGTAGATGTGATCTCTGCCGCGGCTACTGCTGTGGACGATGCAGTCGAAATGGAGGTGGATATAGCAGAAGGAGCAGCCGAAGTCGATCCGACTGATGTTGATGCCATGGCGGAAGTGCCAGTGGACGTGGACGTAGACATAGCTACAGCCGAGAAAGAGGTGATCGTTCCGCTCGCTACTCCGGAAGAAATCACCCCAGCCATAGAGGTGATAGCAGCAGCCGCAGCGGTAATATCCATACCAGCTACACTGATGGACGTAGCCTCCAATAGACTATCACCCTGATATTCCACCGTTACCATACCTGTCGGCGTGGGTGTAGAAATATCATTGGCAGAGAGATCCTCCTCCGAGGTATCTTGAATATACATATCCCCAGTCCCACCAGCGGTGACACCAGCAGTAGGTACCGAAGCAAGAGTATCGGTTGGGAGAGCCTCAGCTTGTGGTTGAGCAAGTAATGTCTGAGGGACGGTGTTAATTTGCCAGATTGATGGTGTTGACATTGCGGTAGGTTGGGGATCGTCCGCTATCGATAGGGATAACGAGGCTGAGGGGTCCAGTGGGAGGTTGTTGAGAGATGGAGGGAGCTCTAAAGCTCCTGCGCCTGTTGCTGGTTCTTGTCGACGGAGAAGAGCTGGTAGAGGAAATTTCTGCTCGATATGACCTTGGTAGTGAGGGAGGGACATGGCTGGTAGAGCGGCGAGGAGGGGTAAGAGCGCGAACAGAGTGGAAGTGTGCATCTTGGGAATTATCTATTTCACTTGCTGATGAATGGTGAGAGAGGGCGGGTTATAGAGATGTTCGAGAAGGATGAGCCGATCAACGGGTTGTTCTGAAATTTGGAAGTAGGAGCACAAGATGTCGCCTGGACGTCTGGGTGGGAAGGTATCAAACCTGTTTTGTGTAATTGTAGAAGAGAAGGGTGAGGGGAAGAAGGTGAGAGATGTGGGTAACGACATGATTATATGTACTCCGGTAATTTAGGTTTACGGCCTAGGTATGATGATAGTCCAGATCGGAGTGATGTTCTCTTCATGTCATGTTCTGGTTGAAGATGAAAGATGGACGAGGAATGTCTCAGAGTGAGATTATCAGAGCTGGGAGTGACGTTGTATCGGGCTGAATCGAAATTGTGTGTCGGTGTGAGCTGGTTATCTGGTAAGGATGTAGGGATACCTCTAATCGATGATGGTTGGAAGTCTTTCTGGTCGTTGATTCATTGGTAGTGACAGTAGTAGGAGATGGGGGTTTATCTTGTTCATCGTTATCGTAATGTTCTTTCTGTTCGTCCCGACCACTCTCAGAATGGGATAGGTCCATACGCTTCACACTCCCCCTCGCACTCCTTGAACGTCCTATTACATTCTCTAGTATTCTTATGCTCTTCGCACTGGTTACATCGGATACCTTCTCTGCAGAATGCTACATAACATCGACAGATGATCAGCTTCTCCCATTGCGTGACTCTTACTTCCAGCCTGCTCTCTCTTATCGTATACCCCATGTGACACCTATGCATCGTCCCTGCCTTCACCCCCCTTACACCGATACTACTACAGCATACCATGCAGGGGTGATACTCACGCTTACTCCCAATCCTTCCTATGGGATTCCTCCAATCCCCATCTTTTACACACCTCACCTCGAAATCCGGACAGATCCCTTTAAACGATTCTTGCAACTGACCATCACGGGGAATGAATGAACCTGATACGGGGATGAGGGAGATGGACGATACAAGTATTGATACTGCGAATGCGATTACGAGCTTCATGTTTTGCTAATAGCGGGTGTGCCGAATGTGAGATAAGAAGAGTTAAGGCTCACGGTGAATGTAGTGGGAAGCTTAAGGGGGAAAGACGAGAATGAAGAAAAGGTGATAGACGGGTGGTCGTTTAATCGCGCCAATGCAGTCATGTCGACGCCAATCTCCAATCCTCCTTGACGAGTCAGTCGATAAAAATAGATTGCATGTGTCCTTGTGTCTCAACCTCTCAATGTATATATAAGAGACGCCCCCCTCTCTCTCCCTAGAGAATGAACCTATCCATCTTCCCTCTTTCATAAACATAAACATAAACAAAACGCAGGCAAGATGACACAACCCCTCAACGAAATCAACAAACTAATCTTCACCCTCCACCTGATCCCCCAACCTCTACCCATCTACACATTCTTCTACCCACTCTCCATCATCCCTTCCCTCACGCCCAACCTGTACGAGAAGTATCCCTACTTCAGCGTCACCCGTGAATTGGACGGTGTGAGTGTTGTGGCCGCATTTCCACCTGGCGAGGAGGGGGTGGTGGTTGATGGAGAGGTCAGAGGATTGAGAGAGCTGGGAGATGGGGATGCTGGGAGGTGGTTCGGGCCCTGGAAAGCTATTAAGATTAGGGGACCGTTGTATATTGGTGAGTGAGCTTTGAACTTCTCATTGGATTGGGTAGTATAGAAGGGAACGAGGTCGTATGGGTGAATGGTGATTATACCCCTCAAGCCGATTCACACTCAGCAGAAGACCCGGCTCAGTCGTGGAGGTATCGAGTATCGAGTGTCGACGCTGACCCTTTTTATCACACAAGGATTGACCGGCATATTGCATGAATTCCTTACACCACTACGAAAAGCCGAGATCAACATCTACGCAATATCAACTTGGTGAGTATCGCTATGAACTGTTGATTCGGAAACACACCACTGGACCCATTGCCTTCATTGACCTGCTTGCTGATCGTCATGCCCCACCCTCTACCCCACAGGCCAACAGACTATATCCTCGTCCCAGCTGAAAAGCTCGATACGGCTTTAGATGTGCTGAAAGCAGACGGTTGGCAAGTCGTGCTGCAGGCTAATGAGAGTTTGGGGGTACAGTGATATGACATGCTGGATGAGATACACACTATATACGAATAACCACTTTTACAGACATCACATAGACATATATCAGGACCTATCATAGACATATATATCAACAATAGAATTATTCTTCCTATCAACCCCTTTGACCGATGATGCACATTAAGATGAGATGATCCTGTATTCCTCCTCCCACCTCAACCATTCTCCTCTTCGTCATCGTAATATAAGTCCTTGACGCACTCGTTGTACTTGGTTGATGAATTGGATGAACAAATGATTCCAAATCCAAAACCACCTGACCAAGCTTCTCTTCCCATTTAGCCTCTGCGTCGCAAGACCATCTCTAGTATGATTGCCGAATACCAAATTCCCAACCTCCTCGACATAGTCCACATCCAACATACCATTAGATCTCTTGTAAGGTTCGATGGTGATACCTTCAAACCCATCATCAATCGCATCCCACATTTTCCTCTCAGCATCATTGAGGTCGTCATAAGCTTTGGGTAATTTCCTAATTGATTTACGCCTGTACCCGTCCTCTACGCCTAATGAAATCATCTTTTCGTATACCACTTTCGGAGGGAATTCAGGAAACTTGTCCCCTTTGTCTCGTTCGACGGTGCAGTAAAGCTGGGGAATCGCTGGAAGGTAGAACCAAATCAGGATATGTCTTAAGGCTGTCAAGCTCAGTACTCACTTGCACCTCTAAGCCTTCTCAATTGATGAGTAACATTGGAGACCACGACGATGTTGAAGTCGGGATCGGCAATGTTGTTGTGAAGTCCACCGTTGCTGCTTTGGCTCGAAGATGGTACGGGGATGTGGGTGCCGGAATGACCATCTGTCGCTTGTGGGCGGCGGAGAAGGAGATGCTGTGGTGGTGAAGAAGGGGGATCGGGGTCAACTTGAAGCGTGTCGGGATCCACATGATGAAGTTTGTCATATTGCAGTAGGATCTTTGTCAATTCCGATTGAGTATGTCCTAACAATCGTAAATATCCTTCTTTCTGTTCTATCGTTGTTGATTTCAGAGCTTGAGTTTGAATCCCGAGAAAGTGGGTTTGAGAATGCTCGTTGGCATATGAAGTTAACCTTTCCTTCATTCCTATCAGGACATCGACCTTCTCGGTCATCTCCATCTGATGTGGTAAACCAAGTGTGGTGTGAGCAGCGTCAATCGTAAACATGAACACTAAGAAAAGCTCGACTGACGTCTTTCCCTTGCATTGCCAACTTCATTGCCCTATCCTTGTCTCTCTCTTTCTGATCGGAGGCGATCTTGCTGAGGTAGTCGATCATCGAATGATTATCCTTCGAGACTCGTTCCTGTATGATGTACGAGGATCAATACCATACTTGGTAGGGTTGACGGCAAAGAGATACAAACTTGGATTTTGTGAGATACCGGTCCGTCTTCCTCGCTGTCGGATTCCTGTTGGTTTCAGTATCAGTATCGAATGAAAGGGTCATGAATATCCTACTTACTCGAGTGGACTCTCGCTGTTTTCTCTTTTTCCTCCCATCGTCGGTATGCTGTGAAACCGATATGCATAACGTCAGCTCATGATGTCACAATGCATGTTTCAAGTGCTCGTTCCAGGAAGTGTAAATGATGCTGTCGAGGTCGAGGTCGATGATCGCTGTTGATTATTCCGATGTTAGCTAACACTTCACTTCCCCTCGATTGAAAATACCTTTGACTCACAGAGGGTTCGCCTGCGATGGTTGAAGGAGGAGCAGAGGAAGACGAGTTAGACATGGTGAGGGTGAGTGTTATGTCAATAAGCTAGCGTAGGAGGGGGTTTCAGTACTGGGAATATCAGTATGGTAACGATATCAGCTGGTATAGTAGTATAGCTCTTGCATCGTTTCTGGTTATGAGTGATGAAAGAAGGAAGAAGAAGAAGATCAAGGGATGACGGTGATTTAGACATGTTTATATATAGCATGTATAATATAGTTGACTGTACCACTGGTGTATCGTAAGAGTCAAATGATCGACGCAGAGACCACTTGATTGACAGGGCATCTCCATCTCCATCGACTTGACTGGTTGACCATCTTCATCTTCCTCTTGACGCACTGATCAAAATACATCAAGGTTGTGAGGTTGTGAACATGACGTTGACAAGTAGCATGCAGTTTCATACTCAGTAGTAGGGTATTTACACAAGTTGATTTTTGATACTTCACATCCAAGTTGATATCGCCAACTTGACTTCAGCATCGTCTATATGGTGGAGGGAGGAGTGGGGAGCATGAACACGCCACAGCTAGAATGGGACCGCGGCGATTGCATTGATTTCTGGTTGATTTCAGTATATGTCACGTGATCACAAGTAATGTTCACACTATGGGACGCGTCTCACTTTACTTTCACCCTCTCATCACATTACCATATTCCTTTTTAGATTCAATCCATCACCATAGCAGAACATTACTAGCGAATGCTTTGTCAACTAATCTTCCCTCTTTATCTTCCCTATCCTTCTCTTCTTCCCTTCTCATCTTGATATTTCCTCTACAACGACATCGTCTCACCACGCCCCACCAATGTCAGCCCACTCAACACCGCTCGAGCCCCTCAAGCGAATCCCATCAAGGATGACCACCCCCTCCTCGTCGGCCAAACGTCAACGCGTCTCCATCAAGCATATGACACCCCACTCATCATCCGACATCGACATCGATATCGACCAGCACCCCATCAAGTACACCGCTGCACCGGTACCCATCCCAGCACCCATCAGGATCCTCTCGGGTGCACCATTAACTCCTTCCACTTCGACCGTAGCATTCTCCTCATCACCCGGTAGGAGAGTCATGATGGCCTCATCCTCGCCTACCAAATACTCTCAGCGCCCATCTCAACTCTCAGACTCAAAAAGGGCAGATCAATTCGACCACGAGCTGGTATTGGAAGAAGGAACGACCTTGATATTTGGCCGACATAGACATAAGCAATCCTCCAGCAAATCATCCTCTTCTTCCCTATCTTCCACAATCCCCTCGCACCTATCCGGATTACTCGCTCATCCAGAGAATGAAAGTCGTGTCATTCACTTATCCAAGCATGCATCTCACGCTTCGAGGGTACATGCTGCCATTGAACTGGTCAAGGAAGATTTGATGAGGATCTTGGTGATTGGGCAGAACGGGATGAAAGTGAAGATCACAAACAAGAAGAGGGGAGTAAGATTATTGCAAGGCCAGAAATTTGATCTATCCGTATCTTCAACACAAAGTGTGGAGTTGGATTTCTTCGGGTCCAAAGTGTTGGTTAGATTACAGCCTCGACAAGAAGAGAGGGAAAGGCTCTTCTCGTCCAGTCCTATCAAGAGTATGATCATGGGCATGGGTACCAGGATGGATAGCTCGATGCCTCCGTCAAGTCCTCCCATGGTACCTATGGATGAAGATGTGCTCTCCGAACTCGAAGATGAGGTTGTTCTACCCCAGCAATCCATACCTGAACCACCTAGATCAGCTCAGCAGATCGTACCACCACAGAACCAAGAAGACGAAGAAGACAGACAATCAAGACAATCTTCCCCCCTTTCACCGCCGTCCGAACCTAGACTATCACCTTTACCTGAGATGGAAGATGAGGTAGTATCAGTACCGGAACCGCAGGTGGAGGAGAAGCAAATCAAAGCTGAACAGATCGAATCGGTCTCGCACTCTAGCAGAGCTACCACGCCGCATGTACCTGTTCCTGCCGATTTGGATCTACCAGCTATAATCGCTTCGACGGTGGTGTTTTCCGGGTCTAGTAAATTGAGTTTACCAGATTTGGTAAAACACATGTTGGAGGTGAGTTCGGTCTCGATATGTGCTCCTAGATGGCACAAGCAGTTAAAGATCAGTGTGGAGTGATGGTAGCTGATGGTTTTGATTTGGTGGGTTCGCAGTCACAACCAAGTTTGAAGGAACATGGTTCAGAGAAAATATGGTCCAGCTGGGTTGGCGAGGCGTTGGAGGGGAATAGGATGTTTGGCAAAGTTGAAAGGCATGGGAAGGTGAGTCTTGTCCCCGACCCCCATTTTTTTTCCCGTAATTATGTCTGCTCTTCTGCTATCTTTGAGGGTGTTAACTCTCACGTTCATAATTCAGGACGCATCTGGTCACCCGTTATTACCTCATTACTACTACGACCCCTCGCACGACCCCGATACCTCGCGAGCTAAAGAGCTGGGCGCATTGGTCAGACCGCTCAGGACTGCTCAGAGGACGGGCGGGAAGACTATTGATTGGAGACCTGTAGGAAGGGGAAGGAGATCATAAATTGCTCATGGCAGGTGGAAGACACAGCTAAGGAGATGTTTTTCAGCACGGATGCGGTTGCGGGTTCCAGTATAATGTATTAGGATCTTCGATTTTTTCTTCTTCTCTGCTTTGATTTAGGCACATCTACATTTACAATTTTGATTTATTTTTGGATTAATGTTCATTTACTATTTTACCACTACTTGGATATGCCATTCATCGTGATACGGAAATGCAGGATTTGATATTCTCTTACTCCTTACTAATTCGCTCTCTGGGCATCACCACTATACTGATCTGCAGAGGATAACTTGTGCTGTAATGTATACTCAATGCTGATCGCACAGGGGAAAGAGCGAAAGGACGTTACGATACGATCTGTCACGTCGATCATATCCGTTCAGGTATCTCTCATTCATCCTTTCATATATTGATTCTCCTTTATGACTGATTGATCTTCGATAAGATAAATATATATCATGTCGAGGTATGTATACTTATAGCAGGAGAAGACGTATCATAATGTGCTAGGTGCTCATTGGAAGATTGGACTTACTCGTATATACACACTAATTGGCAATTCCGAAGCCAAGACTTTGAGAGATAGACACATACAGTACTGGACCCGAAATGTCTAACAATATCAATGTCCACCAAGATGCCAACGATAATTCTACGAGCAGCACCGAGAAAAAGTTCGAGCTCTTAGTCGTAGGAGCAGGTATAGCGGGTTTATCATTCGTGTATGGGCTTAGGAGGAGTGAATTATACAGGGAGGGGAAGGTGGGATATAAAATCGTAGAGAGGAGGGATGGTAAGTGATCTTACGTCCTCAACTGTGGCGATTGGGTGACTGGTCGATTCGAATGATGAGTCGGTGTGTGCGAGATGGATTGATGATTGGATAGTCATTAATAGAAGGACGGAGCGCTGATATTGTTATGAATTACTTTAGGTCCGGGGAC
Organism: Kwoniella bestiolae CBS 10118; assembly: GCF_000512585.2. Taxonomy (NCBI): domain Eukaryota; kingdom Fungi; phylum Basidiomycota; class Tremellomycetes; order Tremellales; family Cryptococcaceae; genus Kwoniella; species Kwoniella bestiolae. The sequence continues at coordinate 2,853,291 of NC_089241.1, read as the reverse complement.
AGATCTAGGCTATCCAATTCACCTATCATCCGTAGGTCCCGTTATTTGATGATAAATTGCCAACTAAGACGAGGACATATAGGCAGCTCGTAAATCCCTCGAATCCATGTTCTCACCGCCCGACCTCGAGAAACTCCATCACGCCCGCTCGAAGATCCCAGTATATCACGATGGCATCACTGTCTCATCATACAGGGGCAAGAAAGCTTGGAGGACTGTCCGTGAGCCCGGGACTAGGCCGATGATAGAAAGGGAAGAGTTGATGGAAATTCTGAGAGGTGGGGTAGGAGTGGGAGAGGTGGAGTATGGACTGGAGGTGGTTTCGCACTCCCAAAAGGAGGGAGGGGTGGAGGTGAAGTTGAAGGGAAGAGAGGGGAGGAGGGAGGAGGTGAAAGTGGATCTGGTTGTTGATGAGTCTTACATTGAATGATCTATCTACGTCCTGAATTGCTTGTCTGTCAACTACCTCCCTCTCCATCTCGTAAGAGAACCGTTCACTTACCCATGAGATACCCCTTTACGAATATCGGATCAATCGCGATTGACTATGATATGACTTATACCAGGCGCAGACGGCATGTTCTCCCAAACCCGCCAATCCCTACTCCCCCACACCGAAGTGCTAGAAAAACTCCCATGGACAATTATCAACTCGCGCACCTCCTCGAGCGAGGTGTTGAGATGGCTGAAAGATCCTCATGGGATTAATACGATTTACGGGGATTCATTCTCTGCTACGATGATTCCGCTTTCTTCTGGGGTCAATCTTGGGAATGAAGTAGGAGCGGACGGTGATAAGCATGTCCTTTCGCCCGTTGTGGAGGAAGGACCTAACGATGGGATGAAACCAGATGATGAGGGCAGGAAGGAAGATGGCAGTATCACGCAGAATGATGATATCACAGTAAATGATCATCAAGGTATCAAACTAATCAACGGCATCGAAAGAACCACCCCAAAATCAAATACTGACAATACCACAGAACATATCCCTGAAGAACCCAGCACTGACCATCCTAAATCAAGCAATCCTGATAACCTCAGTACTAACCCCATTACCACACCTAAAGAGATATCCCAAGTCTATGTAGCCTTAACAGTCCCCTCCAAATGGCTATCTCCATCCTACTGCCACCAAATGTCAAAATGTACATGCGAGCCCACCATCCACTCCCTCTTTCTCCGTAATCTTGAAAACTCCGATGGGTGGGGCAGGAGAAAGGGATACCAGATGTATAGTATGCGAAGGACTTTCGCGGGTAGGGGGAGGGTAGTACTTCTTGGAGATGCGGGTCATGGGATGCCGCCATTCTGCGGGGCTGGGGCGGGGAGCGCGGTGGTTGATTCGATTGAGCTGGTAAGGGAGCTGGAACGTGGGTTGGGTGAGTTGACTTTTTGCTTTACTATGCTATGGGGTCTTGTTTCAGGTTGGGAATGGGAACGTAGTATCTTCCCAGAGTGATGATGACAGGGGATTAGATGACTGATTTTGTTAATGGTATCCAGACAACATCGACTACACACTTCAAGAATTCAGGACTCAAAGTCAATCCCGGAACGATCCCTTGATCAAGGAGTCGAACAGATTACTATGGCTCGCTCAGGGAGAGACGGAGTTGTCTATGTTAGCTAGGAAAGTTGTGTTCTGGGGTTTGGAGATGGGAGAAGTGTTTAGTGGGAAACGGAGGAAGCTGGAGGAGCAGTTGCGAAAGAGCATCGAAGAGGATGAGAGCAAAGGTATGAGGTGATGATGCTTGAGGGATAGCGTAGTGCACACGTGTACATTCGGATGCGTGCGGTGGTAGGAAGTATCATGGGAGATTTTGAGGAGAAATAGTCCAGCTCGAAGGAGATGATAAATTTATGGATGGAGTCTGCTCTTCGAATCCATGAAATACTAAAGATACCTGGTCATAAATTAGCCATTCATACGAGGAGCGTTGTCACTGCAGAGATCATATTAGTTATTGTACTATATATATATCACAGTGTCACATATATCAATGCATAGAATTGTTCTACCTACATGATCAAACATCTACCCCCTCTGAATAGCCCTCCTCAAATTCTCATACAGCTCCCCCATCCCCTCTTCACCAGTAGTATATCTTCCTTCTCCCGCTAGCTCCCACCCAGCCTCAGTATCACTCTCAAACTCTCTCTCTCTCCCTGCTCTTCTCCCGTCTCCTCGTATTTTCGGATACTGGTACCTGTCATCATGCTCGTCCCGCAGCCCTCCACTGAGGTGGGGTAATGTCTTCTGACGAGGCATCAGGACTCCCTCGGAGTGTGCTCCTGATCGTGTAGATGAGTTGGTAGATGATCGGATGATAGGTTCAGGAAGTGGTCTTCGAATGTGAGAGGCCAAGGCTGAAGAGAGGGAAGGTTGAGGATCATAAGGGTTAGATAAGGGCGCGCAGTAAGATTCCTTTTGTGGCATTGAAGGTCTCCTCGACGAGTGCGAAGACGAATACAACTCGCGCGTAGATGATGGACGATTCCGAGTATCCTCAAATGGATCTTGAAGTGATCTAGACGACTTGTCGTAAGAATATCCTCGATCGTACACCCCGCCTATACCTCCTGAAGATCTCCTACTAGTCGAATAATATCCCTTCTCTCTCGAGTTGTTCCTATGCCTATCCCTCTCAAAGTCGAATACATCCTTTGCGGAATGTCTAGATCTTTCGAAGTAGTACGATTCCTCTCTCTCCTTTCGTTCCCTTTGTCTATGTCTATGTCTTCTTTCCCTATCTCCGCCATGATACTCACCAGACCGATGAGCTCTTTCCCGCGTATAATTCACCTGGGGTACCTCCGTAAATCTCTCTCGGTCCCTATCCCTCTCATCGCCATGGGAATATTGTCTACCCCTATAACCAAGTGTAGGCACAGGCACCTCATCCCTCCTCTCCCTCACTTCCACCACTTTCCCCATCACACCTGCACTACTAAGGAGGGAAGAAGAAGAAGCAGCCAAAGAAGACGCAGCGGCCTTCTCCTTAATGACACTCTGCCAATCCTTCTCCACATCCCTCCCCAACCCTGTCTTGCGAAATACCCTTGATCGCGCGCAGAAGATCAGCGCGGCGATGAGGATGAGGCCGCAGATTGAGATGGGTAAGGCAATGGCTTTGATATTGGGTTTGTTCTCGCGAGAAGAGGCGGCGAGGCCCATGTTGTCTGCGTTGGGGCTGGCGTTGGAGGTGGATAATGAGATGGGGGCGTAGGGGATGGTAGCTTGGAGGGGAGCTTGGATGGTTGGGTAGAGGGGTGTATGGGCGATAGGTGTAGGAGAAGTGGGGGCGAGGGCTGTGAAGAGGGTAGCTACTACATGGGTAGGAATTCAGGTTAGTATCGATGTTGGGATCAGTGCGATTCCATGTGACTCACCAGCTGTACTTCTCACTGGAGTGACTCTGGCCTTGGTCGTACCGCTAGATACGGGCGCACTTGTGCTAATCATACTGAGGGTATCTGCACTGAATGCAGTGGCCGAAGCGGTACTGTCAACCTCGCTGGCCAGACCAAAGGTAGCAGATGCAGAAGCGGTAGGGACTATTGTGGTAGAGTTGACAGGAGATGCGACATATGCTACAGTAATACATGAATACGTATCAGCCTTGGGTCGATAATGTCAAGTGAAGGGGGTTTAGTCTCGAGTCTCAAGGAAGCTTCCATACTCACCGTTAGGTACCCCGCTATCCCCCTTTACTCCAAAAACAGGCGAGTTGAACGTCCTCCCCCTGTTGGTAGGATTATTCATGGACAGATAGAGCTTTTCAATAGATTGAGAGATGACCGGCATCGTCCTGTAGTCCACCACACAGAATCAGCTTGACGAATACACCTCATTTGGGTTGAGAGATTGCATTCCAGTCGGACAGCGGACCAGATCCAGGCTCGGCGAGTCAGGCACTCACATGACAGCAGAAAAAGTGCCATCACCATTATCTTTGACACTCGGCCAATTCTCATTCCCACAGTCCGCCCCTGTCGCTGTATTGGGGTCGGTCGAGGTGCAAAGTGAGAACGAGGGGGAGTAGATGGGACTGGGCGAATGCCTGATCACGGATGAACATCATTAGTGCCGTTCTCACATGTCCTCGTAGGACAGCTCTGTGAAGCAATGGACGAACAATCCAAGGGAAGTAGATGGAAAAGAAAACTCACCAAGTAACAGTCAAAGCCTGTCCCGAAGGTAACACATCCCCAGGCGAAGGCGAGATCCATTCAATACCATTCTCATTCTCATTCTCCTCCGCATTCGTGCTAGTACCAGTGTATCCCATCTCAACCTGATCGTCAGTCCCACTCATACCGTACCCCATCTCATCGGGATTCGCTCCGGCGTCATATCCACCCAAATCGCCATTATCGCCATATTCAGGATCGTCATGGTATTTTCTAGCTTGGACTAATAAAGGCAAAATTAGAAATAGAGAGGCGGTGTGACCGCTCTGCGTGAGGTGCATAATGCCTTTCAAAGGCGTTGCCTTGGGCCGGTTTTGGTGGGGAAGATGGGATCCAGTCCTTTCTTCTTCTGTATCACGCTTTTGAAAGAGTTGGGCAGGTGAGGTAGGGATAGATAAGACGCCAGCGTCTTTTTTTGCTTTGTTGCGTATGATGAAGGTACGGAGGGGCTAAGGGGGAAGGGAGAAGGGAGACAGCAAGGAGGAATTGAAAGTCAAGGAAGGAGAATTGAATTCCATCACGGTATATTCCATACTTGTTAGTACCGCCTTGCATCAACATCAGTACCGGTAATGTTGTAACACTTCAAGCATCTGGCAAGACCTTCCAGTCCTAGAAACAAGGCAGGTAATGATCTAATCTCGATCAAATGGTTAGTCCAAATCGCAATTCCGCCGCACATATCTCACATCAGTATAACCCAGACCCATCAGTAAATGTCTCACCTTGGTAACTCAGCTTAATGCATATATACAAATGTCCTCCAGTATACCTAAACAATCTATCCATCTAGTAGCTTACACCGTGTAAAGCTTGTTGCTCTTTCGTCATCATCGGTGTGGTAGATACCGATTCTGAATCTTCGAATGATCTTTGACCCCTCAATCCCCATCTGCCTAACATGGCTTTGTCCTCGTCCCATCCTGAACATGGGGTGGTGAGCATTCGTTCTCCTGTGAAGATCGCATTGGCTCCTGCCATGAATGCCTGATATGACAACCGACATCAGCTAATCTTCTCACTAAATGGCAACATGATCAATCGCAAATGGCACGAATGATATCCATAATTATTATGAAGAAAGATAGGGAAATGACTCACCATAGCCTGTTCGGTCTCAGAGAAAGTATGTCGTCCAGCAGCTAATCTAATGATAGTCTGAGGTAAGACTATACGGGCAGTAGCAATCGTTCGAAGCACGGTGTGAACACCAACGGGCTACATCATGTTTCGTCAGCTGTGGCCTCCAAGTGGGGTTCGTGGTAGCTTACATCGTTCTTTTCCAATGGGGTACCTTCAATGGGAACAAGCGTATTGACAGGGAAAGATTCGGGATGTTTTGGTAATCTGTTCAGGCTACGTCAGCTAAGTTCGGTTATTGTTATCAAAGCAGCTCACCGTGAGATTTCATGAATCAATCCCACTCTATCTTCGTCCTGTTCTCCCAAGCCCAAAATACCACCTGAACAGACTGAGATACCGGCATCTCGTACAGCTTCGATAGTAGCCAATCGGTCATCATACGTTCGAGATGTGATGACCTATGTCATCGATTACGATGTCAGTGGTGTATGGGCATTTATAGGACCCAACACGCTCACCTCTGGGTAAAACTCCCTTGAAGTATCGAGATTATGGTTGTACGCGCTCAGACCGGCTTCTTTTAGTCGTCTTGCTTGGTCAGGCGACAGCATACCTAGGGTGGTACATACTGCGGAAAAATTCACATATTAGTATTTTATCCCTTGACCAATGGATGGGGTAAGATGAACGAGAAGAGCAGAAAAAAGATAAGAGCGTGGAAGAAGACGATAGACTCACCTTCCATGCCCATTCCTCTGACTTCACTAACCATCTTCAAGATCTTCTCGAACCCACTCTTCTTACCCGCCAAATCCCTCCACGCAGCCCCCATACAGAATCTTGTCGAACCGTTCTCTTTGGCTTCTCGCGCAGCTTTCAGTACAGGCTCGATGTCGATCAATCTTGATGCTTTTGTGGGGGTCTTGTAGGATGAGGATTGGGAGCAGTATTTACAGTCTTCTGTACATCCTCCGGCTGAGCGAGTATTACACTGTCAGCTAAAGTTCACCCAGCAACGATCATGACGGGATAAACAGCTTGGGGAGCAGATCAAACTACTACTACAGAAGTGATGCTTACTCTTGATATTCATCAAAGTACATAACTGGATCCTCGAAGCGTCCTGATGCATCCTATGGACTGTAGCCTATGTCCGTTTCCCCTCATCAGCGTTGTGCTTATAATTCAATGAGCTGAGTTAGCTGGGAATGAAAGAAGGGTACTCACAGCTCTGTAGATAGTCTCCATCAAAGGTGCATCAAAGATCTTCTGAATCTCTGATCTTCTCCAATCGTGTCTTACATCCCCATCAACGTATCTTGGTCTAGCCTGAGAAGAGTTGGGGCTGGGAGTGGGAGGTAGGTAAGGAGGATCAACAGCTACTGCGTGTCCTCTTGTGCCTCTTACGAGTGGTGCGATGAGGGTGGGTCGGAGTGCTTTGCTAGCTAGGGCTGGCATTTTGGTATGTATGTTGAGGGTATAGAAGGAGAAAACGAAGATGAGGGTTGATCAAAGATAAAGGAAGAAGGAAAAGAAGCGGGCGAGGACGAGGAAATTGGACGGAGAAAGGAACGAGAAACCCAATCTCTTTATCTAGGTGAGTGTAATGCACACACACTTCGTTTATTTGGGGAAAACAGGTACTCACTCGTATTGGACTTTACAAATCAGCTTAACGGAAGTAATTAAACCGAATACAAAATCAGATCCAAATCGTAATTCACCATTACAACATGCCCCATTCCTCATTATTATCTCCTCGAATACTACGAGTAGTGCTTTGTTACCCTGAATTCATTTGTTCATTTGTTCATTTGTTAACCGGTTACGACGCTCCCATCCAATTCCGAAGCTCCATTTACATCTCACCCTCATCGATCATTTTCTCACCCACCTACATCCTCGGACCGGTTCATGATACAACAGTCCAAAGACGGGACTCCGATAACCCCGCTTCCATTGACTTTGACTCATCATCATATCATTCCCTATCTAATCTATCCGCTTCGAGTACGAGCACGCAAGGAAAGAAGGGACACAAACCTCGAGGGGATGCATCGCAAGCATGTCGCCTGATCCTACGACCTGCGCGAGACAGGATCTACATTACTTACCTTCCGACCTACCCGTATTCAGTTGTAAGGAGTGTGGGCTGGTTATTGCGCTGCAGGATGAGTTGTGCTCCAAGGGATTTACAGGTGGATCAGGTAAAGCTTTGTAAGTGATTATCGTATCTAGGCTTCATACTGAAACGGCGACATATGTGCTGATGGAGGGCATGGTTGCTAGTCTGATGAATTCCACGGTCAATACCAATTTGGGTAAACAAGATGAACGTAGATTACTGTGAGTAGAGTCCATCTTGATTCAATGAACGCTTTACCCAATAAGATATGGGAAGTCCAAGGATGTAAGATGATGCTGACTCATCTATGCAATTATAGTACCGGCAAACACACCTGTGCAGACCTCCTCTGCGCATCATGCGGCTCTTCCCTTGGATGGAAGTACATCAAGACGCCTACCGCTGAGCAAAAGTACAAGGAGAATAGGTTCATACTTGAGCAAGCCAAGGTGGTGAAGGAGAATAATTGGTGAAGTGAGGGTGTATGACAGTGTATTAAGGTTGTACCGATATTGTCTCTCCATGAGTGTCAAGCGTTGTAGTTGTGAGTCATGTTCTTATGTTCATTGTTGTCTCTTTTATAACGTTCATGTATATCTCTTGTCATCATCTTTGTTGTCATATGTACATCTTACCTATGCTGTTACAGTGTATGGGTTTTGAAAGTATCAAGATATAAGGACATCTGCCCCAAAAGTGACAAGTCGAGTTGACGTTTGACTTACGCACTGACCCTCGATACACTAATCCAAGATACATCAAAAAGAGAAAACACTTACAATTCATTGCTTCGCCATCTTTCTTTCCTCTTTCCTCTTGTGCTTCCCATTATATTCGATCAATCATACGACTCAAGATTTCAATATCGCTACCTCAGCCCCACTCTCGATCACATCCCCATCCTTCTGCGCAAAATGAAACGACCCCGTTCATCCTCACCTTCCTCCTCCCATCGACCACATACCAAACCCCGACTAACCGGCTCAAACCTCCAACCACTCCCTTCTGCTGCCCCACGACGATACCCCCATTCCACCCCAGCACCCTCATCAATCAGAGGGTACTCCACATTCCATCCTTCCTCGAATGAGCAGCTAGTGGCAGGAGGCGAGGACGATTACTCTGTACCTGGTGGAATAGAATCTTCCTCTTCTTCCTCTACTTCCCAAATCACCCAAGATGTATCATTACCACTCGCTCCCCATACTACTACCGACGTTACTCACTCTCCCACTCCGCCCAATACCGAGGAAGCAGAATACATTGTAGTGGACAAACATTCCCTCCGACCATTACTTGGTTGGACGACCTACAAACGACTGAACCGCCAGACAGGGTTATTCGAGGATCATCTCGTGGGAGTTAGCGAGACTAACGTCCAAATGATTGGACTGGACCTTCGTGCTTTCCAGGGAATGGGGGAGATGAAATTGTATTTATGGAGTAAACTCAAACCTTGCGGTAAGATTGTACGTCCACTTCTACTTCTACTCAGCTTAATTCCTCCATTTCTTCTTGTACGATTTATGATTGGAATATGAGCTGATGAAGAGATGGAGATAGACATCAATCATAGTATTCAGAGAATACGAGGCTCGTCAACAATATACTGCTCAGGTCGATTTCGAGGATCGAGATAGTGCGTTGAGAGCTTTGGCCATTGTAGGTGATCTTACCTGGTATGTACCATCTAGAATGAGCTGACGTGAGATAATTTATCTAACTGTAGCTTGGTGGGTATTGGTATAACTTCGCTTGGCAAAGCTTGAGAATTTCTAGGAGAGCTTATAATCATTCTTTATGGGTAAGTACGTTCTCGTAGCTGTTCTATAATGAATCAAGTCCCGGTTCAAGCTGATATGAATGATGTTCATAGGGAATCGTGAAATCATCAGAAGTTTCTGAATTACAATCCCGTCTCCTCGCCTCGGATAGACGGAATGTCAGATACCCCCGCCATTTGGAACGTTCATACGGTGATCAATTCCTTACCAACTACGATTTGCCGATGGCCCACTTCAATCCCGAGAATTACAGATCATTCAACGATCTGAGTGAAGAGTACACGCCGGAGACAATCACTCTTGACACCAATAGGGAACAGGACCAGGAGGACACGAGATCCCCTACCTCCTCTCCCTCCAACCGATCGGAATCCTTCCCTCTCACATTGAAACGGGGGGAGATCCACCGAAGACTGTTGATGGAGAAAAACAAAGTGAAAGAGCACGTGCACCCCGAGTTGGCGGGGTTAGTTGGGTATAATTGGCAGACTGGGGGGTTGGAGTCGTTAAAGGAGGAGGAGGATCAGGGCATGGAAGTGGATGAGGAATATACATATAGGGATGGATTTGATGGGGGGGGAGAAGCGGATGAGGACGCGGAAGGGTGGATGGAGTTGGTGGAGGATTCTTGGGGTGAGATGTGAGTGGATCATGGATTGGTACTGTCGCTGGAGAAGATGGGTAAAGTATAATGTACGAAGTGATATGGCGTTCTGGTTCTGGTTTCCAGTTCGGTTTCGTCTACATGTGTAGTTTATTGCAATTTCAATCTGGTTCTGGTTCTGGTTGTTGATTGCTTGACGAAAAAACCAATACCAAAAATGTATACCAATTTCGTTGGATAAGGTTTCCTTGTATCTTATCAGGCATGTGCAGTGTATTATATGAACGTACCGTATGTAACCCAAGTCTTTCATGCTGCCTTTCTCCAATGAGCAATGCACATCAAGTGTTTGTGTATCTACAGATTCGGTTGATTGTGACTTATCCACGACATGTATACTAATTTGATTTTGTTCCATCCCATCGTCAAGTAAATGTCCATGCATACTTCTTGTATACGGTAACTCCAAACTCTATCTGTATGCACACTTTCAAGCCAGAATATATAAATACAACGAAGAAAAGCTCAAAAATAAGAACAAAGAACAAAGAACGAACTACCATTCAATCTCCTCTGGGAAGTATTTCTTGATCAATCCCTGATAATACACTTTCAGCTCGTCCACGTTGGGTGGAGCGTCGGATTTGGAGTATAGGTCGTATGCTATTCCAACCACCAGGCCATCAGCTCCACGTGCTTGTTCATAATCACCTGATTTTGGTTGTGAGCGACGACTCACGGTTGAACGCTCGAACAGCTTTCAAAGCCTGTTCGTCCTCTTCTACCATCAGGTGTCTGTAGGCGTTTGAACCTGCTCGGTGCCATGGGTAGAACGAATGGTATCTACATCGTACATCGGAATCAGTCCTGCTCGTCAACTCTAATATTGTTTTAAATCATGTGATGTGGGTAAAAAGACTCACCGGATCATCCATAAGCCCTCTTTAGGCAAATTCGACTGAGTCTTGCAAATGTGGTAGAGGTACTGTTCACGCCGTTAGACCTTCATCAGCACTCAACTCATCTATACCTTGTATCGATTGTGATTGTGATTGTGATTGTGATTGTGATTGTGATTGTGATTGAAGGGGACAACGCACCTCGTCATGTCCAAAACTAATCATAACATTCTCCAACCCACAGTGTTCCTCATATATCCCCAAATCAGTCTGAAGCTTCTCATCGTAGTAATCTGGGTTTTGCTTGAAGCTCTCAGGACCGTAGATAATTTCGTCGACGTATTTGCAGCCTACTACGAAGGTATCGCCTACTACGTCCCATTGACCGTCTGCTCCGAAGAAACATAGGAGTTTGCCTATATCCGATCTTGGGTATTAGCTTACCAGTCCTGCATTAACCGGGAAGTATCGGTGATCATGTTTCATGGATGGAGAATGTCTATGATTGTGGTCAGAATTATAAGGGGAACTTACCCAGATCATGTATAAGACATGTCAATTGCATCCACTCGGGTTTCCCATCCTTCCTTGCTGCCTCGGCAGCCTGGAGGGCATGGACGATCTGAGGAACGGAGGTGTCGGGATCGGATTCGTCCACTAGAGTGTTGAGGAGCTCGAGAGCTTCCCATACCCCCTAATTGCGAACTCGGATGATCAGTATATGCCAGAGAGGAAGGGTGTAATTTTGACCCACCATTCGTGCTCTTACGGTCTCTCGGAATTCTTTTCTGATTCGGAGGTTGTATTCGAGCGTTTGTTTGGTGTGTTGTTCCTACCACATTACACCAGAATCAGCACGTTATTCGATAGAGAACTCAAGTCCAACTGCGTAACTGTTCCTTGTGGGTTCGATAGGTGAAATTTTACCCACCGCATAAAAATTCTTAACCCTATCACAAGCATTCTCGTACTGCCTGAACCCCGATTTGTCCTTCTCACTATCGAATTTACTCTCCCCGTCGTACCCCACCTCGTTCTCGATATGTTGTTTGGCAGATTGCTTCAGTTTGAGCAAGTTTACTTCATCGATCTGGTCCGAGACCTCGTCCATTGCCTTGGCTCGGGATTTGACGTAGTCGGTGATTTCGGGTGCGTGGACCATTGTGTATAGTTACTTTGTCTAGATCTTAAGGTAGCGATGGTGTGGTGTGAATATCAGTATGACTTGGTGACTTGATATAATGATACAATGATTTGATGAGTGTCGGATTTGACATGGAGGTAATCCCGTGTTTATATATCCCATGATGGGTTGGAGCAGCTGCTCACGATAGAAGAAAGAAAATCTTTGTGGTGCTTCTTTCTTACGCCGGTCCGGCACCGGTATGCAAGGCATCAGGAGAGAAGTGATGAAAATGGCAGGCAATGGAGGAATGTCATGGCAATGACGATCATTCTATCCCGATGTCGGATATTCCATAAATGGACAAAGTGGTTTCCATTTGCGGTACGTGGGGTAACAGGAGAGGAACAGCTCAAAAGGTGAGATGTGGTTGAACGGCTTAACTTGGGAGTGGGAGGTCCGATATCGGATAGAATCGCCCGACTCGGATGACACGTGTTTAGCGAGCTGAATGGAATATTGACAAAGCCGATTGATCTTAGTGGACTGCTTATGTCGTTGACATGTGTCCAGTCGAACAAGAGTAGTGGGGATCATCATGCGGTCTGGGCATAGTCAGTCTACAAGAGTCATCATGGCCATCGTCATCACATGGTGATGAGTCCATCAAGGGACAAGAGCGGACTGATGACCCACCATATTGAATTGACGGATTTCCGTACGTTAACGTTACTCCGTATCATCTATCGGACTTATCGAGCTTCAAACGACGGACCCATTCGTCCTCATGTTCTGCCTTCGTGTCCGTGATGATTGGAGATGCCGCAGGAATGTGACTCCACCATAACCTAGTCGGTAAGACTGATCTTCTCTCCTCCATCTTGCATCTTCCGATAACCTATATCGTTTTGCTCGTTCAAGTGCAAATCTAAAGTCCCATCACTTTAGCGCGGTGGTATGCTGAAATCACATCTGCTGGGGTCAAGATCCTACATAGCTTCAAACCCTTCTGATTCTCTGCTCGTGTAAATCTGAAACCCATACCTATCATAGGGGGGTCACGTGATATGCACTAACCTGCCAACCACGTGTTTGAGCGTGGTGACGATTTCACTGAATAGATGTGATCGATCCCAAGCTTAGTGGTACTCTGTGCGGGTATCCGTATTCAGTTGATGAATCGTTGATCAAGAATAACCAGCAACAACATACACCCCAAACAGAGCATCGCAAGCAAGCAAGCAAGCAACGATGCCCACCCTCCCCATCCTATGCTTCAACGACGTATACCGCGTCAACCAGAAATACAACCCACAACCAGGTGCACCGCCAATCACCAAGTCAGACGGTCAAAACATAAACGTATCCCAATTCGCTCAACTCCTATTCTCAGAAAGAGATAAATGGGCAGATCGATCCGAGACAAAGACAAAAGGGAAGGATAAAGAACCTGTTAAAGATGGGCTGGTACTATTCGCGGGGGATGTGTTCAACCCATCGGTGGAAAGTAGTATTTCAAGGGGAAGTCATATGGTGCCGTTGTTGAATGCGCTGGAGCTCGATGTGGCTTGTGTGGGGAATCATGATTTTGATTTTGGGTATGTTCTGCTTTCTTTGCTCTCACTCATCCACTCGTAGCTCTGCGGTGTCTGGGAATAAGGTTGAAGGTTGAGAAGGGGTCATAGCTGATTGTCCGAACATGGATATGGTCAGATACCCACACTTAACCAAATTGATACAGTCCACTACCTTTCCTTGGCTATTATCGAACATCATAGATGAGAAGACGGGGCAAGTACCCGAGACGTTGAACAGGTACTGGATAACAGAGAGATGCGGAGTAAAGATCGGTGTGATAGGATTGGTCGAGCAGTGAGTCGTGTACTTCCCTGCAACCCAAATTATCAGGAAGATCGTTCCTCTATCTACTCTGTACACTGATAGACCCAATGTAGAGACTGGATAGCTACCATCCCATCATGGCCCAAGACTTTCAAATACCGACCTATGGTCGAGACCGCGCTGGAACTATCGAAAGAGCTCCGTGATCCCAATGGACCACATCAGGTCGACATCATCATTGCCCTAACTCACTGCAGAGTACCCAACGATATCAAGCTTTGTAATGAGCTGGGAGCGGTGGCTGATAAACCCGGTGTGGAGGATGAGCACGGTGTGGATCTCTTGATAGGTGGTCATGACCATATCTACTATGTAAGCGCATTCGATCTGATCGACATGTGTATGCTGATTGCAATGGTGGATAGATTGGGAAAGGGCATACTTCCTGGGAAGGGTATTCAGGTAGACACGACGCACCAGGGACGACTGAGGACAAAGGTGTAAGGTACGTGTCAACAGCCCCCCTCCCTTCCCTCTTCTCTTTATTCAACGTCCCGTCGACTCCAACTTCGATCGGAAGTTTTCTTCCCCCATCGGATGTAGCTAACATAACACGATATGCAGATTGATCAAATCAGGAACAGATTTCCGAGATCTCACGTCCGCCCTCCTCGAACTCACACCTACCAAACCAGGCTCAATCCGAAAACACCTTATCATCTCCCTCAAGGGGAAACATCTATACGTCCTACCCTCATCGCCCTCTTCCGAGCCATTCGATAGGATGGTCAAATCATTATTGGCCTCGGTGTCAGAAGCGATCCAGAAACCTGTCTGTTTCACCTTATCGCCCTTTGATGCTCGATCAGAGATAGTGAGGACACAGGAGAATGGGCTGGGTAATTGGATTGCGGATGTGCTGCTGCACGCCTATGCGGAGAGTATGATTGATAAGAGCAAGAATGGATCCAACTCCAGTAGTGGAAGGACTACCCCGGTCAATGGGAATGGAGAAGACAAGGATTGTGCGGATGCTGTCATCATTTGTGGGGGGACTTTGAGGGGGGACTCGCAGTATGGTCCAGGGAAAATCACGCTTGGTGATATACTAGGTGAGCTACCTCCTCCTCTCCCTGATACGGTGGAAGGTGATAGCTGACTTGACGTGTGATATAGAGATTCTACCATTCGAAGATCCAGTAGTCTGTATAGAGGTAAGCCTTCCCTCCTTTACCGTAACCGGTCAGCTAACGTTGAGGTCGTACATAGATCGACGGAGCAGGCATATGGGACACCCTCGAATCGGCCCTATCGAAATGGCCCGCTCAAGAGGGACGTTTCCCCATCGTATCAGGCTTGGCGGTCCGATGGGATCATACGAGACCACCCAACCAACGTGTCATCTCTGTACATAAGTTGACTCACCCGAAGAAAGACGAGGACGATGAGATTGAGAATCCACAGGATTTTATCGATTTCAAAGAGCAGGATGATGGGACGAGGGTTGTGGTTAGGCAGAAGAAGTTAGAACTTGGTGAGGAGATTAAGAGGGACAGTAAGAAAATTTATAGGGTGGTATGTTCAGCTGTGTCGTCCTGATACATGATTGCGGGTGGAAGCTGAGTTGATTGGTTTGATATGGTAGATTACGCGAGAATATATGGCACTGGGTTTCGACGGTTTCACAGATCTGAAAGATAGGAAGTATATCGTGGATGATGAGAATGGGCAGATTATGAGTAGTATCCTACGGTCATTCTTATTGGGTAAGCGATAAATCTCATACACATAGATCCTCATTGCTTGTTTATTTCGCCCTATCCTCAAGGAAAAGCTGATTTTTCCTTTTGCTTGATTGTTGGTCCCACGCAGGCTCCTCATACATATTCAGACACAAACAACTTGAATCGGCCGCCGCAGCCCACCTATCTTCAAGAACAGATAAGGTCCTCTCAAAAGCAAGAGCACAACATCAACATTCTCCTTCCTCCTCGCTCTCTTCCTCTCCGCAATCGAATAAGGGGTTCTTATCGCCCAATCCAACTAACTCACATAACAATGTGCTCAGTCCCGTATCTGAACGATCGGAAAATTCAGCTTGGGGGGTGTTGAGACGGCATGTGGTGCAGCATGATTGGGGGACTATAAGGGACGCGTTACATGTCGCGAAGCACGAACATATGAGTGGGGTGGATGAGGTTGTGAGTTGTCGCTCGTTGTCGTTCGTTGTTTGATAATACACCGCGTAGCGTTATTATAATGGCTTTTGCTTTTTTTTACCCACCTACACACCTCGTCCCCTACTTACACACCTCGTCCCCTGTACACTGCCCTCATCCCTCTTAGATTGAATGTTTCATCAGTGGACCTTCATTAAACACTCGCGTGTCCCCCCTTGATCAAAGCTAATGTCCGATTCCGTGTTTCAGGCCGGCCAAGCAATGCGCCAACACCGTCAAGCTACCCCTCACATGCCTGGCGAATGGAAATCACGAGCCGCCACCCCGATACCCCCTCCAGGGTCCAAACCTGGACAAAATGCCGATGATGACCTCTTGGTGAATCAGGAGAAGAAGGAGTTGGAAGGGTTGAGCGATGATCTCGCGATTGTTTGTCCGTTGATTGATGGGAGAATGAGGGATGTTGCTGAGGGGAAGCCTTAGGGGTTGATTGTCAGATGCATGGCAGGGCTCGTCAAGTCATGGAAAAGGGGTTGGCAAATTTAAGAGGTGGACGGAAGACTAGTCTAGACTGTAGAGCGTAGAGTGACAGACGAGAGAGAAGTGGGAAGTGGTATCATTTGTATATAATCATAAACCCATTGCATTAGACAATCTATGCATCGTTGTACATAGTCTGATATGGAACGAACACCATGGACGCTTGCCACAGCAATGACATCTGACATCTGATGATTTTGACCTAGAACGGGAGTATGATCTAATAACCCTTCCCTCCCTCAACCTGGATCGGGTCGAGCTGTCATGAGTGAGATAAGCGTCTATGCCTATTCCTATCTTGTCCGGACCGAGGGATGCCGGTGAACGGTGCAGTCCTTATCATGTGATGTTACTTCGAGTGTTCTTATAGGCCAAGCTTAATAAGCGTAAGGGAACGGAAGCCACTATGAACTTGGGAGTTCGGGAGAACACCAGGACGTCATCGACGGATGCCAAGTCTTGATAAGCTCACGCGAATATTCGTAAGTTAGGTGTATATCTGTGTGCACCGCGGGCCGGGTGATTTGGACGAGTTTGGACGCGAACGCTTGGTTGAGGTGTATCTCATACTCAAAGCAAAGCTCAAGTTCCAAATACTTCTCTCTCGCATTTTTATAGAAATTCATCTTGTTCATGATCATGGATGCAAGTGGATTTGGTACAGCTATGTGACTTATGGTAATCGTATATTCCGCCCCCGCCAAGTAGCTTCCTCAACCCCTTCAGCGTTGGTCTATCTAGGTCTAGATATTGAATCTCTGTATCAAGCTAGTAGCAGTATCTCTCATGGTCTCGTCCAATGTCCTGTACTTTATACCCAAGATCTTGGTAGCTTTGGATCCATCCACCACATTCGATTTCGCCACGAGGGTGTCTCGATATCCTGGAGTAGTATCTCCCTTGGGAACGTCCTTGAGCTGAGGGAATTCTCGATTGAGCACCTGATTTGATCAAATCATATCAGCGACTGAACCGTTTTCGTTTCCATGGAATGAAATGGTATACGATGACCGAAGTGCAGGGAGAGGATAAGAGAGGCAACATCAAACTCACAATACAAACGTCGTTACCGCTGTAAGGACCGTTGGATACGCAGAATCGATTACCTCCTGCTTCTTCCATCGTCATTGCCCTAAACTCAGCCAGAGCCACTGATTGATACGACCATCAGCGATATCCACGGGATCCACTCGGAACTCAGAACTCACCATCACGGACGTCGGTGAAGTTGGATCCACTCTCGGGGAGATCGCTTTGCTTCATCTTACCAGCTACATAAGGGTAGATACGATCTGTCCGCTCCCACGATTAGCTCAGGCGAATAGGAGATGGAAAGCGGACTGTTGACTCACTACCGACAGAGTGATTGAGCTTCTTGGGATCATCACACTGATGGATGATAGGTCCGTACACCATTGGTGGATGGATTGTTACTCCGTCGAACGCTGGTTTCTCATCTTCCAGGAACTTCCAGAACGCCTTTTCGGCCAATACTTTACTGGCTGCGAATTCACATCACAGACGGAGTTAGCTTTTGCTTGTAATGGCGACATAGACTCTCAGACAGTGTGGATTATCACATACCTCTGTATTTAGAGTCTCCAGGAGCATCAGAACCCAGCTTGTCGCATGTCTCGAGATCAACCTTGTTCCAGTCCCTTTCATCATATCTGCAAGATGGCTGTCAGCATGTTCTGTCACAGCTAAACATTCCGAGTGAATTGATACATACTTTGTTGGTGGTCCACCTGGTCCATTGATACTACCACTGGACGCTGTGTAAACCACTCGTCGGACTTGTGGTCTATTCACAATACGATCAGCGATACCTGGACGGGGCGAGTTCAGTAGAATACTCACGCGTTCTTCTGGATACTCTTCAAAATGCCAACAGTTCCATTCACCGCAGGGATAGCTACATCATCAAGGTGCTTCACGACGAATGTGACCGGACTATCCGACTTGTCAGCTCCACATCAGACAAAGGGAGGTTACACCTGAGACAGACTTACCTAGCAACATGAGCTACTCCATCCATGCCTTTGACAGCTTCGTCGAAAGCTCCTTCCTGTCCGACTCCGTCAGCGTCTCACCGTGATATATCGATACACGCAACTCACCTCGGCAATCTCCCTGACGATCACATATGAGAACTTCCCTTTGGCGTTCTTGAACAAGTTCGCCAGGTATTCTCCCTTGGCATCATCTCTGACTGTTCCTCTGACGTTGTATCCTTGTTCGAGGAACTCGCGAGTGATATGACTATAATGGACAGGGTCAGTCTCACCGCAACCTTGACAGAGGAAGACTCACGCAGCGATATAGCCGGAAGCTCCGGTGACGAGGATGTTGGAACCTGGTTTGACAGCTGGCATGGTGGGATGGTGCTACAGTGTTGGTGGAAGTTGGGATGTCAAGTATGATAAGACTTGAGTGCGTGAGACAGGGGGTTGGATATCTGTTCTGTTGTGATAAGAGGGGATGGAAAAGCTTTGATAAGGGATTCTTCTGGAACTCTTCCAAAGGTCGTTGGAGGAGAAGAAGACAAGTCCAACAGGGATGCTGATATAAGTCAACACCATCTATCATCGCACCGTTCGTTTCTCGGGTCTAATCACAATGGATCTCATGTTGTGGGCGATAACAAAGGATAAGGAAGCCGGTACGAGTATTCGTAGGTTTTCCCGAGTTTTGTTATGTCATTTCTCATCAAGACCCGAGATTTGACCCGAGCAAGACCCTGCATAAATGTCATAAATCTTGGTATTCGCGCCGGTATGAGGTTATATCCCTTGGCTCGATTGCGGGGCCAAGAAATGTCTATGGCTACTTGTCACATGACTATCTTGCACTTGTCCACCAACCCGAACAAATGGAAAGAACATTTGTTACGAGTAAGCTTACCCGATTTTTGGGTCGCGCGGATAAGCCCTCAACCTTCACGGATAAGCTGACCCGGATAAGCCAAGTACATACATGGAGATAGGGGATGATCAGAGCTCGGATCTCCCAGTCTCTCATCAGTCAAATGTCTCATCCTGGAAGTTCGGGACTTATCTCTAACAACCATTCCCGAACTTCCACCTCGCCTTCTACATCTCGAATCGGTCAGCTGGCTTCACTGATGATCTCAAGTATATAATGCGTCGATGAGAAAGATGCATGATTCGCTAGTCCCATTCTCCAAGCTCTTCAAACCTACTTGACCCACCAATCCCATCAACCTCGAACACGAACACGAGTACGAACACGAACACAACGAATCAGAATGGGCTTCAAGAACGATTGGGCGCAGGCGACGCCGTACCTCGGTTTCTGTGTCTTCACCTTCTGCTGGGCGAATGTGATCTTCGGCCTGTACGTTTCATCGCCACTTGGCATCTCATCTCCAGCTTATGCACTTGCTGACCACTCTTGGTGCATATATAGTGATACTTCCACCTTTGGATCGCTTCAAGTGCTTCCATCATGGTTGAGTCGATTCGGTACCAATGGTGCTTTGACAGTGCTGCAAAAAGCCATTGCGAACTCTGGTAAGTTAGAAGTCGGATCAGGGTGTTAGACCCTCCTAACAATGATTTGATGATTTCCAGTCGTCTACGTCGGTCGAATCGCCGGTACTTTGACCTTTGAGCCGATCGCTGAGAAGTACGGTTACAAGACACTCTTGGCTGCCATCGCAGGTGTCCAAATCGTCTCTGTAGTCGGTGAGTCTGATCTCATCTCACGCACAAGCAAGCCATGTCTGATCATGTTATGATAGTCCAACTCGCCGCTGGAAACTTCAACACATTCATTGCCGGACGAACCATCTCATACATTGCCGTCGGATGGATCGACGGTACCATCGCATCCTACGCATCAGAGGTCGCACCTGCCGCCCTTCGAGGATTCTTCTCTGGTCTTCTCGCCCCCATGGCCAACTTGGCCTCAGTATGGGGTGCCGGTATGTGTCAACACTATGCCAAAGAGACTCGAAAAATTGGCTGGATGGTCCCCATTTCCGTGCAGTTGATCCCCGTCGTGGCCATCATCATCTGTTGGCCCTTTGCCGTCGAATCACCAAGGTGGCTGGCCGCACATGGTAAGCCCGATCAAGCCCTGCGAGCGCTCAAGAAACTTCGACGAAAGGAAGATGTAGCTGCTGGAGTATGTGAAGCTGAGTTGGAGGCCATCACCTATGCCATCGAGTACGACAGGACCCACGCCACCGCCAGATGGATGGATCTGTTCAGCAAGACCGCATACAAGCAATTCATCTACACCATCCTCTTCTTCTTCTTCTACCCTTCGACCGGTAATGCTTTCTACAACGCCTATGGTACCACCTTCTTCAAAGCCATTGGATTGGGTGACAAAGCCTTCACCTACGCCATCCTATGTCAATTGATGGGTATGGTCGGTGGTCTTACCGGTCTATTCTTGACCGATCGTGTCGGTCGACGACCACTCCTAATCATCGGCTCAGCCCTTTTGGTCCTCTTCGACGGCCTGGCTGCCGGACTCGGTTCCAAAGCCCATCGAACAACTACCGAAAACAACGTGGTCGTCGCCTGTTGGACACTCATGCTCTGGTCCGCCAAGTTATCCTGGGCCACACACGCCTACATCGTCGTCCCTGAAATGGGAGGTATCCGAATGCGAAAGAAGCTAGTCATGGTCGGTACCACCGTCGATGTATTGGGTAACTGGCTGTGGGGTTTCTCATCACCATACATCCAGAAACACCAGGCTACGGCTGGTGCCAAGATCGGTTATCTCTTCATGGGTTTCGCCGCTATGGCTTTGCTCTTCGCCATCTTCGCTGCTCCCGAACTCAAGGGTCGATCCCTCGAAGAGGTCGACGAGCTCTTCTCGAAGTTCAGATGGGGTTGGGAATACAAGGGCTATGTCACTACTGGTGTTGGTGCTGCTGTCGCTCAAGCTGAACACGGTCAGCAGAATGAAGGAAAGGCCAATGACCACGTGGAGAATGGCGACGACGAGAATGAGAAGGAGGTTTCCACCAGAGTTCAAGTCCATGCTGCTGCTATCTAAGCGTATTTAGATTTGCATTTTGGATATAACGGTGTACTACTTTCTCTTTGGTAGTTTTGTTGGAAACTTATATATAAAAGTTATTTATATCGTCGTGCTTCGTACTTTCAAGGTGAAACTTAGTTTTTGTAGGTATCTAGAGTGAATGCATTGTAGAACTGTCGGAATGTAATGGCTCATATAGGCGGAGATGTACACATTCATATTGGTGTATGAAGCAGTGGAGCACAATGTCAGCCAGATATGGGTCATTGTAGATCCATTTGCCTACCAAACTTGTAACGCTCTGCTGTACAACTGCTCAAAAGTCAACCCGTGTGATAACAGATCGAAAATAGATGAGCGGTAGAGTTTAGAGTATAGAGTTTTAGATAGGAGAACAAGCGTTGGTGCCAATCTAGTCATACAGTTCTCAGATGTACATAGCTCTCAGCGTGTTACGTTGAAATGGTACATTCTACATAATTCCTACAATACCCAGACAAACGAACTATGACTAATCGGGATGATCGTCCTTCCTTGTGAATCATCATGCGCCGAAGTCGCCAGGTTGATCTCCTCTCCCGTCAATCCGGTGGCTCGATCTACTCCTCCTTACTCTTCTCCCCACCTGCCCCACCATCCTTGTTCATTCGATTCATCAAAATCTGATACTCTCTGTTGGCTTTCTGCTTCTCCCCCATCCCTCCGTCCTTCTTACTGTTCTCCAAAAGATCCGAAGCTCCATCCTGAGCAGATAAACCCTGTTGAGCTCTCCATTTAGCCTTCTTCAATCTCTTTTCCTCGTTTTGCGCAGCCTCGTCCTCTGCTTGAAGGAAGGACTTCAAGGAGGGTATAGCAGATGATGAGAGGGGTTGCAACTTTGTGATCCTGCCTTGTCCTTCGCCTTCGCTCTCATCATCGGATATAGAGGGTGAGCGAGGAGGAGCATTGAGTAGTGGTGTAGGTGAGCGGGTATATGATCTTTCTCGAGGTTTTGGAGGTGGAGAAGGTGTACGTCGTCTGGGTGTTGGCGATCTTGAGTTGTATCTACGCCTTGGTGGTGATCTGGATCTATACGAACTTCTTCGGGGTGAAGGTGATCTTCTCTTGGAGTAGTACGGTGAGGGTGATCTTCTGCGAGGATAGTATGGTGATCTCGACCTAGAACGGGAATACGATCTATCCCTATACCTCCTTCTATACGGACTGGGTGATCTCCGCCTGTCATACGATGGCGATCTTTGCCGATTTCTGTAGACGGGCGATCTATCTCTATAACCTCTGTCGTATGACCTTGATCTCGACCTCCTTCTGTCATACGATCTAGACCTCGACCGATCATGTCTATACCCAGGCGATCTAGGTCCGTATCCATGACTCTCTCTTCTATCCACAGGTGATCTGGTCCTACTCCTACCTCTGGACGGTATATCCTCCTTCGGTAAATCAACATCCATCGCTTCGTCGTCCGAGTCATCATCTGCTGCTCCGCCTCCAAGATCATATTCCCCTGCATCCCCAAAGATATCTTCGTCGTCGTCTGACTGTGTTTCTGCAGCTGATTTAGCAGAAGCAGAGGTTTTGGTGGGTGGTTCGACTTTCTTTGATGCTTCTGATTGCTCCACTTGTATGTCTTTGATATCTGTTGATGGCCCAGCTGCTGCATTTTCAGGTCGAGTCGCAGGTTTAGCCGCGTCTTCAGCTTTCACCTTCTTCTTCTTTTTCTTCTTCTTTTCGCCTTTACCTTTCGAAGCGGCTTCTGCTTCTGCCTTTTTCTGAGCAATTGACTTGAACTGAAGATCATTCATGCTCATCAGCTACTATCACATGATCACGTTCAAAGTGATTCTGAAGAAGTAGCTTACCCCTTTACCCAGACTTTCGACCTTCTCTTCCCTCTTCTCCTCGGCATCCTTCTTTCCCATCCCCATCCTGAAATTATCCAACTCATCATCAATTTCCTCACCCCTCTGCTTAGCCAGCTCCGCCTTCCTCGCTGCTAATAGCGCATAATCCAGCCCCTTGACAAGAACGGAATGTTCGACGTCTCCACCAAGATACGCCCGTTGCTTCTCCAGCTCTTCAATCTCCTCCGGACGCCTAGCTTCGGCTTTCCGTTTCTCGAAGTCTTCCAATAGCTTCGAGACATTCTCGTACTCCTCATCGTTCCTTCCTTCTCGACGTAGCGCTGCTCGATCTTTGTATGCTGATTCCTCTGGTGGTCTTTTCTGGTATTTCCGAGGAGCGAATTCGGGCTTGGAGGGTTTGTCTTCTTTCTTCTTCTCGTGTCTGGGCGATCCAAACACAATCCTTATCAGCTCACACCAGGTATTTGGGATGGAAGTTAGTGATTCGGCAAAAAGAAGGGAGATGATTTGTACTCACCCCTCTTTCGCCTTGAGACCCCATCCTCGCTTTGGTGCTGGTGCACCTAATACCCCTCGAGAGGAACTGCTCCCTCCTGAGCCTGAGGGACGAGGGGCGGAAAGTAAGTTACGGAATGCGTCCTATCGTTTTGTATCAAGTGAGCCGGCTTACTTTGTGGTTGTACGCAGAGACCCAGCTTACCTGATCCATGTTCGATATTCACTGCTGAGATGCGATAAGATAGTGGATAGAAAGGAGGAGTTGAGTTGAACAAGACCAGTCAATCCAGTAGAGCAAGAGTAGAGTAGGCTGTTGACAAAAACGGTCCCACACAAAATGTCCTGACGTCATCACTTTGTTTATCCCACCATACAACGTCGTCTTGTGGTGTGCTTCCCACCCTCTAGGCATACTCTAGCTTGCAGGCGACACTCCTGGTCTCTCGATGATATGTACGCTTCCCACCTGTAGGAGAAGAGAGTTGCATCATCTTGGCATGATTCAATTGAATTGGCATACTTGGTCCTCGCTGTACTCTCTCCAGCACAACACGATAAAATGCCAAACCCCCTCCTACGTATCATCCTATGCGGCAAGACAGCAGCAGTAGGTAAAGGGGTGATAGCAGGCCTGCATCCAGAGATTGAAGGTCAGGCTTTCTTTCACCTCGTGTTCCATATCGCATGACATCTGGCTGATTGAGCTTAGTCACTCGTTTCATAACCTCCCTCGAGTCCGCCCGTCGAGAGATCCCTCTGATCCTCTCTCAGCAGCATAGCAAACTACCCACTCCCGCTGGAGAAACCCTTGGAACGCAGAACTTCAACACTCGACCAGACGCAGTGATGTTAGGCGCGGGATTTTCGTTGTCTGATGTAGAAGTATTAGATAAAGAGGATAAGATACCGATATTCCTGGCTGATAGGGATAAACCTGCTCCGTCGCTTGCTAGTGGGAAGTACGGGGAGGCCATACTCAAGAGAGCGAAGGATGCGTTGTTGGCTTGGGAGAAGGACGGGAAGAAGCAACAAGGTAATCCCATCTGGTTTTGATCGTATTCTATATAGTGGTGGGGGTGTTGTATATGTTGTATATGATCTAAGCTATCTGGAACAAGGAGAGGAGCTATTCATCCAAGAAGCAAGATTGGGTAAACCCTCCCTCAATTCGAGGGAGACCGTTCAGTGAACATAAATGCTTTTCACGTTGACTAGTACTGGCAGACTGGACGCCTCTATGAATGTGCCACCCTTCGCAGATGGGTGTCCGGCTCAGTTCAAAGATGAGTCGTCATTTCATGGAATGAAGATCGCATGCTTCAACTGCAGTAACAGCAATGTCAGCGATATATTGTTTTGGAATCATTGGAAAATATAGGAGCCCGCGTAGCTCAATGGTTAGATCATCCGACTCTTACTTCAGAGTCAGATCGGAAGGCTGTGGGTTCGAGTCCCACCGTGGGCTAATTTTTTTGGGTGGGCTGGAGGTGGGCTGGAGTCGTGCGATGGGTTCCCCAAATTGGGCGCGTGGAAGAATTTTTTTTTGCTTTTGCGTCTGTTTTTGTTTTTGTTTTTGCTTTTCCCCTCCTGTCTCTAGTATTCAACACATTCAAAGAAGGTATGATCATACCCATCGCTACACATACCACAGAACACCATGGCCACTCCCATCCCCAATGAATCAAGCTCCAAATGGTACCTACACCAACTCGACACTCACATCCACTCCTCCAAACTCCAAATCCAAGGCCAACGATCCGTCCTCGTACCCAACAAGCGCAACCCGTTCCCAACGATCGTACCACCCAGCGATGCCCTCTGGACACCCGACGAGAAATCTGTATTCTTCGCTTCCCTCCGTCGGCACTCCAAATACAGGGTTGATTT
Source organism: Kwoniella bestiolae CBS 10118 (assembly GCF_000512585.2). Lineage (NCBI taxonomy): Eukaryota > Fungi > Basidiomycota > Tremellomycetes > Tremellales > Cryptococcaceae > Kwoniella > Kwoniella bestiolae. The sequence goes on along the minus strand of NC_089241.1, from coordinate 2,827,645 downwards.
GATAGCTTCAGAAGTGAGGAGTAAGACGGAGGAAGAGGTGGACTGGTATCTTGATTTACTCGACTTGGGGTCGGAAGTGATTGGGCAGGTGGATAGGAGACGACACGATGAGGGATTGGATAAGCTCCGTTGGGATGGATTAAGATCATGGAGGAAGGGTCTATCACCTGCTGCGAGGGTGGTGTCAGACCGGTGGGTGGATGTAGAAGAGGCTCTGGCAGAGTGGACAGTACGGGATGTAGAGGGAAGAGAGAGGGAGGAGAGGGAGGCGATCATTAGGAAAGAACGAAGGGCAAAGAAGAAGAGTATGGTGGATGGTATTACACCGTTGGAGGAGTGGAAGAAGGATATGGAACTGACACCATACCTCCGCAATAAGCTTATAGAGGGGCATCCGTCCTATAAGAATATGACGAATCAGTGGGAAGTGGATGATTATCTTAGAGAAATGGATGGTGAGAAATTGGGGGTGGTGAATAATCTGTTGAAGAGCGATTGGTCGACTTGGTACGCTGATCGTGTCAACGTTGTTCTACCTCTCAACAAAAGCGGTGATACAGGCAACACAGTCGAGGATGAGGGACAGGAAGAAGAAGAGGTGTTAGAAGGGGGTATACCTACCAAGGGCGATCCCCAGGGGAAAATAACGATTGATCAGCGGAATTACAACGAAATTATGAATATCCCAAAGAAGGAACGTACCCCCGATCAACGCAAGTTGTTATCGAAGATTATCAATCGACGGAGGAATAGAGAAAAATATAGGATTCAGAAGTTGATGGAAGAGGGTCTTAGTAGAGATGAGATTGACTTGGCTGGTGGGGCGGATGCGATCTTTCAGAGTAGAGAACTGAACGAGGAGGGCCAACCTACCCTGGGCGCGGGGGTACAACAGCCGAAGAAGGTCGTTCCTAGAAAGATGGATTCGAATGTCCTGGTAGGCCATTTGAGGAAGATTGGAATGTATGATTATCTCATGATGGGTGGGATGGAGGTGTTCAATTATGAGATGATTGAGAGGGTTAATCGGTAAGCTGTGACCCATTCCTCTTTCGTAGATGGGGCGGTTGCTGATACTAGTAATTGATAGACGACTGAACCTGAACGATCCTCGGGGTATCTCATTCAACGTCCTTCAAGGTATCCATTCCCTCCTTGTAAACCAACTTCGCCAGCTCATATACAACACCATCATCATCGCTGAACAGGCGTATTTCCAACAACCTCCTGACGACGACAACGTGACTTTCGAAATCTCACGCGAGCACGTACACCAAGCGTTGTTGAGGGTGGGGCTGGTGCATCCCCAAGAGATAATACTGGATTTCATAGACCGGTTATTCGACAATGAGGATGATCAAGATGAGCTGGACGATCCCGAAGGAGAGAAAGAGAAAGAAGACATCGCGGAAGAAGAAGAGGTAGGAGTGAGGATTCCAAGGTATCGTTCGGCAGTACTACCCCCAGGTGAGGTCCAGTGGAAGGATATACCCTACATGTCCACTTCTCCATCTCAAGCGGGGGATGAGGAAGAAGAGAAGGATGAGGAATACAAAGGGTCCAGCGATGGGGAGACTGAGGCTGAGGATTTAGAGCTGGACGAGTTGTTGGATAAGATGGATGAAGCGCATGATAAGCTCTATGAGAAGGCACTGTGGGGCGCTGTAGATGGGAAAGCAGGGGAAGAGGGAGATAGGAGTGAGATTTGGACGATGGATAGGAAGAACGAGCTGAAATCTGAGAGAGGTATGTTGGTCAATCTCTTGACTCAGTTCTTGCTCTGAGATTTGAGCCAGCTCATACGTATAACTTGAACTGATATATGATATGTTTGGATCTGCAGAATACATAAACCTTCTCCTTTCCACCGACTCGCTCAGACGAAAGAGGAGATACCAAGAAAGCATCTATCAGCGATACCCCACCACTCGAATTAAGAAGCTTGCAAGGGCCAATAAGCGAATGAAGAGTAACGCTTGGATTGTCGATAGTGATTCGGATACAAGTGCTGAGGAGGGGTTCGTTTGGGATCCTAACGAGGGTGAAGAGGCGGAGGATGAGATCAGTGAGACGGAGGATGAACTGGACGAGCAGGAGGAGGAGGGGGAGCAATCGGATGAGGGAGAGAAGCAAGATGAGGTTGATGAGCTGGATAAGGATGGGGAAGGACGTGCTGAGACGGGTGAGAACGGGCAAGGCGAAGAGGAAGATGAATTGGAATTTGAGGATGAGAAAGGGGAGGAGCAAGATGAGGATGAAGAGGAGGATGACGAGTATGAGGATGAGAAGGGGGATGAGTAAACAGTAATCTAGAGCGTATCTTATAGAGGGACTGTTTAGGTCCTTGTTGTACATCTGTATCCTTATAACGACAAGTTATAAATGATTGCGATTAGCGCAAGATGACACTCAGGTGAAGGCGTGAATCGACTTTCTACCGTGGAACTCTCTATCATGATAGCTTACATACCGTGTTTCTAACCGACGTCCAATCTATCATACAAAACAGGACAGAACAACACAATTACAATACAAGATATCAGTCCACAAGATCGAAAGCGATCTATATACAGTCAAGATATCAAACCTAATCCTTAGATAGATCAATACCCGTCCAAACCCGCACCAGCATCCCTCTCTCCCTCTGACCCACCCTGAAGCTCGCCCTGGAACCTCATCCTCACTCCCATCCTTATCCTCTCTTCCCATTCTCTAAACCACTCGCCTTCCTTCCTACCTAGCAGGTAATGTACTCCTTTGGGGCCATACTGCAAAGTCGGATTTTCAGGCAACTCAGGATGTAGCTTGTATAGGCCAGGTAAGCGGTCTTGGGCTTGGGAGATGGATTCGTTTGGAAATGTCGAAGGAAGGGGTGGGTAGCATTTGAGTGCGTCTGAGAGTATCTGTCAGCTTGAGGCTTGGACGCATGATGTAGCTACACAAGTCAAGCTGAAGTTGCATGAAAGAGGTGCTTACAGTTCACATAGGTTACGTTCCACGGTGCACCCAGGAACCTAGGGAAGGCCCTCTTGAGGATCCAGATCAATGGCCAGATCAAAGTTATCCACGAGAGGAAGTAGATGAATCCCTACAGTAAGGTTTACATCAGCTCAGGATACTATGGCACTCCGCTGTCAAGCTGAAGACATTACTCACGTGATTGATAGCTCGACTGAAGACGTTGTCAGGTCGGATCACAATCGCCAAAGGCGTGACGTGAGTGGTGATGGTGAGGCAGTTTGATTGGTATCCAGTTGAGAGAATTGCGGTTTTGATGGCTATATATTAATTCATCAGTCAGCTCAGACAATAACCCTCACCAGGATCAAACAGACATCGCGGATTGAATCTTGCAGTTCATCTAACTAACCTGTCTGTACATTTTCCAGCTCCCAGCCATATACACCTTTATGTACCCAGAATTCCTTGAAAATCCCGTGATCTCTGCAATAAGATTTACACCACTCCTTCAAACTTGGTCTATCATCCATTCCAGCTCTGGCAATCTCCAGATCCTCTTGGCTCGCGGCAACCGTCGGTAGCTTGGAGCGAACCCTGGTTTCCCAGAATTCCGGTACACTCTGCATCCGGACCCAGCCTGGGATCCCTTTTTTCCCTCTGCAATCATCCCAAGCGATGTGATCAGCCAGTTCTGCGCCACTGGGTTTTCGTCCAACGTCCGTGACCCCGTACTCCATTTCAGCGTCCAGAGATTGATATCCGCCTTGCGCATGAGGATTATGGGCGTGGTCGGGAGCGTAGGAAGCTCCATACCGTGATGTATGGGTACCCCTGTAAACTGCTCGGTCAGATTGTATGGTACGTAGATGAATGTGATTGTTATTGGAGGGGTGGTCGATAAGGTCTGATAAGTTGATCTATATCAAGTCTCACAGTCAGTATCCATAGGACAGCTCGTTGTTGATGAGATGGAGTGGCTGTATGACATACAGTGAAATTGAAGTCTGTCACATAATAAGTATCTCCCCTCTTCTTGCTGGTTTCAATCCCATTCTCAATGACTGTCTGATCCCTTTCAAGAGTCTCCATATGTTGACCTCTACATCTAATCTTGACCGTCGGAGGGACCATGGCCTGAGCTCTGATGAAATCGTACATCGCGTTGGCTGAATGCATTGTTATCGTTAGCAGGGGCTATTGTAGGCATGAGTAGAGATATACGTACGATCTGATAACTTCGGATCCCAAGATTCGATGTCTTCCCCCTTCTGATTCCATGCAATCCTCTGGATTTGCTGGGGAGGTACATAGTCTCTTCCTATAGGTGGCTCAGCATTGGGTGGACCACTGAAGAGATGTAACAAGTGTTGTGGGATAGTTCTCTCTTCTACAGGCTGAGCGGTTGATGATCCCACATCAGGTGGAGATGACGACGAGGACGATGCCAAAGCATGATCATACGATGGCGGTGGGAGGTCCAGATCATCCTCTGGTGAGAGTGATGGGATGAGCGGTTTGGTATCTTGAGTCATTATGAATGAATTACGCTTGTGAGGAAGAAAAGAAGAAGAGATGAAGAAGTGTATAGTACAGTGGCAATATACATGTACGGCGTCGAGTTACTGCCAGAAAATCATTTTCCGATTATCGAATGCGCAAGTTCAAATTGGACATTCTTCTTTGACAGCAAAATATATATACATCAACTTACGTACATCACAGCTGTTTTTTAGACTTATGCATGAGACTGATGTGTCTAGCAGCTTTGGAGACAGCCTTGCGCTTGCTTGGGATCATTAAGCATGCATAGGGTGCTGTGTAGAAATGTTGCAATATGAGACTTAGATCAACATACTCCCAGCGTTTGATATTATGTAACATCTTTTCGTGTATTTGATCCCACTAATGACGCTTGATCAGTATACAAAGATCGCATTTCGGACTTTGATTAGAATCACCATTACAAACGGCCGGCATTAGCGGGATCAAACTTTCCTCCATCCTTGATTTCATTGTTACATAATCAGCCGTGGCAGAAATATGGCAATAATACTTGCTTATGCATGTGTTTAAGCCTAATCCAAAGGTATGAAGCAAGTGATGCAGATCATACCTGCATGCATGCAAACTCTTGAGCCTTTAAGTCTGCTGTGGAAGGAGTATCATGGAGTTGTAGAAATCACATTTTGGCTGGGATAGCAACATTGGAACTTGAATCAATACGCGCATCCAGTAACCGGAAAATCATTTTCTGGCAGTAACTCGACGCCGTATACATGTGTGTGATTGTATGGTGCACCGCCATAAAAACAGGTTCGAGCCGAAATCATAATCGTGATCATCTCGGCTTAAACATTTACAACTACTTTCATCCACAATCTTTCCTCCAAGCACAGCAAAAACCATTCATCATGCCTATAGGACCATCCTTACCACCTCACCTAGCCCATCTGGCAGGGAACGATGCAACTTCCCCAGAACCCGATACAGAGGGTCCTGCACGACCACCCTTACCCGCGCCTGTTGAAGAAGAAGGGGATGATCAAGACGATTTCGGACCAGCTCTTCCCCCACACCTTGCAGCTGCACGCAAGAACAAAGCTGTTGGACCAGCCCCACCCACCGCAGGACCCTCTGTAGGTCCCTCGCTACCCACTGCGGGACCATCGCGCCCTTCGACAACGTCTGATGACGAAGATAGCGATGACGATGATGTTATTGGGCCTATGCCTGTGCCCTCTAACGGGGAAGAGGAGTCGGGATCAGCAGTGAAAGAGTTCTTACAAAGAGAAGAGAGGCGTAGGAAGATACTGGAAGAGCAGAATAGACCGAAAGAGAAGAAAAGGGAGGAATGGATGTTGGTTCCTCCAAGTAGCGGGGTTCTGTCAGCTGGTGAGTGATGCTCTTTCTCCCTCTGAATTTCTAGAATTATATACGAAAAATCGTCTGCCTCACTCTGGACGAGAGCAAGGAAAATTATCAGGACAAATTAGGCTTACGCATAGATCTAGTCGATCCACTACGAAAACGCCCTACGACATTCTCCAAGTCCACTCGCGAGCCTGAATCTGTAGATCACAGTGTCTGGACCGAAACTCCCGCTGAGAAGGCTCAACGTATAGCGGATGAGGTGGCTGGGATCAAGCGAAAGAAGGATAAAGCTGGAGAGAGGATCATGTCGTTCGATGAAGAGCAGGAAGAGAGGAGGAAAAGGAGGAGAGAGGAGGATATTAGGAGTGAGCTGCAGGCTCATAACGTGAGTTTGGACTTCCACTCGACGTGGTTGTATTGTTTTCATTCATACTTTGCTTCTGTACCATCCCATCCGTCATTTCTTTCTCACTCGAGTTGTGTCCTTCCACATCATCGAAGATCCCTTGCACTTCATATACAATCGCATCGCTGACATGGCTCGTACTTCCAGCGCGGGCCATCACTCCTTGACCAGCACGCCTCCAAACTCTCCAAGAAGAAGAAAGGGGACGACGAAGATGCGCCAGCTATATGGGACCACGATAGGGATATGGGTGTGACAGGCAGGCTATTGACTGATAATGAGCGTCAGAAGAAGATCAAAGATGCTAGAGGCTTGGGAGATAGATTCGGGCACGGTAAAGCTGGGGCTTATAGTATGTAACGCTCGTTTGCATGTACACCATAGTCCATATAGACGAGTGAAGGCGCATCCAACACCCGAAGATCCTAACTACTCTTTCCCAAATTATCATCACAGGTCGCGTTGTCCCGTGACCTACGTTACATGTCAAATCACTTCAACCATGGAATCTGATCTTTACTATACTTGTAAGCTCTAAACAAGGCATTACTCTCCACAGGGTAGAACCCAGCCGCTTCAGGTTCAGGATAAACTGCGAAATGCGGACAGACATATTCCCAGCAAATCTCGTTGGAAGTGTTGATTTCTATGATTCTCCCGAAAGCTGATTCGCACAGGAGGGTATTACCATTTGACAATCTTTGGGCTGAGCCCATGAAAGGTGTGAAGAATGTTTCCTATATCGAGAAATCAGCTATGAACCCATGTGGCTCTGTAAGATGTCAGTGTAATCAACATTGACTTACCTTGGGAGAAGCATGCCATTGCCATACGATCTCTTTTGTCTTTCTGTCAACTTCTACTGCTCTTGACCATTGGAAGGATTCTCTATGCCTGAACGCGCCGTTGTCGAAGATCTGAAGCATGGAACGTATCAATTCTCTTGCTCTGTATTGCTTAGTAAGAGGTGACTCACCAGAATATTTCCATTAGGTAACTCATTGGCATTATGCTGCTGAGCGACAACCGTCGAATCCAAGTGCCAAATAATATTACCCGTCGACTTCTCAATGATTATAACGGCCGATACACTTCGACAAGAAGCCAGGATATTCCCATCCTTGAGAGGGCTAGTAAGAGAAAACAGAGGAATGGGTGTCAATACTGGATGTCAATCGTTGAAGAGCAACGGAAAATTGTAACTCACTAGATACCATTGATCAATGGCCAGTGCTCTCTAGGATAATGAGTTTGAAGAGGGAAGATCTTGGGATCAAGATGTTCGGACACTTTCCATTCCCATAGTAATTTCCCATCTTTCACTTCTCGGATCGTATCTGCGTATACTTTGCCGTCGGGGGCTTCCTACAGTCACAGGGAAGGAGGATCAGCATCTCTTGTTTACTCAAAAGAAAGTACAGGAGAATAGGAATGGTCACGCACGGTTCCCTCAACACCACCTGGTAGAGCAGCTTGTTGTTCTGGACTCAACGCTTCGAGACCAGCGTAGAAGAAGTGTCCATCTCCATCGTAGAAGCAGCTGTCAACAAGGAGATAGTCATTAAGGTGTTTGACGTATTAGCTATCAGATGGAGCACACTCACTCATGATGACCTAACGGATCACGTAGCTCATGAACAACCTTGCCTTCCGGTGTAAGTTCCATATACACTCCTCCACCGTACTTGTTGAACTGTCACATCAAAAGCAAGGACTGTCAACCATGTGATTGGTAGGCATGCAGTACTGACGACTTACAAAAGGGAAAGGAGCGACTGCTTCAGGATCTTTCATCCCCACCACCAAATTACCATTGGGTAATAATCTTGCGTAACGCCCAACTCGGTAGGGTAAATCCCATGTGTGGACAGTATCTCCAGCATTGTTGATGAGGTAGACCTGGATCATACCTCAGTGAGCCGAGTCCTTTCTGCACCCGTCGATAGGTGTAAAAGCTGATAATAGCGCAACGTACCTTCTTCCCCGTCAATGGGGCGATCACGGTGTATCCGTCCAATACCGTCTTCTCATCGATACCTCGCGTACCTACACCACGTCTGATAGATAAACAACATTGAGATCAGCTGTCTGGCGAGAGAGCGTACTAGTACATTGGTAGTCAAGAGTCAGGATGATATGCGTTGGGATTGTCCGTCCCTGAACGCGTTGATTATGATAATACTTCTCACCAAAGGCAAACACGGACCCGGCGGTATATGGTGCCAATCTTTCCTGTACACACACACATACACACACTGTGTGTCTCCAGGGCGATCATAATATTCAGCACTCACCTTCTAGTGATATTTTGATCCATTTTGTATTTCTGTTCTTACTTTGTTCTTACTAGTTAGAAGGTTCCTCAAAGTTCTGTAGATAAAATACGTGGGAGTGCGATGTTCATTGAAGAACTTGCGGCCCATACTGGCTTATATACCATTTGTAGATCATATGGCTAGCATAATAAGTCCGGAGATCCAGGACCCGGGCGTCTCACAATGGTAAGCTCCTTCTGGCCGGTCCTATTGTCCTCTACCTCGCTATCAGCATTCATCGCAGATAACCAATCCTCTTCAATACATGGCGATTCCTTGCGTGATAACGGAGTACCGCAATATGACAAAGCACGCTATCTACCGTCTGTTTACCCTTCATAAGAGACAAGAAATACTCTTGAGAGATATTGAGCGGGTGAGAAGAGAGTCTGACAGTCAACAGGTGAAAGGTGAAATGAAAGTGAGGTATCTGTATTTTTCGGTACTCCGGTAATCCGAGTAACGTGCTCTACGGTACTCCGGATTCCCATGTTGAGAATTGGTCAAAACCAGAGATAACAGTTATGGCGTCACCGCGCTTTGCCTCGATTTGTCAACTTCACCACCAACTTTTGCTGTCCAACGCAACAGCTTATCTCGACGATTTGGTCTCTCCTCATCTCAAGGAGGGACAGCCCGATACAGAGTGGTCGACCGCAGGGCAAGACTCGGTCCGACAATCCAGGACTCAGAAAGCAGAAAGAGATATCCAATAATTCACTGATAACGCAAGTTGTTGCAAGCAAGATCGAATATGAAGAAAAGGTATATAAATGGTCAACATTCCTTCTTGAATGTTTGAATTGCTAGAGCAATATCCCACGAACGACGTTGTATTGTTTATCCTCAAGCGTGCTTGCATTAAATACGAGTCAACATGTCCGATCTCACTATCGATCATCCGCAATACTATACCGATTATACCCCCGAAGAGGAGAAGAGGGCTGTACGAAAGGTCGATTTCTTAGTATTGCCCTTTATTGTACTATGTTTCCTAATGCTCCAATTCGTAAGTCCCACGCGTCATTCCACAAATTAAGCACCTGAGGCTGATGTGGTGGGTTTATTACCCCTTCTCTAGGATCGAACGAATTTGGGAAACGCCCAAACCGATACCATCCTAAAAGATCTGGGCATCACCACTGCCCATGTCAATATCGGTCAGACCCTCTTCACGTTGGGCTTCGTACTATTCGAACTACCAAGTAACATCGTAGCCAAGGCTATTGGTCCGCATCGATGGGTACCCGTCATCATTTTCATTTGGGGTCTTCTTACGCTCTGTCAAGCCTTTCTGAAGAACAAGGGTGGATTTTACGCTACGAGGTTCTTGATTGCATCGGGAGAGGTGTGTATCATATATCCATATTCAATCCCGGAGTGCTACATTATAACTGACGACGTCATACCTGGGCTTCAGGCCGGTTTTATCCCCGGTATGGCATGGTACATCACGCGATTCTACCAGAACGGCGAACTCAGTTTGAGACTGGCGATTTTCTGGGCGGCAAACAGTGTCGGTAAGCCACTTGTCTTTCATGATTCTTAAGTGCGGGGGTGTGATACTGACTCATCCCATTCTGATAGCTGGTATGGTATCTGGACCACTCGCTCTAGGTATCTTACGGGGTCTTAATCACAAACAAGGATGGCACGGCTGGCAATGGCTGTTCTTGATTGGTAAGGGTGCGATTCCTCAAACCTGCAGATCTGATGGCTGATGTCGTCTTATCGTATATTAGAGGGAGCAATGACGATGTTCGTGGCAATCATCGCTGTGTTTTACCTTCCCTCGACACCGACTGAAGGAGGGAGATCCCTCGGCTTTCCCATCCTCAATCGAAGGGACGCAGAGGTCCTCTCAGCAAGATTGCTAGCTGATGATCCGAAGAAAGCTATTGTGCATGGAGAAAGAGTCAAACTTGTCGATATCAAAGATACATTCCTCGATTGGCGATTATACGGCCACTGTGTCGCTGCCTTCCTTTCCTCGTGAGTATATACACCATTTCACCATATTGAGTGCAAGTCTTCGAATGGTCGTAATTGCTTGCTTTTCGTAGAGTCATCCTTACACCCATCAACACCTACGGACCCTCAGTGATCAAATCATTAGGTTACGCAGGCTTCACGGCGAACGGTATGGCTGCGCCCGCCTCTGCCATCGGTTTGGTCTTTTCAGTCAGTCTGGCATATAGCAGTGATCGGACCAAGGAGAGGGGTATCCACATATTCGTTGCGATGGCTTTATCCTGTGCAGGATGTCTTTGGCTCGCCCTGGCTCCAGACGGAGTGGGCAAGCGAGTATTATACGGAGGATATCTGATGGCTGCTGGAACGATGGGGTGCGGTCAAGCCATCAATGCTGTAAGTCATTGCTACAAATAATTATTTGCTCTTCGCCATTATATGTACAGCTGCTGATTGAGATGCCGCATAACGACCAGTCCTGGTTGAGTAGTCGGTTCGAAGAGAGAAAGCGACCTGTCGCTTTGGCGGCTTACGTCGCATTCATCCAGATGGCTGGATTTGCTGGAAGTAACGTCTTCAAGCCCAAGGATGCACCCAGGTATAAGCATGGTTTGATCATCTGTGGAGCTTGTGCTATCGCCGGAGGAGTTGTCATGCTCATTTGGAAAGCTTTGTATGCTTGGGATGATAGAAGGACATCTCATATAGAGGCAGAGAGAACTGATCTCGTGAGTACCCAGGAGTGGTGGTTGATGTTGGCTCGTTGTACTGACAGATCGATTATTGCTCAGGGCGTGGGTAATCTTGAACATGGAGATAAATCGGGAGATAACAGGTTTTACGAGGAAGAGAAGTGAATCACATGAATTAGCGGTTGGGTTGGACAAATTCTCCGGTATGGCCTTATAAATACGAAGATATAGTAAAGAGAATGTTCCATCAAATAGGTGAACGATGAAGGGATTTCTTCTTGAATCATATGTACATAGTATATACAGCAGAATGACAGCTAGTTGTGGCATCTGCGTGACAGTGATACTCAATATCCGTGTTGATGGAAACACTATCACCACTGATTCATCTGGAAGAGGGATTGCCAAAACTCCAAAGTCTGGTCGGGAACAATCTCAGCGGTCGGTGCGGTATAAGTCGTCGGGACAGACGCAACATCTCGCAGCAATTGTTCAAGATCAGCCATCGAAGCTGGAGTACATCAATGATCGTTAGCTCTCTTTTGGCCTAGAGGTTGTCGTCCTGCAGTGCTCACAAATGGCATTGTCCGTTTGAGCGATGTCCATGGGCTGCTCATTCGCCGTCTGTCGCTTCTGGGCATTGACCTGCGCATCATCCGTATCTAGAAGAGCTTTCAGGACCTTGACCCCTCGTGATGCGACGGGACTCGTACGAGATATAGGCCTATAACATCTGTATCAGTCATCTCATATAGTATTGCGAAAAAGTACAGACAGAACTGACTCAAGAAGGGATATGGCCATTTTCACTCCATCTCGTTGTTGCCTTCTAGTCACCACATCCGATACCCCCTTAACCAGATCCGCAGAGATGATCAAACCGCTCGTCCACACATGTACCATGACTACCCACCACCTGCACAATGTCTGAGGACTTTGCTTGACGAGTTCCAGAGTAGCATAAGCCGACTCCAGGCACACCTTGGTTGAATAGGCATACCGAAGATCGTCATATCCTCTGACCATGTATGATCGATGTAATCTCATGATCCGATTATGTAGGGTGATACCCATGAATATCCTTTGCTCGACCAGGTATCTTCTCGAACCGGCAAATGAAAGCTCGAAGGGTTGAGGAAGATCCGGTCGGAGAGGTACAGGCAAAGTGTCGTACACTGATCTGAATTGACGATCTAAGGCCATGATATCGTCGTAAGATGCGTCGGGGAAATTCGCATTGACCGCATCGATAAATTTCCGGACTGTCAGTGCGAAGTTGATCTTGCACAGGTGATATGTCGAACATGTTATTTCAGCCATTGGTCGGGAATAGCAATGAGAACCCCAACGTATTTCTTCATCTTCCACATTGGCAAAGTATCCGGTAGAGGAGTGGGACAGGTTGATGGAGTAGGTGAAGCCACTGTTCGAGGCTGTGTATGCATCTTGACATACGAGGGACCACCATAATCTTCTTCCGATCTGTGTTGTTTCAGCGCGAGTGATACATGATGACGTGACACAGCAGCTCACCTCTCTTTCTATTGAGCCTTCTTCGTCAGATGTCGGTCCTTCATCCGGTATCCGCTAGATCGAGCTCGTCAAAAGCCCATACTTCAATTGTCACGAGCGATCACTCACCGACATGCCCATACATACAGCCATCTTGATAGCAGTTCCCAACAAGCTCTTGGCAGCTGTTACCCTGTTCTTGTTATTCAGATATATATTCAGGCAGATGATCGTCTGTATGGTCTCGGTTGAAGGCTGATTCAAGAAGTCGGAATAAGATAGTGTGTCCTCGCATGCCTAAAGGGAAATTTTGATCAGCAAGCTCATCGAAAACGATCTGACGAAGCACCTTGTACACACTCACAGTCACCAGCCTGATCTCCAGAGTAGGGTCGGTGGTCAATTGCTCATCACTGAAATGATCACCAAGGCACAGGGCTATGTACAGTAGAGCCAGCCATCGGGCGTGAACTGTCTCACAACGGCGGGCGATATCCATCGTCCAGAATCGATTGTATTGCGCAAGAAAAGTAGGCAGATGAAGTGGGTGGTGTATCTATATCAGTCCAGTTAGCTGAAGTGTGAGGGTATGATGAAAGGATCGGACATAGTCACCCATTCTACACGCTCAAGCTGAGATGAAAAGGGCTCAATCAGCACGAAGGGCTCCCCAACGAAAAGAGGATCAATTGGATGCTCACATATATCCGCAGCTATCGGAGAGAAGGAAGTCAGTGATGCACACATACCCTAAAAGTCATGGGGTCAGAGCTCACCAATGTATCCGCTTCAGCTGTTCAATGAACGCCTAATAAGTTGACGCTATGAACTTCTCCTTTGGTTACTCACCTCTACTAGGTAGCGCTCTCATCAATTCCTCTGTCACCATATACTCCGTCCTACTACCAGCGTCATCGAAAGGAAATGCCCGCCTTCGCTTTTTAACTGGGCCGATCCTCCCATCCGCTGGTTCTCCACGCGGGTCATTGAGGATGGAATGGTCGAGCTGTTCGGCGTGGGCGACGGTATGGGGCACGTCGACGGTAGGAGGCGTAGAGCTGCTTGAATGATGATGAGTGTATCTAGAGGGTGCAGCGACTCTCGGAGGTCTGTGCGGGGGCCAGAGCTCGGCTCAGTGCTAGACTCTGACAATGAGTAATGGTCATGGCACTCACGATGCGGATGAACGCGGTATACTATCTCTCGCCTCCAAGGGAACACCGTTAGGAGGCCATTCGCATATCAATCCCTTCTTTCTGCATTGACCACAGAATCGATGCCTGTCACACTTCGATGTATCATTGTCAGAACCTACTCAACTGCATATTACGACATCCTTGAAGCCCTTCCGTGCCATAATGATGCACTCTAGAGACAATGGCCGGCTCGAAGCTGTGAAAAACTCACCTTCACTTTTTTGCTTCGACAAGGGATACCTGTATAGCGCCTGTATATCAAAACTTTCTTTTCTGCTGATCGCAATGCAAGCACTTACACGTGTAGGCCTTTCGTCCGCTCATGTCACGTCATCCACTCGTTGATGATGATCATACGCCAGTGCATGATTAACACAAAGCAAATATGGAGGACCGATCAACCAGACAATCTAGGCCGGAGATCCGGTAACGTGATGGGCTCTTATCATCTCCGATAACATCGGTGGCTGCTGTTTACGTCCCTCCACTTTCACTTCATCGTTGTATCTGTTCCATACTGATCAAGCTGATTCCTCTAATTGTATGATGCATACGACTATTCATGTTGATACACAGCAGACACAATGACCTGGACCTCTTCTCAGCTCCTTGATGCCTTTCTGACCACCACGTCGGAGAAGATCATACCCTTGACAGCCCAAGGAGTAGCGTCGGGTTCAAAAGTATTCGGTGCGGCTATCTTCAGGAAGTCAGATCTGAGTGTTGTGGTGGTTGCGTCAAATCATGAAACGTCTAGTCCCCTTTTGGTAAGTGATGAACACGAGCTGAGAATCCTATCTTGATTAAATTGAACACCCTCTTGCAGCACGGTGAGATCAACTGCATACAGCACTTCTATGCTCTCCCAGCGGATCAAAGACCTCCACCGAAGGAATGTATCTTCTTCGCTACCCACGAACCTTGCTCGTTGTGTAAGTCACCGCGGAGAAATTGAACTTAGAGGACGGCTGATCAAGATTCGATCATCTAGGCCTCTCCGGTATAACCTGGTCTGGATTCGATAACCATTACTTCCTCTTCACGTATGAGGATACAAGGGACGCTTTCAACATACCGCACGATATAAGGATATTGGAGGAGGTGGGCTTCCATTTCAAAGTAGCAATGGGAACTTCGGACCGCTGACCCTTGCATTCATCAGGTATTCAAAGTCCCCACCCCCTCCGAATCTTCCGAAGACTTCGCAAAAAGACCACTGTACAACAAGTCTAACGCCTTCTGGACAGCTCGATCAGTAGCGGATCTGGTTGGAGATCTGACCGGAGAGGACAAACAGCAGATGGAGGATAGAGTAAACAAGATCAAGGAGGATTACAACGGGCTCTCAGGGGTGTATCAGGGAGGAAAGGGCGGTGCTGGTATCCCACTGGCCTGATGACAAAAAGCGTTTGAGGCTGTAAGTCAGGACGTCTGGTTCATACACAGATACAATGATCTCTTGACCATATAATCATCTGCACATCACTTTGAATCTCCGTTTGTCCTGAGTTGTCCCATTTCGTGTGTGTATGGCCCGTATGAGTCAGATACTCCTCATATGAAGGTTTGGACCCTTTCAAATTCGCGTGACTTCCTGAACTTTCTGAATATCTACGTCCGTTGAAGTCAAGACACTCCTTCCGTCATTCGTGATAGGCCCATGACTTCTATTACTTATTTCCGTCGTCCCTGCATTTCTCTTGTTTTCGTGAGGTTCAAGGGGTTGATAAGTATACGCTGCATCTGTCGATATACTTGGACGACTGGTGCTCGAAGTGTTGCTCGGCGTCCCCGTGTGAAGAGAATTGGCAACTGCTTGAAGTAGGTGGTACTCGCAGCATAGCTCAATGTGAAATATCAATTTTGTTGAATGTGAGGTACCGTGGTGCAGAATGTGAGTTCAGGTTCGATCAATATATGTCTGTTCTCTGAGTATAAAGGTAGGCCATTTGGGTCCAAGTCGCAATCTCAGAATGTCTCCCTTCACCCTCCAAAAGACGGAGAAAGATGACTCCCTCACCCATCCAGAAGTTTAGCCGGTCGAAGACCAGAGGTCATCAGTGCACACCATGAGAGCCAATCTTACAAAGTGGCGAATCTCAGGTAGCACAATTAAAGGGCAAAGACTACCGTGCGCTAGCCAACTCTGGTTACCTATATCATCCGCTATTTCCGTCCATTGCAACCTCGAGAAACACAATACAAAGACAGACACGGATTGACCAAAGCGACACTGACACAATAACCTGCTCCTAGGCTGAGATCACATCTAACCGCAACCTGTCCCCGTAAAATGTATCTCCCTCCTACGCTTGACAATTCTTGGATTGGGAGGTGCCGTACAAGTCATGAACACCTGGAAGTTCGTTCTGGGATATTTGGTGTAAGTTACTCCAACACTTTGCGTTCGTATCTCGGAGTCATCTTCCTCGGCCGTGTCAGCTCGTCTGTGGCCGGGGAAGGAGGATGCCTCGATATGAGTTTGTGATCCCTCTTGAGCATCAGTCCTGGCGATAGTTTGCACTTGATCGGTGAGCACTCGATTGGAAGAGGCAGCTGCTCTGGAGTAGCGAGAATCGTCCTCCATGGTCGACGGTAGGCTGTCGGAGATCCGAGATGATCGGTCCTTGGTGGGAGACATGAGAGTGAAGAATGCAGGTGTATGTCAATCGAAGGCTCGTTCAACGCGAATATGTGGGAAGCATCAGATCAAATGCAAATGTACTCGCTGAAGTAGATACGTCTCTCGTAACCTTCAAGCGTTGCCAGAGTCTATATGAAAGGTTTTCCGAAGCACGTCGTACAACAAAGGTTCAATCACCAGCACTCATTTTGTTGATGACGTCGCGAGCTGAAGACCCCCCGAAGAGAGATCCTTTCAGGTAAGGTGGCGAGCTGACAGTGACGACAGTGATGGTGTATTCCTCCATTTGGCACGCTCTGGCCGTGGGACTCAGTGGCAAATCGTTGATTCAGCTGATCCATGATATCATCAGGAAAGAGGTTCGTTCGCTCTATGCTTAGCTCAATCCGAAGCACTTGTCTACGAAATATGACATCTTGAAGAAGGCCTCACCCGGAACTTGTCCGGGAACGTGTCAAAAGTCGGATTATGGCCCGCAACACATATTGGTCTACGGCGAACTCATGTCCGCATGCCCATCTCCCTGGCGCACGATACCTCATCATCCCATCTTTCTTGCGGTACTATCGCCTCTTGCCTGACTGTCCCATGGTTCAGCGATATACAGTATGCTGCATTGCACTATCAGATAGTCAACGAGCACTTCGGCCGTTGGTAGTTGAGAATGATCGGACATGAGCGGTGCCTGTATACTTGTCTACTACGCCCAGAAGCGGCAATTGCATGTATTTGGTGTGTTGGGATTGTTGGATTCAGGGTGAAAAGTGTTTTCGAATTTTGAGAGTGACGTTAAGATGAGATTCGAAAATAACATCATCCCAAAACGAAAAAAACCAACCAGAAAAAATAGGACTAGCAGTAACCTATCAACATCACCCCCAACCCCATCCCCAAGGACGCGATCTCCCCCGACACATCTCTTTCTCTCTTGATATCATCCATCCCATCGGTGACAGTTACAGTACAGCTCAACACACAAACCAAGATGATCAGAGGAAGGTGAGTGGTACGCGTTGATAGTGGATCCCGAAACGGAAGACATCTACCTCCACTTCGCCTAAATCTTCTGTCTTGTCTCGAGTGTCCTCATCTAGCTCATACAGTGAGGATTGACATCTAACTTTGCTATGACCAGTTCATCCAAGATTGCTCGAACGAGGATCAACGCCCCGTCCGCTCGACCTCAATCCACTCGAGGGCTCGCCGATAGGACCATAATAGCTGCGAACAAGAATCAAGTTCCCATCAGGTATGTGGTATTGGTAGATCACACGATCAGCGGGTCTGTACTGATAAGTTACAATGTGTGCAGGACTAACCTTCGAGGTTCTGCCTTGCTGAACACCCCTCGTGTATGTCGTCTCTCCACCTCGTTCTAGTGACTATAGCTGACTTCAGCTATTTCGCTTTCGGTTGTAGCTTAACAAGGGTGCGGGATTCTCAAGAGAGGAAAGACAGATTTTCGGCTTAGAAGGATTCTTACCTTATGATGTGCACTCTCTGGAGAAACAGGCATTAAGAGCCTATAACCAGCTGCTCAAGGTGAGTGCAGATCCATTCGATGCTCTTTCTATCTTGTGTATGATGTATACATCGGAGTAAGGAGTAGCTAATGTAATCTTACGACCTTCAGCAACCCTCCGTCATCCTCAAACATGCTTTCCTCGCTTCCCTCCGAGACCAGAATCAAGTGCTCTTCTACAAGATCATGCAGGATCACTTGAAGGAGTTGCTCGGTGTGCTCTATACTCCAGGTATGTAGCCAAGTTTACCAGGAGTCGTACGGGGAAATTCGTCGGCAGAGCTAACATGTGAGACACAGGTGCCGCCGAAGCTGTCGCCAACTATTCCAACCTTTTCAGACGACCTGTAGGATGTTACATCGTGCGTATCTCAGCTTTGACATTCGTGATTTCGAAGTGACTGAAAGCTGACTTTGCGGGTATTGTTAGTCCTTCCCCAACCAAGATGGTATGCGCGCACAACTCGAGGGTCATCTTCTCGACGTAAACAGAACAGCGGACGTAGCATACGATTCCAACAACCCTCACGATGCTATCGATTTAGTAGTAGTAACGGATGCAGAGGCAATCTTGGGTATTGGAGGTGAGTCCGCGTACGACCTCCCCATACCCACTTGTTTGGCTGACCATGTTCCAATGTTACGTACAGACCAAGGTGTAGGAGGAATAACCATCTCCACCTCCAAAGCCGCCCTCTACACCCTCGGAGCAGGAATCAACCCCAACCGGATCCTCCCCGTCGTGCTAGATTGCGGAACCGACAACCACGCCCTGTTCTCGGACTCGCTCTACATGGGCTGGAAGCGAACCAGAATTAGGGGAAAGAACTACGATCAATTCATTGATAGGTTTATCAAGAACTGTAGAGAGCTGTTCCCCAATGCCATTATCCATTTCGAGGACTTCGGTATGGCCAATGCGTACAGGTTGATGGAGAAGTACAAGCATATCCCGATGTTTAACGATGATATCCAGGGAACTGGTGCGGTAGCTTTGGCCGCTTTGATTGCGTGAGTGGGAAGTCTCTTTTGGATAACAACGATGTATACTGACTCTCATTCATGCTGCCTTTTCTTCCTGTTCGTAATTACCACCACCTTCCTATTACACCCGTATCCATCGTTCGCTATCCATGATCAACGTTTACGCAACCTTCCTCACCCACCCACAGCGCTATCAAGGTATCTGGCGCTCGACTCCAAGACCAACGAATAGTGATCTACGGTGCCGGCTCAGCAGGAATGGGTATCGCCGACCAGATCAAAGATGGCTTGATGATTTTGGAGGGTCTCACAGAGGAAGAAGCTTGTAGCAGGTTCTGGTGTGTTGACAGGAATGGTCTTTTGGTGGAAAGCATGGGTAACAACTTGAGACACGCTCAATTACCTTATGCTAGACCTGATGAGGAGGTGGAACATTGGGCTAAGAGTGAGGATAACGATGGGACGTGGTTGATGGATGGTGAGTACATTATTGCTGAGGTCATTCCCGCTGTCTGTTCATGTTTCTACTTTTGGTGGAGATAGCTGACTTGAGATGGGTTGTAGTCGTCAAGAACGTCAAGCCTACTGTGTTGATTGGTACTTCCACCCACTCGCGAGCGTTCTCTGAGGAGTTGATCAGAGAGATGGTAAGTACCTCGATTCTTCTTTCTGATGGGTCAGTAGAAACATCCAGCTGAACAATGCTACTCTTAGGGTAAACACGTGGAACGACCTATCATCGTGAGTCGACCTGTCCCATCATTACCTTGAAAAGCAATTGACTGATAATCATGAACCACTCCAGTTCCCAATGTCCAACCCCACCGCATTATGTGAAGTTGACCCAGCAGATGCTCTCCACTGGACCGAGAACCGAGCGTTGGTAGCTACCGGATCTCCTTTCCCACCTGTAGAATTGGGTAACGGTAAACAATGTAAGTTGGTCATCCAATTCACTCTACACACCATCGTCTCATGACTTGGAATCTAAGGTATCATGAATCAATTATACTGATTGTTTTACGCTTGATAGATACTGTAGCTCAAACGAACAACGCCCTCATTTACCCCGCCCTGGGCCTCGGATCCATCCTCGCCCGATCCAACACCATCTCCAACTCGATGTTAATGGCCGGTGTCAACTCGCTCGCATCCCTCTCTCCTGCTCTGACCAACCCCGAGGCCTCGCTCCTTCCCGATTTGGCGGATGTGAGGAACGTCTCGGTGGAAGTTGCTGCTGCCGTTGTCAGGCAGGCGGTACAGGATGGAAATGCGAAGGATGAGAATACTATCAAGGTGGTTAATGGGAAGGGACCATTACATCTCGAGGAATACATTAGGGTGAGTGGGCTCTCCCTGAGTCGTCTTTCGTGTTCCCTTACTCTCCCTTGACCTCCTCTTCCTTTCGATGTCCGGATGCAGTGAGATGTGAAAATGCTGATATGCTTCGGATCTTCGCGTAGTCACGAATGTGGGACGCAGTCTACAGACCACTCGAACTTGTCGACTAAACCTTAACCCATGAACGAAATCTTTTCTGCGAATTCCCAATTTCCTCTTGACTTTCCCATATAGACTTATCATCAATTTTTCGGATTTCGGAACGGATTAAAGGTTTACTTTGTCCCTCATAGCATGCATGGATATCACATAGCGGCACATGAAGTTGCAAAGCCTGGTGTTAATCATTCATTCATAACGTCTACAACAAATATACAAACGATGAGATTGTGTTCATAAGCGATTGATCACAAGATCTAAGGATGTTATGAGTAAAGATGGGAATAAGACTGAAGATGGTATATAAACAAATGTCGATGTGGTTATGCAAGGTATAATGATGACAAATCAAGCTCAAGCTCAAGATCAAATAGTCCCAAAATCCCTCTCCCTCTTATCATCCCCTATCAAGCCCTGCAACCCCCCATACCCACTCACAGTGCCCTGCATATACCCATTGCTCGCCGTATTTGATGAAGAGTTGATCCAACCGTTCCCTGAACCCACGACCGCAGCTTTGTAATCGAAGTTCAAAGATTGAGACCCAGGATTAAGACTTTGGAGAATTATCGATAATTCGTCATCTAGGACTTTACGAGCGAGGGTATCGCCTTCGCGAAGTAATAGGGAGAATTGTTTCTGCGAATATCCGTAAAATGGGATCAGTCCTGTGTCCTGTGACTGTGATCTTAGTCTTGAATATAGGGAATTGAAGTACCCACCTTCAACTTGGTATCGACCTTTCCGAACATCTCCACAATCTGCGGAGTCAATTTCTGACCGTCGCCCACCAACGTCCTATCACTGGGTAAGTCTCCAGCTATGAACAGCTGCAAAGCATCACCCTGCGGTACGGGCGAAGAGAAGCTCTGGCCTTGGCTCTGGGGCTGGGCGGTCCCGCCGAAATACCCCCCATGTCCATGTCCACCCTCAGAGGTCGGGCTGGTAACTTGAGATTGATGATTGGCGAATGTAGCTGTGATTATACTTGCTGCTGGTGATTTCGGGGTTGGACCCAGATTACCCATACCGAATGGAGTGTCCAGAGGAGCCGACTGGATTATGGTTGATTGGTGTAATAAGGAAGAATTGTTGAATGTCGGTATGGCGTTGGAAGAGAGTGATGCGGATGGTGGGGAGGGGAGGAACATTCCTAGGAGTTTTTTGTAGATGTCTCGGATTATTGAACATATTGTGGAGTGGGTTTGATAGAAATCCGGTATGAAGGGCTGGGTTTAAACACAGAGACATAGCGATCAGCGATATCAAGGTGGAGAAGAGTGCAGGAGGTGGCATGCAACAGAGAGATGTCTATGGGTCGTAGAGGAGGAATGAACACTCACCATATTCACGTTCAGAAGGTATGACTCGGTACTGTCCATCCCAGTTGCAAAATCAGACATGACGGTACCGCCAGCGGTGACTTTGCGATTATTCCTCTGACCACGGAAGAGGTTTTTCTGGGTGTAGTTAGGCTAGCAGTTAGTAACCCGTGTACGTGGACAGCCATTAGGGGAAGATGGAAGGGCAAACCACTCACTACACCCTTCCCTCCCCCCGAATCACTAAACGTCTCCCACTCGTCCAACAGCTTCAACAAAGCTTTCAGGAACTCATTACTTGACGGTATATCAAACAATGAGCTCAACGATATACCCAGAATGTAGAAATTTCTAGCACGGTTCTCCAGCTGTTTGGGACCGATGGAATGCTCGAGGGTTGATCGGGGTATACGAACGGTATTTAGCCAGTGGGTGTCGCTGAGGAATCAAGTCAGAGTCAGCTCAAGTATTATGATTGGGTTTAGGCATAGTCATGTATAGGATAAGCTTGGTGAAAGATGGCCACCCCAGCACGGAGAACCAGTCTGCTCGACTTTGTTGTACCCGCTGATCAATTCTGTTTTCCTCCTACACCCCTGCCAGGAAACGGCTGCACTCACCCAGTATACCATTCTCCCAAATAACTCCAACTGATGATCCGTTCCCTCACAAGTCTAAACACGTCCTCAGGTCTACGAATCGTCCGTTCCTTATCACCACTCTGCTTTTCCTTGATACTATAATTCGCACTTGTGCTTCTCGGATGGGCTCCATGACCATGACCATGTGCACTATGTCCGTGGGTAATGGGATTACTTATCCCCAGCCCGTAGGCGCTAGGAGGAGCGTGAGACGCGGTGGTGCGAGAGGCAAGGGACATGGTATCTGAGGGGTGATATTCTGGTGAAGGGGAGTACAGCTCATCGTGATTGAAGGTACTGGTCGTTGAGGTTAGGGGTGTCGAGTTGGCCGAGCCGGGGAGTGAGTTGGGTCCGGCTGAACCCTGATGATATGATGAGGAAGAAGATGGTGGGAGGGGGATGGCTGATTGGCGGGATGAGGAGGAGGATGAGGATTTACCGAATGCTTGGAGGAGGGACTAGACGTGATTTGAAGGAAGAGTTTAGCTCAAACAGAACAACTAGGTGGTTGTGGATTGAGAGAATGTTAGAGAAACGTACATTGGACTGCTGTACGTCAACACCATGGAGGAGGCCAATAAGCGTCAATCACCTCTGAGTATATATCCACAAAAGGGGAGGGAAGACACGCTCCGTACTCACCTTCCTCCTCATACTGGATTTCCCAGAGATACTACCCAGAGCGTTGAAATCCATATTGATCGAAGATCGCGACTTGCTCGTGGCTATTTGTCCACTTTAGGTCGGTTCCAGAAGGGCTGAGTCCTCGTATCGTACTCAATGAGAGAGGCGGGTGTAGCTGTAGCTCGAGATGATATTAAGTATAGTCGTGGGATCGCGTGAAATGATGGCAATAACAATAACATCAACATCGACGAACGACAGATATGTATCAATCAATCAATCAATCGCACGGATCAACAAAATCACGTAAATCACGTGGAAACCTCGTTTTTCGCAAGACAAGTCCATCGATCTAAGTCTGCTATCATGCACCCTCCTCTCTTTCCAGGTCTTGTGATGGGTTCAGGACTGTGCATCGTAGCAGCTCCAAGCAGGTATATATGCATAAGAGGTATAAGTATGAAACCAACATCAAACAACCATCACCACCAAGAACTCTTCCAAATTTCCTATGTCACAGTCACATTCAACCTGATACCCATACAAGCCATCTCGGCGCAAAGCTGTGACGAATGACGAGCATCAGCATTGAACCGAACTCTTCTATGTGAAGTCCAATCATAAAGGGAGGGAGAGATCGAGGTTCAGGATAGATAAAGAGGGGAGAGAGAAACAGAAACTCACATATCTAAACACATAAGGAACAGCCACAACATCCATCTTACCCTTCCTCACACCATCTTTCATTCGTACACCCACTGCATTGCCATTCTCCTTCTTGACATCATCGTCAAGATGGGAATGCAAATGAGCATCACAGATCCTACAATACTCCTTCATCCCCTCACTAGCCGAGGTCGACGTGACATCCTCGAACCCTAATGAAGTTAAGGATCCGCACGATCGACAGATCCATGCCGTAGAGTAATCCGAGCAATTCATGAGTCGATCTTGAAGGAGGAAGGAAGTTCCATGTGCTATGAGGGCATCTCTTTCCATCTCTCCGAATCGAATACCACCTGCTCGTTTTCGGCCCTGTAGCGAGTGGAACAGATATCAGCATACGAAGTAGATTTAGGCTCGAGCAGATCATATTGCTGTACAGTGGCACAGATATGAAGTGGTTGAGATGGAAAAGAGTTGACCCACCTTGACAGGCTGTCTAGTCAACGGATCAACAGGTCCAGTCGTCCTAACCTGGAACTTATCGTTCACCATATGTCTCAATCTCTGATAATAGACCAAACCCAGATAGATATCCGCATGGAACTCTTCACCCGTAATACCAGAATACATCGGTTCGTTCCCGTAGTAATTGTATCCAGCGGCTTTAAGCTGTTCACCAAAGTAATCGACTGGTCGGTCCGAGTCTGAGAATCTATAACGAGTCCAATAAAATCAGCACTGTCGTCTCCTTTCTCATCACCTCTTAAAGTCTATAAGACCGTACGAGGTATACAGTAGAGAAGGGGAGAGTTTCACTCACTTGAAAGGCGTAGCATCCTGGCAAATACCATGTAACGCCCCCGCCTTGCCCGCCAAGGATTCCACGAACATTCCGATAGTCATTCTCGAGGGGAACGCATGCGGATTGATAATCACATCAGGCTGCATCCCCGACTCGCTAAACGGCATATCAATCGCCGGGAACTTCTGCGAACACACACCCTTCTGTCCATGTCTCGAAGAGAACTTGTCTCCTATAACAGGTGATCGGGGGATCCTCAACTTGATATGGATCTTCTGTAATTCCGCATCACCCGAATCGGAACCCAAAAGTCTCACTTCATCCACAAAGGCAACCTCATCTCCCTTGTACTTGTGGAATTTCGTTTTACCCGTCGTATCGTCTATATAACCCGCGAGGGGATCTCCAGATTTGACCCTCGTTCCGATCCTTGGTAACCCATCACGAGATAAGAATTCTAGACACGTGTGTTCGTCTTTGATATCTCGACCCAGGG
Source organism: Kwoniella bestiolae CBS 10118 (assembly GCF_000512585.2). Taxonomy (NCBI): domain Eukaryota; kingdom Fungi; phylum Basidiomycota; class Tremellomycetes; order Tremellales; family Cryptococcaceae; genus Kwoniella; species Kwoniella bestiolae. The sequence goes on along the minus strand of NC_089241.1, from coordinate 2,802,520 downwards.
CGAAATGTAACCTGGGTTTTGAGGATGATCTCCCTGCTCCGACAGAATCTTTCAAATCGAAGATATCAGATTTGTATACCGTTCCATATCCGAATCCTCGCTCGTGAGCTGATTTGTTGAGAATCATCGCATCCTCCATGTCGTATCCGGTATAGGAGATGACAGCGACAATGGCGTTCATACCGTTGGGGAAGTTGTCGAATCCGTAATGGTTGTGTAAGGCTGGTCGGACGACAGGTGTTTGACCGGATTGGAGTCGGTACTACGGGCGATGGATTTTCAGCACAATTGGAAACATGTATAAGCAGGCTGCAATCAACTTACCATCTTGTTATCTGTTCGCTTGTTCAGCGCAGTAGAAGGTGTACCCATAGATTGTTTACCCATCTGGCACTGCGTCGCAAGAAAATATTAGCTATGGCCTACCCCTCCAGTTCAACTCAGGAGCAAAGCTTGACTAGCTGCGGAAGGTATACAGTGGAAAGAAGTGGGAAACTAACCTGATACATATTCCTAGGACTCTGATTAAAATCCGAGAAAGGCGTCAAATTCGCAATGACTGACAACATACTCGTCGGATCCAATTCCAGATGAGTAGTCACGCCATTCTCGATCTCCTGCTTCGTAATCGCAACATCCATGTAGACCTGTTCGAAAGTACCCAAGTGATCTAACTTGCCATTCTCAAGGTACGTCACGGGTCTCATCATTCTACTTCTCGATGAGAAAAGGTATAAACCAGGGTATTGGCCTCCCTTGGTAACGGGAACATAACCAATCTCAACATCGATTGGTACCTTTGAGTTACCCTCGGTCTTCAATTTTCGTAAGAGGTTGGCAAGTTGTTTGGACTTTTGAGGAGAGGCATATCCTATCACTCGACCATCCAGTTGAATACATACCATCCGTCGACCATCGATGGAAGAGGCGAAGATCTGGGTCATACCGTGTGCTGAGAGTAATGCGGGGATATGTGAGGTGTCGAGCTGGCCCACCACGATCTTACATGTGTGCGATAAGTGATTCAGAAGACCACATGGAGAACCATCGGGAGTATGTACGGGGCATAGGAAACCTAAGGAATGATGACTCGTCAGCTTGATGTTCCTAGGAGTTTACTAAGCTGATCCACTTACCCCATGATTCAGGTCTCAACTTTCTGACATCGGTAGTCTTCAACTCCGCAAAGAAAGCACCTCGATGGATACACCTGAAATGACTCAGGTATCGATAAAAGTTCAACTTCTCAGCGACAATGGTATAACCTGATGTTTGCTGGAGATCGAGACCGGTCGGAGAGACAAGATTACCAGTAGCCAAGAAGTATGAGAGTTTCGCTCCGATGTCCCAATTGGTTTTGGCGAGAACGGAAGTGAAGTATTTGGCTGGTCGAGTGTATCAATTGATCGTTTCATACCTTTATATGCGAGGTGAAGAAAGCAACTTACGATCAGAAAAGCTTCTTGCTTTGCCCTGTCTCAGATCCTGTTGAATCTGCAGCTTGACAGCGTTCAGGCAATCATCGAATCGTTCTTTGATGATCATACCGTACAAGAAACCAGGTAAAAGAACTTCATGGTGTTGAGGTGAATCGGGGTTATCGGCGCATGAAGCACCAGAAACAAGTGAATAGAGCTTTCGAAGCATGAAGCTGGAGTAATCGCAACAATCAGTCTAGTGCACAGGAGAGAAGCGAATAGATCATGTCAAGGAGAACTTGGACTCACATCAACATCCTGAATTTATCTCTAGGATTAGGCAGATGCACCAGAACCACCCTTGAAAGCAGGAAACTCCCGACTTGGATATTATTCCAATCCTCCGGACAACCAAGTACCACTCTGAACTTCTCTCCCAGGTAATCCAAACATTGTTCTCCAGTTTGGAGATTCCATGTCTTCTGTCCTCTTAATAAGAGTTCCACTCGGTCCGTCAAGAAGGTATTATCATATTCCCCTTGAATCAATCCTTCGAAGATCTCCTTGTCCGATGCGTTCACCAACGCCTTGAGAATAAGCATCAACGGAATCATGTACTCTACTTTCCTCCAGGCGAATCTGAGGGTGGCACCTCCGTTGGAGAGGTAATGGATGGTATTGGTACATGCCGATTGGTCCGGTCTGACACATCGAATCTGACATCCGTATGGGGTGTACCCTACTCCTCGTTTGGCGAATGATGGTCTGTACAAGTTGAGGGGATGATGTCGTCTTGGTAAGATGAGATATCGGATGATCTTCTCATTTCCGTTTACGATGAAATATCCTCCGAAAGAGGTGGATTCTTCGCCGTGGGAGATGAGTTCTTCGGCGGAGAGGTTTTGGAGATTACATCGGATTGACTAGAAACGGAGGGAGGTAAATCATCAGTTTGTTTTCTTCTACTGATGCTCGGTTGCTCTCAGACCAGTCAAATCATTCAGGTATCAAACCAATGAAGAACGTGACATGCCTCTTCGACAGCAGCTTGATGCAGCCGAAATCAAATAGTCACTTACCCTCGTCATAACAGGCAACAGCCCACATTCCTTAATCTCCTCATGCTCCCTCGAAACCCCATCAGGTCCAGTAACAGTCCATCGTATGTTGACTGTGAGTCTAGATCGGTAGGTGGTGAGACGTTCTCTTGCCTATAAACCCGAAACATACATGGTAAGCGATCTGGCAGGGCAACATTCCGCGAGTAGTCGACTAACCTCAGCAGGGAATATACGTCGTTCGATCGCCAACTTGTCTTTCTCCGGAACGAGCGGTTTGGAGAGCGCTACTCTGTCGATGCGGTCTATAGTTATGAAATAAGCAATCCAGCTCAAGTTCAATATAAATTACGCATCTTCATAGATTGCGAGTGACCAGAGACAGACACTGGTCCCTTCGAAGCACCAGCATAAAGCGCAAGGATAAGCAAGATGAACGATGAACCCCACTCACAGCTAATCTTACTTCCAAAACCCGCCTGATCATTCTCATACTCCCTCCCATCAAATACGACTTTCTCCCCTATATCCTCGACACCCAATTGTAACAGCCCCTTATTCCCCTCGTCCTCTATCAGCGCATTGAAAGACTGTATATGAGGTTGGACAAGCTCATCTAGCGCAGGTACGTCCGATGCGTTGGCGGGGGGATGTCGGAATTGTCTCTCACGGGTGAGGGTCTTGAAGGTTGATTTGTCGACGCTCCCTGATGAGGAGGCGAAGGAAGGTGAGAGGGGATCGAAGGAGGCTACCATTTTGTCTCTCTTTCTCAAGACCTCTGTGGGGATGAGGTGTTGGTTATGGATGGTAGATAGTATGTCAAGATGTTATTCTTGGATGGACGCAAGACGGAGACAGACGCAAGACTGAAAAAACATTTTCATCCTGGGTTCAAACATTTTCAATAGAGTGTGCCTGATACTGACGAGGTCAAAGTGGAGGCAACCGGAGTGACAATGTGCATTTGGTGAGCCTGATCATTCACACTTGCATTGCATGGAGCATTACGAAACGAGATTCCGATGCATGCATGCATTGAATGACTGACCGATAGATGAGATATGCTTATAAAAAACACTTTTGAACAAATCATTCTATCTACATCTAATCCTATACTATATCCTATGCGAGCAGTCTGATCAAAACCCCTTGACACTGCCACTACCAACTCCCCTGATTGATCAAACCCCATTTCCTCAGTTGCTCGCACGCAGGGCTCTTCTGCTGTCTGATCTCTCTCAACTTGTCGGTGTTGGCACCTATACCGAAGAATCCAGAGTTCTCGTTGATACGTTGTTGTTTGAGATCTAGGAAGTATTGGCACTATGTGTGCAAACAGTCAGCTAACCAGTCTGACAACTAAGTAGGAATACACGACCAGAGCAGTTGTTCTTTCTATAAAAGAGACCCACCTCGTTCTGTAATCTCCTTGCATAAACATTCTCCACCCCCCTCTCGAACCCCCTCAATTTGGGACTATACAACCCCTCATTCCCCTTCCCCTTCCTATTATCAGGTACAGACTTGAAGATCTCCGAGTTCTCCCATTCCTGATTATTCACATAGTACGGCACCTTCCAATTCGACGTCTCCCTATTAAGATTGAGCTTCACAGATTTCTCGAACCCATACGAAGGGTCGGGTTGAGAGTTTCCGGAGAATAGCGAAGGGATGATAGAGATGAGGGCGAAGGCGAATAGGATGATTATGGGTAATAACGCTACGAGGGGACTTGACTCGGTTCCCGCAGCTGCACCTGGACCACGAGGTTGGGGACGACGGGGTCGACCTCCGTAGTGCGCTTGAAATCCGCCTGGACCGCCGAATGTGAATACTGAACGCAGCAGCACACGATATCAGCTAAAGTCGTTACGACGATGCGATACAGCCATCTGATATGTTGTAGGGGACTTACCATTGGCTTGACCGAATGGTGATCCACCGAATCCACCACCACCACCGCCTAGAGTGAGAGATGAGTAGTCAGCAGATGTGTCAAAAACGCGAGTTCTAAGTCGCTCGATCAGATATCACCCATCTTCTAGATCAACCACCGAGTATGACAGCATTCAACACCATCTTCTCATGCATCTTCCATGCTCCATATCATCCCTTTCCCACCACCTAATCCAACACATGCAAACATTACTCACCAAAGAACATATTAAACAAATCCTCAGGATTAATCTCCGTCTGATACATCCCCGGTCCCCCTCCCCCTCCTCCACCGAATCCTCGCATACCTGACGAAGCGGACATCCCAGGATTACGCTGCGTAGGGTCGTATGATGGATTGGCATCGAACGAGGCTTTTAGGTTGGGGTCGGAGAGGACTTGGAAGGCTTTTGATACCACTGCGATAGATAGTAAAACGTCAGTAGATGACTTTGAGGCTTGGAGCGAGAAAAGGGTGATGTCGTGAGGAAGGTCATGCGCTGATGTGGGATATGTGTGAGGAAGAATAGGATGATAGTGATAGTCATAAAGGATTGCTCACTCTTGAACGCTTCGTCTGCTCCTGGTGCATTACTACTCAAGCTCATTAGCTATATGATCCAAACCTTTTGGTACACTTAGCTAGAATACGATACCCACTTCTTATCAGGATGCAAAGCCAGTGCGAGCTATCATCGACAACAGTAATCAGCTGAATGATATGCTTTAGATCGTTGTGCAAGCTGAGACATACCTTCTTGTAAGCTTTCTTCACATCGTTCTCAGTACATGTTTTCTCGACTGTCCACAATGAACATCATCAGCTTTTGCACACTCAACGACCGACAAAGATACGACCAACCAAGATATACTCACCCGCCAAAATCTCATAATACTCATGATGCTTGCAGCCCTTAACCCTTTTGACAACCTCCATCTGCTTGGCCGTATAACTCTTTTTGCTTCCTCCGGCACCTGCACTTTCCTTATTCGTAGCAGAAGTAGTAGATTTCGTCCCGTGGCCAGGTCTAGAATGAGCAGAAGTAAGATGTTCCTCCACCCCCGAAGCTTTCGCTTTACTCCCCGCATCCCCGTTAGGTGTCGAGCTGCCAGGCGTAGGAGTAGAAGTTCCCGACCCACTCCCACCAGATTCAATCTCCCTTTCTATAGCAATCACCATCGCCTCTCCCTCTGGCGTCGTATACAGCGCTACAGACTTCTTGGCGAATTTCAGTGCGGAGGGGAGATTGGAGTTGGATCGATGTTTGGAGGAGATGGAGAGGCATCGGAGGGCTTCTTCTTTGTTGACTTCCATGTTGGTTGGGCTGAGGAGGGTAGAAGAGGTATCGAAAGGAAAGTGACAGGTGTCGAGTAGGCTACTAGTATGAAGCTGTGTGGATGTGAAGAGACACTTTGATGCTAGGATGAGAGAGGAGTCGGACTGACAATGACAGCTGCAGGTGACGGTTTGATGTTGATGTTGGTGTAACAAAGTTGGATTGATAGTGGACGCTGATTCTTCAATCTCGAAAAAGACGGATTGGTCGAATTAACGTTAATTCACTGGTAAGTTACCATTTCTTGGTAACACTCTGTTACCACACGAGACATCCACTAACTGAAACTGACCACCGGCCATGGACCACTTGTACCCTGAAGGTGCCACGACGATACTGCTTGTGTGCCACATCTACGTTGTATCCGTTATTCCCGCCTCTCACATACCGTGACCGACGAGCAAGGTTATTGCCACCTAATTCACCGTCGTCTCTCTGTCTCTTCTAGGTTCAACTTATAGAAAGCAGCAGGCAACATCATCAACAGATGATACATCAATCTACTCTCAATTACGGACAAGACCAATCCAACTCAGAAGACCCAACATGCTCCAAACAATCCATCTCCACCTCCCCGCCCCCCTCCCCTTCCAATCCCTAAATGTCCACCCCGAAACCCTCGTATCCGACCTCCCCCTTCCCCCAACTCTCTTAAGCAACAACACATACCTAAGAACTTCCACCCACATCTTATCCCCCCACACACCCATCTCATCACTCCGACATGCCGACTCGCCAAACCATCCAATAAGTATCAATGTCTGCGCGAGATTACCAGGTGGGAAAGGTGGATTTGGGTCTCAGCTTAGAGCGGCGGGGGGGAGGATGTCAACGGGAAAAGCGACAAATATGGATTCTTGTAGGGATTTGAGCGGGAGGAGGTTGGGGACTATCAAAGAGGCTCAGAGGTGGGTTATGGTTTCTTTCTTTCTTTCTCCAACATTTCGTTTTTTAATCGCACTCAATCTTTTGTCATCGTCCTATACCATCCTATCTGTTATGAACTCATAATGCTCCTTATCCCCTATATAAATCATACTATCATCTTTCCCGGCAAAATGACTTTTCACCACTCCTCACCTTGAGAGTTTTATCTATATACAAACAGTGCACACGCTAACATCCCCCACAGACAAGCAGACCTCCTCGAATCCGCCCCCGCCCTCCGAGCCAAGCTAGCAGCCGAAGAGAAATCCAAGCTTGAAGCTCTTGAACGTAAGCTGGGCATATCCACTCCTGACTCTTTCGACGATGATGCGCAGGGGGAGGGGTCATCTAAGCGTAAAGTGGAGGATGTGAACCTCGAGGAGCTGGCTGCTAAGAAGTACAAGTTTGAGGATAATAAGTTTTTGGAGGAGAGTAGGGAGATTAATGAGGGTGTTAGGAACGCTGTGAGCAAGGGTGAGTTTGCCTCGCCTTCTTAGGATAAGGTTGAGGGAAACATCCAATATTTGCTGTTTTGACGGTTCTACGCCTGTTTACTCTTCGTTTTCGTATCTTTGCTGATTGCATCTGACTTTATAGCCATGCTGCTCAAGAAAAAGAAGAAACCCACTACTACCACTCTTACCGCCGATACCAAAGGGAAGGGCAAAGAGAAGGTCGAGGAGATAACTAAAAAGGAGAAAGAGAAGATATCGATGCCCCTCCAGCTCTTACCAACGTCGCGTAGACTATGATTGTTTTGATTAATGTTGTATCAGTTCGATGAATGTATGTAATCTTCAAATCAAACAATGTCTGTTATCTTTCTGTTCTGTTGCGTTGAAAGTTATGATACATGACCATCATCTACCTGCTTACATCTATCTGCAAAAGCGTATTCACAATCATATAATTGATGTCCCGGAAATGTAGTACAAGACAAGACAAGACAAGACAAGACGACAATCTGATGACCCAAGCCAAGCTCCAAGCTCATAAACCATAAAGCCCTCTGTACAGTCGTTTCCGGAGGAACCGCATTTCATACTCATATTGAAGAGTCGTAATGGCTGGTCGTGGTGGTGGTGGTGGTATCTTGGCTCATGATTCTTACGTTCGTACTTGCCTTATCGCCTGACAAACCCATCCATGAAAGCAAATCAGCCAATCATAGCAACAAGAATGGATACAGTATGACCCATGCCGGACCTGGAGAATAGGACGTACGTTTCTCCCCATCACCTCTCAGAATCCCCTTCCCAGAACTCTTAGCTGTATATTCCGACCCCACAACCGTCGATCCAATGGAATGTCTATGATTACTTCTACCTCCTTCAGACTCGGCTTTGGCCATGCTGGTGTTGTGCGTACGACCCAGGCCAAGTCCAAACCCGAAGGTATGAGTTATGGGACTAATAGGAGGTGAAGGGATATTGGAAGCATCTAACCATGTTTGGCGACGACCTTCGGTTGAGTGTTGAGCGAGGAGCTTGGTGCGGCGGAGTTTGCGTCTAAAGCAGAGAGAGACATGTTGGTGTTAGCGGAATCATCTTGGTTAATCGACGAGGGGAGTTGAAGTAAGCTATGAGCTAGAAGGACACGGCACATACATTGAGTAGATCCAATACCCCATGGCAAGAAGCCAGAAGAGCACCACCCCGCACAATGTCAATATGATAGCTAGGACTGTCTTGCTTATTCCCCCATGATTCGTATTGTCGTTATTGGAAGGGGTCCAACCTACAGGTGCGCCGTCGGGGGGTGGAGTGAATATGAATGTTCGTGAAGTGGTGGTGCTTGACATGATTAGTTTTGAGCTGGTACGAGTGAGGTATGAGTATAGCATGTAAGCAGGTGATAGGTAGGTGCACGATACTCATGCATATATCCATAGATCAGTGAGAAAGTACTCGCCACTACTTTTACGATACGAGGTGGATCCGTACATGCTTCCGATCTGGTAACTCTGTTGTATGTACTGGATGATACTCTTATTGTTTTGATGTGTACAAAGGGGAACGGTACATTTGGGTGTATGTTGAGTTGCCTTGGGCATATTGATATATGTGTTGTGTGCTTGTGTACTCTGGACGGAATTGATGAACCCCCCCATGGCCTGCGATTTCTACCAGACCGGTACGCTCGATCCGATATATCGAGATGGAGTCAGGTCATGCTTATTATAATTGATGTGGGGGAGAGAAGATCCCTTGCCACCATCAGTAGGTCCAGAAGCTAGTGTCGCAAGTCAACAGGTCCCATCAATACACACGCCTCCTAGGTCCCGTGTCCCCACTAATTTGGACTGGACGAAGGATCCGAGTTTTATGGTTACTGCGGGGTAAGCGTGTAGATCAGATGATCGAACGCTTGCTTGGATGATATCGTCGATCATCACGTATACGCTACCATGATGATCAACCCAATGCAAAGTAAACAACAAAAAGATATCTTCCCTAACAACGCGAACCCATTTTTATTATAGTGAAATAAAGTTCTTCCAATTCTGAAGAGTGGTACGTAACCATTCCAATCGATACCGCAAATATTCGTTTAACCTTTCCCTGAGAAAATGAGTAATGCTGTCATAAAATTCTCACTCCACATAGCAGAGATTCCGGTAATCATATTACACGTCTCTGAAAAGTTGAATCCAGTCATCCATCTATTCAACTTTATTCAATTCATCTGTTATTCTCTTTCCCGTCCGATAGGTTTCCTTCCCTTTTCATCCGCTCATCAGCCAACATAGATATATAGACGTTTCCTTCCTCGTGATCCATCAAGTGATCTGCATAGACCAACATACCTAAAACATACCCCGTGATCCGATTATATCGCATCTTGAACCAAGTCAAGCCTCACCCCCAACAATTTCTATACTGTCATCCGACTCGACACAGACACATATACCAAGGATCATACCATACTATACTTATATAAACAGGTCCTTTCATTTTAGATCCTTTACGCTATACTAGTACGCTCAAGCAAGGCCAAGGGAGCGACGCATTGTTTGTTTATCACTCGACTTGTTTCACTTATCAACTACCGACGCACGTTTGTTCGACATCCCCGTGGTCCTCCCTTGTTGTCCTCCTGGACATAACGACATAACGCACATTTGTTATTTTCGAATCGAATCGAATTCTATCTCAGCTCAGCCTTGGCTCGTGCTTTACTAGCTTTGGTACTCTGCGGTATTCTGGGAAAAGGTATAAATACCTTATCTACCTCTACATCGTCCTCGTTCTTCAATATAACATTCCAACCAATCGATAATTCCAATTCTGTATCATTCAAGAAGCAAGGCGATACAATGTCCAAACCCAACCACAACAGTAAACCCACCACCGGTGCAATCTCACGCCCCGAGTCCACCCTCCCCACCCCAGCCTTATCTCCCTCCAACTCTGCTGGACCTTCACCCGCCTTCTCGACAGTCCTTCAGTCTCCCGCCGTATCTGAATTCGAGCTTGAGAATCCATTTGATAAGTTACAGCAAGGTCAGGATATACCTGAATGTTGGGGACATCGGGGTGTAAGTTTGAGTCTATTCGTTTATCTCTCGTCATATCCTCTTATCTATATAATAGCCACAGGATAGCTGATATGGTTGATCATTCGCGTGTGATTGTATAGGCTTCAGCTAGTTTTCGTAAGTCAACACTACTTGATCAACTTAGTGGAAAGGAAGGTTTGTAGCTTACACATACTTACCCTTTCCCATCATCCTTCTCCTTCTACGCCACACACGTGCTCATCATCATACAACGTCGATGTCAATCCTTTCATCAACGAACCAACGTGTCTGACATGCTATCACAGCTGAAAATACGAAAGCATCCTTTGTGGAAGCTTGCAAAGCCGGTGCGGACGGTATAGAGACGGGTGAGTGGGATCGTGCCTACGACTTGATACATCCCAATGTTCTTACAATATAATTACATTTCGCTGACATTTGTCTGTACCCCCCAGACATCCACATCACAGCGGACAATGTGCTGGTATTATTCCACGATCCAGAGTTGCACCGAACGACCAATGGCGAGGGGTTGATACATAAACAGCCATGGGCCGGTGTGTTGGAGTGAGTATTGTTCTGCTCCTCGAGACATTTGTACCCTCCAATTCCAACCCCAGCCGACAGGTGTTGATATTCTATCGTACGGTGTAGACACGTTCGAACCAAGAAAGCCCCTCATCAACCCATCCCCAGATTTAGCGAGGTGTTGGAAATCCTGCTGCAGCCTGAAAATATGAATGTCAAGTTGAATGTCAGTATCGCGTCCATCTTCCCTTCTTTGTTACTATATCATTACATCTTACCCCGCTTCGTCTACATGACAGACACCAATCAAATCGCCTCTCTCAGCTTTAGTCGTCGACAGAAAACACAGCTAATCTCATCGGGCCCACCACTCGGGCCTATCTGGTCCTAACAGATCGATTGTAAAGTCGAGAACGATCCTACCAAGTTATTCGGGTTGATCAAGGATGTGGTAGAGGGTTATGAAGGGTGGCAGAGCAGGTTGGCTCCTAGGTTGATATTGGGTATTTGGCATGTGAGTGGGGTCTTTACCCACAAAAGCAAGTCCATCTTCTCGATTGTATAATCAATAATCATACCTCGTACGATGTCATCGAGAATGCCCCTCTTTGGATACAAGAGAACGTAGCTGATTCTATTTTCGCCCGCCCGCCCACCCGCCCACCCACAGCCCAAATTCCTCATACCAGCCTGTACGATCCTCCCCTACCTGCCCCGATACGCCATCTCCATGTCCCTCCCGCAATGTCGTAAATACTTTTTCGACAAATGCCACGGCTTTTCAATAATGTACGAGGCGCTCGCGTCGTCCGACGGAGCGAGGTTCAGGGAAGAATGTCGATCCAAGGGGAAATCCATCTGCGCGTGGACGGTTAATGATCGGGAGGAGATGAGGCAGTGTGGGAGGTGGGGGGTTAGGAGCGTTATTAGTGATAAGCCTGATGTGTGGAGGGAGATCCGGAAGGAGGTGGGTAGAATTTTTTCTTCTCTCAAGCTTAGAGCTTAGAAGTGGACTCAGCTGTCAATCATGAGAGAGGGATTCGATCATGATAGTACAAGGACGTTGAGCTGAAGTGACAGCTGTGACATAGATCGAAACGGACAGAGTGAAAGCTCTGAAACCTACCATTGGGACTTACATCTTACCATTCCTCAATCCGAAATATTACTGGTTCTACCATGTAAGTAGCACATCCTCACACCAACAACACTTGTCCTGTCTCTCCATAATCTAGTCATCATACCACCGCTCAAGCTGATCTCTTGTCGATGATTGATCTAGCAACGTCTCGCAAGGGAGGAAACAGAGTACCTAGAAAGAGAAGGAGGTACCTTTGATATTCATATACCGGAGATATCACTTGGCATTGCCAGGCCGTCCACAATCTAATTATCAAGTCGTCCTTCCCTCTACCTCTAGGGGATAGATCAAAGAAAGTTGTATATACATTCGCTATTTGAATAATCGTAATCCTCATCATGGACAATTGTTTCCCCTCTTCTTGTTCAATTTATGATTGCATGTCTTCCTTTCAAAATATAACTCCATTAATGTCTTCCTCCACATCTTCACGATTAGTCTTAGTCCACTCATCATTCTTCATACTATACACACCTTCTATACGGTTCCTTACCATTCATCTTCCCGTCTCATATTCTCGTTGGTAGTCTAATCCAATCTAATGAATTAACGATAATGATCCCTTGTATACCTCGTCGCACTCCACCATTTGACTGAGTGACACATCTCTGCTCGTGCTCGAGCAGAGGCAACAAGTGACTCGTCTCGTCGTACCCTGTACCTGATGAATGACATGACTAGGATATTGTTAAAATCCATATATATATATATATATATATATATATATATATATAAACCCCAAAATTCATCCAGTGCAAAACATCATACAATAACTCGATGCATGTTTTCATTTCATCTTTTGAACTTCTTCCTATCATATCATCTTAAACACAAAAAAGATCCCAGACCTGAGATAAAAAGCAAAAAAATAGAATCGTCTCAAAACTAAACTAACTGCAACATACCCCGCAACCCGCTTAAAGTGGGATACCACATTTACCACTAACGTTAATTTGGACAGCCTTGATCTCTGTGTAGTTCTCCAAGGCGTATTCACCCAATTCACGACCGAGACCTATTCACATGGAACGCAAATTAGTCAGCATGTATCACTGAATCGTCATGGCCAAGCATCACCGATAGATTGATAGGAGCGCGGAGAAACCCTAGGTACGTTCTCACGCCATACGGTCCGATTTACCGGCGGTACATCGAGCGCGGGGGGCGGGAATGGCGACGAGAGGAAATCAAGGGATGGGATGGGTGCCAAGTAAAAAACCAAACCAAACAAACTCACCAGATTGCTTGAATCCACCGAATGGGATTTGAGGGTGCAATTCGTTGTAACAGTTGATCCAGATAGTACCAGCCTTGAGGTTGGCAGCTACTCGGGTGGCTCTCGAGATGTTCTCGGTGAATACGGCTGAGGCGAGACCATAGACTGAATCATTGGCAGCTTCGATGACTTCCTCTTCCTTGTCGAAGGGAGAGACGACGACGACGGGACCGAAGATTTCTTCTTTGACAATCTTCATGTTAGGGTTTACGTCACCGAATACGGTCTACAAATAAGAGACAGACATGTTAGCCTTGTTTGCTCAGGGGTATGCAGTAAACAAATTGCACGATCGGTGAGAACGTTTGATAGGGAGATAGATTATAGATTACCAAGCCACGTTATAGTGTTGGTTCCTATTGGGGGGATTTTTCGGTTAAAGCGAGACGGATACTTACCGGTTGGATAAAGTAACCGGCATCACCGTGTCTCTCACCACCACAGATGACGGTAGCACCTTCGTCTCTTCCGTGTTGGACGTACTTCATAATTCGGTCGTATTGGAGTTGAGATACTTGAGGACCTTGGTAGGTGGTAGGTTCGAATGGGTCACTAGAGGCAATTTCGTCAGAATGGATCCTCTCACACTTGAAGATTGGTTGGTGAAATGCACTCACCCGACCTTGAGTCTTGAAGTAGCATCTTTGAACGCATTGACGAATTTCTCGTAGATTGGCCTTTGGACGTAGATCCTTGAACCAGCGCACTATATCATTTGCATCCGATGTCAGAGTTCGGTCGTATCTCGGGATAAACAATAAGATAACTTACACAAGTTTGACCGTGATTGAAGCTATATGGAGAATTGATTAGCGACAATCACATTTGCATTTGCGTCCGAGTAGATCCGAAAAGATAGGACTTATACTTACAAGATACCTTGAGCAGCGTACTTGACGGCTTCCTCAAAGTTGGCATCTTCGAAGATGATGTTGGAACCTTTACCACCGAGTTCGAGGGATACTTTCTGCATGAGGGCCGGTATGTCAGCATCTCCTGAACCTGCTACGGGACGACATTTAGTTGTGATTGACCGAAGAACTCACCTTGATGTTGGATTTGGAAGCTTCCTCCATAACCAATCTACCAACAGGGGTAGAACCGGTGAAAGCGACCTTGTCGACGTCTGGGTGGGCAGCAAGAGCTGAACCAACGGTGTTACCGTAACTGTATTATTATTACGTTAGTTGAGCCGAGCTATGCCGAGTGAGCAGGATGATGAGTGATATTTACCCGACAACGACGTTGATAACTCCGGGTGGGACACCAGCTTCCTCGAAAAGCTTGGTCATGTACAAAGCGGTCAGAGGGGTAAGTTCGGATGGTTTGATGACGACGGTACAACCGGCTGCGATGGCGGGAGCGACTTTCCATGAGAACATGTAGAGGGGCTAGACGATCCAATTAGCTAATGATATATACGATGTATGGATGAAGGGAACTTACGAAGTTCCAAGGAATGATTTGACCACAGACACCGACGGGTTCGTGTCGAGTGTAAGCAAGTTTAGCTTCGGTGGTCTAAGTAGGAGGGAATTGATCTCGTCAGCTCAGATACTATTTGACCCGATGGAGCATGAATGAGTGAATAAAGAACTCACCTCAATGACCTTGCCGTGAATCTTGTCAGCCCAACCACCGTAGTATCTGAACACTCTGGCAGATTCAGCGACGTCGAATCCCTTGGCGGCGGTGAAAGTCTTTCCATTATCCAAAGCCTCGAGAGAGGAGAGGATATCGATATCTCTCTCCATCAATTCAGCGATCTTGATCAAGAGTTCACCTCGCTTGAAACCTGGGGTGTGAAGACCCCAGGTGGTGTTGAAAGCTACATGAGCCTGTTTGACGGCTTCGTCGACGTCGGCTTGTCTACCCTCTGGGATGGAGGTGAGGACCTCTCCGGTGGATGGGTTGTAGATGCTGAGAAGATCGTCAGTGGTGTAATGAGTGGAAGTGAGGTAAAGTGACCATTTACTCACTCGATAGTCTTGGCATTCTTGTCCAATGATTTTGACCATTTACCATTAATGTACAACCCGGTAGGAACCTCTACCTTGCCCTTGAAGGCGGCGTGGTTGAATTCATGGGTGAAAGTAGGATCGGACATTGAGTTGAAGAATCTTATAGATCGATTTTTAACGTATGAGGAAGATTGGAGATTTTGGTTGATACAACGGGGTGCTGAACGCAGTAAAACACTAACACGAGATGGGGAGATCATTTTGAATAATAATCGTTTGGATGATGCGGTATATATAAGAAGCGAGAGGAGCAAGTGATCACGTTGCCGTACGTTGAGCGGGGAGTATGTAACACACACGAAAACGAAAAAGAAAAAAGAGGTCAGGTGGATACAAAGCAACGAGAAAGAAGGATTATGCAACTTGATGATAGAAGGGGGGATAAAGATATACCTTGTATCAACATGGCTATATAGGTTTACGGTATGCTCATATCACTCCGTGCTCCTCGGTAACATCTTTACACCGGACCGATCACCGTCCATGTCCTATTACCCTGTCAAACTACACCAACTTCCCCATCACATCCCACAGCCCTCCACATTCATTGCCCTGCTTCACTCTGAATACAGACGTAGCTCCGGAATAACATCACAGTTAGCCTGTTTTACCCTGTTCTCTGCTTCGCATCCCGCTTACTTGTTCATCCAGAGGATGTATGAGATGTGATATCCCATCGAGTTATTTCGAGTTATTCCCGATAATACGGGTGAGGATATGACATACACCGGTTATTAATCCATTGCCATTCACATTCCTTTGAGCTAACATGAAATAAGCCAATCAGATTACGATTGTTCCGACGTGGACACTAGAAATAGGCACAGCAGAATAAATGGTGACCGTCGGGTATCTCGGTGCGCCTGTTCTCTTCGACGTTCTTGCATGCCTAACATGAATGGAGATGTATGCAAAGTCCGTCTGACCTTTACCCTTGAGCTCGTCGAGATTTACATGTTGCAGTTGCTGACCATTTCAATCTTTATCTGCTAGTTCTCAATCGTTGGCAATATAGCTTACAACTTATAGCTTATCTGCATTCACCATGCCTGCCTCTCCTGCCAAGAAGTCGCAATGGGTAAGCTGACCGTTCCTCCCTAGGATTAGCTGACTCATCGCTGACAATGTTTTGTTCATCTCGATGTGCAGAGCGAATATACCAATTCGGAAGGACGAAAGTACTGGTCCCATGCGACTACAAAACAGAGTGTATGGGAGAAGCCTGATGAGCTGAAGACTCCTTTCGAGGTGAGCTAGACAAAGTAGAAACAATGGCGAGATATGTATAGCTGATGATACTGCACTATGAGTAGAAAGCACTAGCCAAAACACAATGGAAACAATACACTTCCAAAGATCGACCGTACTATGTCAATACAGCTACTAAAGAGACGAAATGGGATTTACCGCCTGAATTGAAAGAGTTGAAAGCGAAGATCGATAGAGAGGAGGAGAGGAGAGCTCAAGGCTTGGGGAGGTAAGCGTCATATCCTTCTACAGGTCTCTGCCCTTGGGGTCGAGCTCATTGTGACATCTGTCTTATCTTGGTAGTCCCGCAAGGTCGAGTAGATCACCCACTCCAGAAGATATCCGAGAACTCAGAGAAGCAGCAGCAAACGCCATCGCACCGTACGGTTCTCTCCCTCCATCAACTGACTCACCTCAATCGAGAAGAGGGTCCGAAACTCCCCAAGTAGCCCAACAACAGCAGACTCCTAATGTCCCCAATCTACCGGTCATTATCATGCCTCCTGGGGGGTTTGCTGATCGCCTTAAAGCGGAGGAAGCGTTTATCTATTTGTTGAAGAGGGAGGGTATAAATGAGCAATGGACCTGGGATCAGACTATGAGGAAAATCATTATGGATCCGCTTTATAAGGCTTTGGATACGCTCGCGGAGAAGAAAGGCGCTTTTGAAAAGGTGTGTATCGTTCTCTCTCCGACTCCAAATATTACTCCCTGCGTCTTCCAAAACTCGTTCTAGAAAATTAGGAAGAAGAGTAACTAAGCTGAGTATGGCCTGAACAGCACATCAATACAATCCTCGAAACTCGTCGTCAAGCAAAGCAACTTCGGATCTCCAAGCTTCGACCGGTCTTTCACAAGCTATTCGCTTCTAGTCCTGAGATCAAGAGCTACTCGACTATGAAGACTGCCGAAAAGGTTTTCGAGAATAATAGGTATTGGCGTGAAGCTCAGTTCGACGAGAGGGCTATGATATTGGAAGAGTATGTTGATGATCTGAGGAGGATTGAGGAGGTGAGTCTTGCTTTTTCCTACTCATTTGTGAAAAAAAAATGGAGAAAGAAGAACGATCTTCGTCTCCATTGTTATCGACGACACATGATTCTGACTTACCTTCTATGCCCGTAGACCGCCGAAAGAGAACTACGATCCCAGAATCTCAAAGTCCTCTCAGACCTAATTCGTACCCTCGACATATCCGTCTCCACTCGATGG
Source organism: Kwoniella bestiolae CBS 10118 (assembly GCF_000512585.2). Lineage (NCBI taxonomy): Eukaryota > Fungi > Basidiomycota > Tremellomycetes > Tremellales > Cryptococcaceae > Kwoniella > Kwoniella bestiolae. The sequence goes on along the minus strand of NC_089241.1, from coordinate 2,784,899 downwards.
AGAGAGGCGCACGATCTCATCGTCTCCTCTGACGAATTCAAGTTGGACAAAGATCTCCAAAAGATAGACACGATAGATATGATCCAAGTGTACGATACCTACTCTCGTCAACTCGAGCTAGAACACGAGGAGGAAAGCCGGAAACTGAAAATTGAAAATGTCAGAAAAGCACGAAAGGCAAGGGAGAATTTTAAAGTCCTCTTACACCAACTTCAAGAACAGGGATCATTAGATCGAAGTTCGAAATTCAAGGATATCTACAAGACTATAAGGGATGATGAGCGATACCTGGCTTTGTTGGGATTACAAGGGTCGAATCCGTTGGATTTGTTTATGGACCACATTGATGATCTGAATGAGGAGTTTGAGACGGCATCGCAGAAGTTGGTGAGGGCTTTGAACAAGGATGGGAAGGAGATCAAACTTGAGACTAAGTTTGCGGAGTTGGACGGATGGGTGAGGGAGTTGAGGATTGAGAGTCAGTTTGATGAGAGGTTGAGGAGGGATATATACGATTTGGTGGGTTTGGTCTGTCTGTGATATCATTATACACCACCTTGTTCCCTTCGCCTTTTGTAGCGTTCCTCCCTTGTGCCCTTTTCACCTGTCCCCTCGTCGCCTTATCCATACCTCATTCTCTTGTATACGACCCGTCCATCTCTCCCTCTCCCTGCCCTCATTCCGCCCATCCCGACTCAATTTTTGGCTGGCTCATGACCAAACACACACATACTGACTTCCATTTGAATTCCACAGATCCACGGCAAACTCAAACAAGCGGCTGAAGATGAGATCCGCCGAAACGAACGACGAAGGCGACATCGCATCGATGATTTGAGATATGCCTTGAAGAAAGTAGGAAGGCATATCGATCTGGAGATGACGTATGAAGAGGTGAGTTAGATTTGAGCTCATATGGCAAATAACGCATGATTGATTGATTGGTTGATTGATTGCGGTGATTAGGCATTACCTCACATGAAGGATTTACCCGAGTTTAAGGAAGTTACAGAGGAAGAGGATAGGAAAGCCGCTTTTGAGAAATTCATCAAGAGACAAAAAGTGAGTTACTCTGTTATGTCATTGGAGTGGCTTGAAAATTCATGAGTCAGAGATGGATTGCTGATATTGTTGGTTTGGCGTTGCAGGAGAAATTGAAAGAAGCTGAATCGTCTGATCGGTACGAGAAAGATCGCAAGTACTCTTACTCCCGAGAGAAAAGAGAGGATGAGTCGATGGATATTGATGAGAAGGAGAGAGATAGAGACGCCGGTAGATCCTCTAGGAAAGATAGGGAGAGGGATGATAGAAAGGATAGGGATAAAGAGCGACACCGAGATGGTCATAGAGATAAGGATAGAGAGAGGGAGAGGAAGAGGGGATCGGTAGGGGTTGATGAGAAAGATAAAGAACGAGAGAGGGAGAATAAGGTGAGTCAGAGTATCTCGTCGTCTTTCATTCGAGTGAGATATGTTGAAGAGATCATCGAAGTGGTAGCTGATGTTCTTTTGATGTTATAGCGACGAAGGATGTCGAGTACTTCGAATAGGAAAGAACGAGATGATGGGGATGGTGATGTCGAGGAGGGTGAGATCTAACGATTAGCGACGAGGTGAATCTGGGGGAAATGTAGATAATGTTCATGTATCGATGATATGCATCATAATATATCATGAAAACGATAAACCCCAATATACATATGTAATATCTATAAGATAAGACGATACATCGCGTCTACTCTGCTCTACTCGGCCTTTCTCTTCTTCTTTTTCTTCTTCAGGTCCACACCTGATCCCGATCCCCCGTCTGCGTATTTACCGGTTTTCTATAGGTGCCATCAGACAATCAGCACAAAATCGAAATTGGGGAATAAGCAAGCAGGACTCAAATTCAGATGTCGTTCGGGAAAATGCTGCAGGATATCCAAACTCACCTTGTTCAATACCCTCTGCAAGGCTCTTCGTGTCTCGCTGTTCTCAGGGAACGAGGTGGGGTCGAAGTACTGTGAGGCGTATTCTAATAACCATTCGGGGCGAACTTCCGTCACTGTCCTGATAAACTGTACGCGGACACAAGGGGGAATGTCAGTAACGTTGCAATATGAATGAAGAAGAATAACTCACGTTGGCAGTTGTCAATACGAATTCATTATATATCACCCATTCTGGTGTGGTATCTAATCCGCAGGACAAGTGTAATCTGACGACCTACAAGCGAAACAACGAACATATCAGCTTTCATTCTCCCTCGAAACATGGCTGGCCCAAATACTAGAATGGGCATATGTGTATAATGAAGAAAGAACCCCCACCCACCTGGTTATCCTTAACAGTCATATAACTTCCCTTCTCCCCCTCCTTATGCGCAACTTGCATGAAGAACCCGCAAGTCAACGCCTGTCTGATATTATTCCAGTAATTCTTATCTTCCCATGCCGTCGAGCACAACTCCAGATCGAACTTCTCCATAGCCCTCTTCAATTGAGTACGAACATTATCAGCTTGAGCCAACGATCGCTGGTTCAAGTAATTCTGCCAACACCAGTTCTTCGCATCTCCCTCGTTGGACTTGTATGCGTGATACACGTTTAGGAGGGTTAAGTGATCCCCGTCTGGATGGGTGAATTGGGCTTTGGCGAGATCGGCTTCTTTACGCTGAGAGGCTGGTCTCATAAACACGTTGGGAACTATCGTATGCACTTGTCAGCATTTGCCGTTCCCTTGGGTTCTGGTGAGTATAAACTAGGAGAAGACTGCACAAACCTGATAACATAGCGGTGAGGGAGAGCATCTCGTTACTGCAGCCGAATTCTGGACTGACGATAAGCATTTTGGCGAGCTAAATACATCGCGAGTCAGCTGTGTCACCTTCATGTTAAAATGGAGAATAGCTCACTTGAGGATCTAATGGGAACTCGGCCATAATTTGACCCAAAGGTGTCAAATTACCCTCATCATCCAAAGCAGCGAGGTAATGTAACAATTCCAAAGCTCTCATGATGGTTTCAGGTGCAGGGGCGTCTGAAAAGAGCACCCATTCAGCTAAAATCCCAACAACGATGGTAACTCTTCAGCTGGAAACCTTGACTCACCCATATAATCGAAATGCACCAGATCTTTTATACCCAACTTGATCAACTCCAACACTGTATTCGCCAAATTACTCCTCAGGATCTCAGGATGAGTCTGCTCTTCCAACTCCTTCACGAAATCCTTCTCCGTATACAGTCTAAAGCATTTACCAGGTCTTGTACGTCCCGCTCGACCGGCCCGTTGCATTGCTGAAGCTTTCGATATAGGTGATACCAGTAAACTTTCTACTCTGATCCGGGGGTTGTATACCTTCTGTTTACAGAATCCTGGATCAACCACATAGACTATACCGTCGATTGTCAAGGAGGTTTCGGCAATATTGGTGGAAACTACTACTTTTCGCCCGGGGAGGCCATCTTTACGTGCTGGAGGGGGAGGATCGAAGATTCGTTGTTGTTGATGAGGTGGTAGGGATGAGTACAGGGGTACGACCAATAACGGTCCTGCCATTCCTTTGTTTGATAGTTCTTCGCCTTCCGCTCGGATCTTTCGACAGGCATCTTCAATCTCCTCTTCACCAGTCAAGAACAACAGTACATCTCCTTCATCTTCTGCTTGGTGGATGAACAGGACGGTTCGGATCGAAGCTTCCACATAGTCGTTCTCTGGTTCTTGGGTGAAGAAGGTTTCTACGGGGAAAGTTCGTCCGGACACTTTGACGACGGGTGCTATACCTGATGGTTGACCATCACCAAAGTATTTCTGGAATTTCTCAACATCAAGGGTAGCTGACATGACGATGATTTTCAGATCGGGTCTTCTTTTGGCGATCTGCCGACGATGGTAAAATGTCAGTTGCCTTACTATTATACTATTTCTGAGAGGACTTCAACTCACGTCTTTCAATAAACCCATCAATATATCCGTTGCTAATGTTCTTTCGTGCGCCTCATCCAAGATGACGGTAGAATATCTTTCTAATAGCGGATCATTCATAGCTTCTCGCAACAGCATACCATCGGTCATATACTTGAGGAAGGTGGTACCGGGCTCAGTCATATCTTCGAAACGAATCGAATAACCGACTTGTTTACCGAGTTGGACTGTATGGTACAACAATCAGCATAATGGAATTCTAACATGAGATGTCAGGTAAGAAACTGGGAGAGGAATGTAGAAGGGAAATGCTCACCATCCATCTCATCGGCCACACGCTTAGCAACACTCATAGCAGCCACTCGTCTAGGTTGAGTACAAGCTACCATCTTCCCTCTTAACATTGGTAAATCCGAGTAACACACGAACTGAGGGATCTGTGTGGTTTTACCAGAACCTGTTTGACCCTCCATCACAGTGATTTGGTTCTCCGAGAAGACAGTCAAAAATTCCTGCATCTTCTGATAGACTGGTAATCCCTTTCTCTGAGCGAGGATCTTTCGGTAGGACGCTGAGAAGGGTGATAAGCCCTTGAAGGGGTTGACATCGCCGTCCTATATCATCGTACGTGTTAGTGGCCACGTAGACCGCATATGCGCCGGGTGCAGACATAGGAATATATATGATTATCAAGGTGACTTACCATGATTGCCTTGGCTTGCGCAACGGACACCTTTCTAGGAACCAGCCCGTTCAAGGGGTTGCTGACCTTTCCAGTGGTACCGTTGGAACCGGTGGCATACCCGTTGGTAGAAGATGAAGCGGCCATATTTCGATGAGCCCTGGACTTGGATGTCAGTTATCGGCGTACAAGGTATACGAAGTTGAAGGGAGAACTTACAGGTAAGGGTTGTCGACGGGAGGAGTGGAAGATGAAGAGTCGACTGCTGTTTTTGATCGCTTGGAAGGAGGTTCTGCCATCTCGATCTTGCCTTCTGGATCGTAAAGAGAGGGTTGATATGCGTCTTCTCTATTGATGAGTCTCGCTGCGATCAAGCTGATAGACTTGGATATGGATATGAACTGAATTTTACAACAGCAACGATCAATCGAGGAACGAACGCAACACCAAAAAAAATACTCGTGCAAGCATTGTGAAGAATAGGCATGCGAGTGGCAAAAAAGACCTGTTAACGCATGCCTAATACCGAAGCCCCGTGGTCTTGGTGGAGGTGACATCACTTCGTCACCGTGATCAACCTTCCATTTCATCCAACCTTTTGGCTCTTCCTCCTTCCTACACTTCCCGAAATCGACATGCCAGGTCTCAAAGCAACGCAGCAAGGTGAGCCAGTCGGGTCCTTATCTGCTTGATCAATGCTGACCGTGCAAATCCACAGATATCGATCAATTTGTCGCTATAACCCAAGCTAGCCCGGAAGACGCTGTTCATTTCCTTGAATCTGGTACTACCTTAGAGGTGAGTTGATGGGTGGATCAGAGGCTTGACTTCAGCTCTTGGTAGACTCGCCAAGTCGATACGCTGGATGATGAGCTGATACTCATGTCTTAGGGTGCGATTGAAGACTTCTTTGCCGCTCAAACTGCTTCCGAACCTCTCATCCCACATCAACAGGACGAAGAAGACGCCGAATTAGCACTGGATTCACCCAACATGTCTGAAGACAATGTCAACAACCCCACTCCTGCTGCTACTGGCGGACCTAGAACATTGGGAGGTGCAGCTGCCTCTGAACCATTACCTGCAGGATGGGGTCAGCCTGAAAGATCAAGGTTCGGTCGAATAGGGGAGAGTAGAGATGAAGAGGATGAACCTAGAGGAGGGGATGATCCCGAGGAACTGTATGCGGGTGGTGGAAGAAGGTAAGTTAGCTGATGGTTCCTTGGAAATGTGGTAAAACATCAAACTGATACCTTTTGATAGTGGATTAGCCGTGCAAAACCCTGATGATCAAAGAGGCAGTGGGAATTCCTTGGTGGATAACATCCTTCGTATGGCTAGTCGGTAGGTCTACACTTCATCTGCATGTCTAGTTCAAGCTAACTAGATATTCGCATTTAGAAATGGACCTCGATCTCCAGCTGCCGGTGGATCACCCAAACCCCCTTCCGCCTTCAGAGGTACAGGTAACACTCTCGGATCAGACGAAGCTCCCTCAACCGAAGTCCCCGCAGCTGGTTCAGCAGCTCCTTCCGGTTCCACTCCCGCTCCCTCTATCCCTAGCGTAGCCGGTATGACCCCCTCCATGATGGATAACCTCTTAGCTGGTATGTTCGGTAGAGGTGGTGGAGCAGGAGAAAATGCCTCGCCCGACGAAGAAGAGGACGATGAAGATGATGACAATGATGAGAATGTCCAAACTCGAAGATTGACATTCTGGAGAAATGGATTTTCCATCGAAGACGGACCTTTACTCTCGTACGACGATCCTCAAAATCAAGCTTTACTCCAGGCTATCGAATCTGGACGTGCACCTCCCAGCGTGTTCGGAGTGAAATTCAACCAAAGGTTAAACGTCGAAGTTGCTCAAAGACGAAGAGAAGATTATCAACCTCCACCTCCAAAACCTATGAGAGCTTTCGGCGGATCTGGAAATAGGTTGGGGTCACCCGCTCCTGAAGTCACGAGTAGTTCTTCGTCTAATATGCCTGGCGGTTTACCTCAAGGCATCTTAGCTGGTGGATCAAGCTCTTCCTCGACTCCTACTTCCAGTGGTGCAGCGGTCAATCCCGGTAAATTTGAGGTGGACGAAAGTAAGCCTACTACCAGTATACAACTTCGATTGGGTGACGGTACGAGGTGAGTTCTGCTCATTGTTCTCCGAATCGAATGCCTGCTGATAAAGATCATGCATGACGTAGAATGGTGGCAAAGGTCAATCTTACTCATACAGTTGGTGACCTTCGAAATTACGTTTCAGCGTGAGTCCTTCATACACTTGACTCATCGATCTTCGTCGTAGCTTGTCAAGCTGATGTCGCTATATTATGTAACATAGGGCTAGACCAGATAATCGAAACTTTGTGCTCCAAACGACTTTCCCCAGCAAAGAGTTGTCTGACTCGAGCGAGACCATCGAAGCTGCGAAATTACAAAATGCCGTAGTAGTACAAAGATTCACATGATCCCATCCATCACCATTGGTCTGGTGAGTATGACTGTGTTCAAATGACGACTCGAATGAATGGCGAGAGGGTTGAAGACACTATGCATCTCTGTACATGTTTGAATATTGTACTGAACTTTGCGAAGAGTGCCGAGGGATCAGGATACAACTCTGAACATGGGGGTATGCAGCAAAATTGTCTCTTCAATCGAAGCTTCTTTTCTCGAGAAAGGATTTGGCCTGACGACTACTGAGGATCACTGTCCGACAATAAATAAGAGAGGCTGGATCGAAGTTGCAAAGATTGTCCCGTATGGGGGATCACCTCATCTGTACGGCTGTTCTCACCTCGCATGGAGTACTTGATGATTCCTCATCACTGTGTGTACCTCCTATCTACCTAGAGTCTATGTAGAAACTGTAAGGAAACTTTTCGATGCATAGGATTTGGTGCGATGGGACGATATTTGTAGACGCTATCCCCTGTCACCCGCGGACGCACGCATAAGCCCTCTGAGTGATAGGCATCTTCACTTGCCTGTCACATCCCACACAGGGTGTTTCTCACCTTCGGATCGAGATATGATGTAGTGAGGGATCGGAGGAATAGAGCGACACTATGGAATCATGACGTTTCCTGCATATCGTGGAGTGATGGTGCGATGTAAGTGTCTGTACCTGTGGTCTATAATGATACTATATCAACTGTCTTTGCTTGCCCGGTTCACCTCACACAGTGTGTTTGACCGTTTGACCGTGTTTCTCCAAGATATGTTGTAGTAAGGGGTCGTAGGAATGGAGAAATACTTGAGAAACATGACGTATCATGCATAGGGTGGAGAAATAGCGCAAGGAAATTTTCGGCACCTGTGTTCTATAATTTATAATGATACTATACCCACTGCCCTTGCTTGCCCGGCACACGTCGCACAGGGTGTCTCTCACCTTCTCGTCGCGATATGTTGTAGTAAGGGATCGTAGGAATGCAGCGACGTCTTGAAATGTGACGTTTCATGCATAAGCTATGGAGCGATAGCGCAATCCAGTTTCGGCGCCATGATATATATGATTTGGGTGATACCCACCACATAATAGGTTGTCTTCGCTTGCCGAGTACACCGCTCACAGAGTGTCTCTCATCTTCTACTCAGGATATATCACTGTCCTAGTCATGAGTATCCGAGCGACATGTTGAAACGAGACATTTCATGCATAGGGTGAGGAGCGATGGTGGATGGAATATAGTCCCTGAAGCGAGCCAAACTTGATCATTGGTATGACCATACTTTGCGATCCATTCTGTCGTCCCATCACGTTCCACACGGAGTGTTTCCCCCTTCTAACTCACAAGATATCACTGTCCTAGTCATGAGTAGCTGAGCGATACGTTGAAACGACATATTTCATGCACAATTTGTGGAGTCATAGGGCGATATTTTTGGGTATCAATCAATCACATAACTCGGTGGTTCGGCCACGACCAATCCTCTTCGGTTCTGACTGATTTCTGCTTTCGAACGAAGTATACCAGATCATCTAACGGTGGGTCGTATCTACAAGAACTTAGTATATCAAAACCACGAGGTCCGCCAAGAAAGAAGAGAGCGAATCGCGAAAAAAAAATGGGCACGATGACAAGCAGTTCTTCCAATTTCTCTTCTGCCTGTAACAATCACCTTGCGAGTAACGACGAAAGTCAGAACCATGCATCGTATCACTCTGCTCTTGACAGATCGAACGCATAAGATATACATATAACATGCAGGGTATACCGTACCCTACTGAACAATAACCACATCATCCCTCACCCTCCCATCTTCTTCCTCTCCCTCCTCATCTTCTTCCCGCTGTTCACCTTCGTCATCCTCCCAATCATCCTCATTGTCTTCGTCCTCCGCTTTTGGCTTTACATCCTTCTTTCCCTTTTTGGTCTTTTTCTTCTTCTGCTCGTCTTTCATCGGATCGTAATTCTCCACTCGCTCTTCTACTACGTACTCTGCGTCAATCATGTTTTGTCGCATCTTGCCCCAGTAGGAGGTGAAGTATTCTCGGATGGCTAGTGCCAGGAATATACGTAGGAGGAGAGGGATGATGGCTTGGACTGTATGCGTCGAAATTGGGTCAGCGCTTGCTCTCATGGTACATCCATGAGTTCCTGAGTTGAGTTTGAGACGTATGGATATTCATGAAGTTGTGAAGTGAAATTGGACAAAGAGCAAAACTCACGTAGAGCTTGATACACCTCATCCCCATATTTAGCTCTCGTCATCCCCGCCACGATAGCAGTGACAACGAAAGGCGACGAGATGAATAACAACAAGGATCCAATCACGGGTAAGAAGATCTTGTGCGTTGTGGATAGATCATCAGGGAAAGGATTTCGGAATTGCTAGGAGTATCCCAAGAAACATATTATCAGCTCACACATTCTTCGGAGAAACATATATCCCGAGTCAGCTGCGAGGATTACTTACATCTTTCAGCTTATCCAATAACGATCCTCTAGCAGGTTTCAAGCGATTGACACTGCTCATCAATCCCACAGTCAGGGAGCAGGTCACAGTTCCGAGAGCCCTACAGTGATGATACCAAGTTAGCTTCATGTCCTTCGCAATTCTTGGTGGAAGATGTCGATCGATGATGACGGGGGAAAGGAAAATGAAAAGGCAGTAAGAAACAGCCGCAAGAGACTGGGAACAAGAGGCGAAAGGAGGACTCACCAAGTATCCCAAAAATGCACTACGATCCTCCCCCCAGCACTCCCCTTTCTACTCCAAGAAAAGGTACTTCCATACACATCGCCCAGTAATCCCACAGCAAAAGGTATAACCCCATAGATCGTCAATAGTCCATATGCCCCAGCGAGATATCGTATGAGCGTTCGCTTGATCCTTGTTGATCTGGCTGACCTTCTCAGTCTGCCCGCTTTGGATAAAGTCAGGATATGTCGTCTGGCGAAAAGACCGAGTGAAAGGGATAGGTAGATGATGTAGGCGCCGAATAGCTATGACGCACATGTAAGTGTCCTTATTCGACGTTATTTGGAGAGAAGTATATATCTAAAGCGAGTAGCTGTTGTTGTGAAATAGGTGGAATAGAAATTGACTACGACTCACCCAATTATACCCATCATGTACCATCCTCCCTTTCCCATTACCTACCATCCTGCTCGCCAATCTGCCCGCAACGATCGGTCCAAACGCAGACACAGCCAAAACCGTGGCAGCCATGACGAGCGTCGTCCCAATAAACGTATGTACCCTAGTTCTCCAATACCTTGGAAGTTCAATCACCTCATAGTCCCTATGAGGATCTCTAGCAGCTTCTCTAGCCCTTCTATCCTGCTTTAACAATCTCATCTTATCCTCGGGAGTGTGGGGTACACCCTCTTCATTCAATGCGATGAATACTCCTCCCTCTGCTCGTCGTTGAGCGGGAGGTAGGAGAATCACCTGGTCCGAAGCTGGGACACGCGCCTTGGTGGATTCGTTCTTGTATTTACCGAACATTACTTGATAAATGGGATCTAGGATTGGCCATACCTTCTCTATTTTGGTGGGTCGGGTGTCGAGCTTGGTATTGTCTGTTGTAGTGGTTCGTCGAGCCATGAGGGTGTTTAGTCTGTACAGTTGGATCGTGGTCTTCCACCATAGAGTCATGATCTTTCGGAAGCGGTGTCGAGGGCGGATATATGTCACAGTGGGAGGGACGACGAGATGGAGAAAGAGCAGGTCAAATGGGATGGAGGTGAGAGGGCCACTATATGAAGTGTTTCAGTATGTACTATGACGAGATTTACATCACACAACTTACAAAGTAGGATCCAGCCTCAAAGGTAAGAAGTCAAAGTATGGCACATAAGCCAGAGTCCAGCATGATCCGCCAAACAACGTGAAGACAATGACAGAATACATTACAGCGGAAGTACCGAGCTGATCATACGGGACCAAGATCAGCTGAAGGATCCCCAAAGCTATGATTTCATTATCTGGGTAATGGTCTTGAGACTCACCTTTCTAAGCTGAGAGAACGCACTCTTCTCGACAATATCCTTGACAGGCGAATAATTGGGATCCGCAGGATCACGGATGAAGAACAAAGTACCAGCTCTGCAGAGCGTTCGAATATGCGACAAGAGCGTGGCGAATTGATACATGAACCTAATCAAGCAATCAAGATCAGCTCAGATGTCCGGACTTTCTCCACAAAGCTGACAGACCACTTACATAGTCCCAACAAGCCAATCGAGGAACATGACTCCGAAAGGTCCAGCTCTGAGTCTCTCTAATCTACCTAGGAGGGTCGCTCCGGGCCAGAGGGGGACAGTACATCCATCTATCATCAGACCAATACCTAGAGGGAACGCTCCGAGCTCGAGAATCATGAAGAAGGCGAGCTGGTAAGACACATCAGTCGAAAAGGCCTGACCAAACTCTCCGATAACAACCGACGATGCCCACAAAACTGAAGGCTAGTTGTCACTCACCTTCAAGAACATCGCATGATCTTTCACAATCTTCTTCAACTCCTTACTGATCGTCCCGCCATTCTCACCCGGTAAAGCGATCAATCCCACTATAGCAGTAGCGACTCCATACCCACTGAAAACAGTCACCAATCTATGTGAGACCGAATTCGAGATTGATATCCTTCGTTTGGCAGCTACGTAAGCAGCGTAGAAATCGTAGGCATGTTGTCCCAGCCAAGCCAAGCCATCGCCTGTCAAACCGATGTATTTGCCTTTCACTTCTACGTTTGCGGCTGGAGTGGAAGAGGAGGTCGACCCGAGGGGAAGAAGGGCGAACACTTTCGACAAGACATCTCTCCTTGATCCTCCGTCGTCTATGCCTAATTTCCGTGCCAGGATAGTCTCAGCAGCTCTGATGGATGCGAACAACGGTATTGCCACTACTTCCTTGACGATTTCGAAGATTATGTCGACGATTGGGTCGGTGACTTTTCGAATCAGGTATAGTGTTCGACCAGCAGTGGAGAGTATAAGGCGAATTATGTCGGTAGAAAGGAACAATTTTCCGATGAGTAGCGGGAGACCGATGAAGATTGATATAGCAGCGGACATGATGATCACACCGAATAGGACCTGCAACAGATATGTCAGCTATGCTTGATCTCTGCTACCTTCATTGACACAGCTTACATTCTGGAATAACCCATGTAGAGGCCCGATCAACCCCACAACTGAAATAGGGAATTAGCGCGGATCCCAACCAATGCGCTGAAAATGGCTCACCCTCAAGCATACCGTTCCAGTCGTCTCTATCCCACTGTTCATCCTCCTCCATCTCATCCATAAACTCAACCTGTACAGGTCTGACCTCCAATGGGCGTGCATCACCATTGATGTTAGCACGTCTCTCCTCCTCTTCATCCTCTTCTATCGCCCTGACACGCGCTTCTTCACCTTCTTCAGGTTCATCTTCCCAATCTCCATCTTCTCCATCAGGTGCCTGAGCAATTTCGGGAGGCTGAGCGATCGGTACATCCCGGTTGTAGGGGTGGGCAGGTCGAGGCACATCATGAACCAGATTCCCGTTCTCATCGAATCGTATCGTTTCTCCGGCTCTGAAGACGTGTCCCGAACCGGACGAGGAAGATGCTGTACGAGTAGGTGAAGGAGGTAAGAAAAGCGGTATATCGCCTTCTTCGACGTTCCCACTTCTACTTGGTCCAGCTTCGTTCTCTGCCCCTTCACCTTCCGTTTTCAGCATCTCGGGGGCTCTGTACCTGACTTCTTCCCCTTCTTTCGATCTCCTCGACGAGCCATTTCTCTCCTCCATGGGCACACTAGCCACTGGTATATTCCCGGTACCCACCCTCTCTAATCTGGGTCTACTAGGTCCAGCATCACCCTCACCTTCAAATCTTTCAGAGGATGACGACCAAGTTGGCGAATTGAGTATATCTCGAAGAGTTTGTTGGTTGGTCTCTCCATCCGGATATTGCGGCTCAGCTGCATCCCTCATCCGTTCCGATTCTTCTCTCCCTCTATGGTTCTTTCTATATTCTTCTAAAGCAGATGCAATGGCATCGGGTCCAGTTGGTATAGGTCTATATCCTAGGGGAGGTTGTCCGGATGAACCCTCTCCTGACTCTTCATTTCTAACTTCAGCCACCTCCCTCTGCAGATCCATCAATATACTGTTACTTCCTATCTGGTCCTCTTCGTCTACCTTTTCTCTACCAGCAGCTTCAAGCATTCTCTGAGCGAGCCTCAATCCGGCTTCTTCCCTCTGTTCTCGCTCCTCCCTTTCTTCCTGTTCTCTACCGAGCCTTTGCATTCTCCTCTCCCTGTCTTCTCTAGCTTTACCCAGAATAGCAGCCATGACATCTGTAGTTCTCCTAGCTATCCCATTGAGAATCATCCATTCATCGGGGTTGATCTCTCCTTCTTCGACTATCTGAGGTCTGGCACCTTCTTGCCAGTTATGCTGAGTGATCCATTCTCTTAAAAGGATCAGACCGATCAGAACGGCCGCGAGGGAGATTGAAAGGATCTGACCACGTAGTACGAAGCTGATTGCACTATCAGAACGTGTGAGCAAGGCCGTGGCTGAGATCGAATTTGCGGAAATATGACATACCTGCTTTCATCTCCTTTCATCCACCTTTCTACGGCTCTTCTCAGCACTCCAAATAAGGTGGATATGGGCCTATCCACGATATCCCCTACGCTGATACCCTTGGTAGCATTTTCCAGAGTCGTGTTACCTCCCAAAGTGATGTTCATGGTACGATGTTCGGTTGTATTCGAAGTGACGAAATCAGTCACATTCCCTACTAGGTCTGTTATGCCCGTCTCTTCGCTGGTCTCAGGTCCAGTGTATCCTCTATCAAACAATAATCAGCTGATGCCATTTAATGAATGTAAGATGGAAAATTTAGCTCACATATGATCTGTGATCCATAGCAGAGACCGCAGACTGAACATGTTGAGACTTGGTAGCACGATCAACCAAGTGACTACTACTAGAATACATCTTGCTACCCATAGCTGTTGGCGATATATCCATAGGAGCGTTTGGCGTATGTATACGGTTGGAGGGATTGTTTCCGGTAGTTTGTCGGGATATACTGGGAAGTTCATAGTGACTGTCAGTTTGAATTAATATGCAAGTACAAGAGAGATTCATCCACTCACTCTTCGTAAAAGTATATTTATGTCCACAAATTTCACAATGCTTCTTCCCTGTCTGAGCTAACCATTGCTTGAGACTACATAGCATCGTCACTTAATGAGCTTTTGATCATAGAGCAAAGACTTGAATGAAATAGCTCACCAATCTGGATGTACAAATCTTACACTCCCCGAACATTTACAAGGGTAGATCAATGGATCCGCTTCGTCCCCTTCCACACGACATACTCGACATACGTCTGTGAATGAAGTGCAAAGTAAGCTCATTTATCCCATGTGAAGGTCAACCTGGCGGATTCGAGCTCACCTCCTTCGTCCTCATGATGCGGTGGTGGTGGTGCTGGCATGAAGTCTGCCATTTCTGTTAGTACATGAGTGATTGATGTTGATGGGATGAGAAAGACAAAGAAGCGATTAGAAATGCAGAATGCACTCACCCTCGCTCTGGCTCATTACTCATTGATCGGATGAGAGTGTTAAGGTGGAGGTCGCCGACATGATCATCTGAGAGGAATAAATAGATAAAGCTCTATGAGGTCAGTCACGTGATATCGGGTGCCACTTGCCCTTATCCGGATGGATTGACATTGTCTCGGCAAGGAAAGAGAGTACCTTGATTGATCCGGATAACAGTGTCACCGTACGGTGGCAACGATGAATGATGCATGCGGTGAGCGAACGAGGACCCCGTTATCTATCAACCAAATATATATAAACCCCCATCTCATCCTTGTAGTGTTTTATAGTATCATCGTCTCTGCTACTTACAGTCATATCAGTGACTTGTCAGTCCATAGGCAAGATGCGTCTCTCAACTCTAGCATTACTAGCAACCCCTGCGTTCGCAGCACCAGGTCTGCTCAACTTTCAATCTCCCTCTGAGATCGCTTCGCAAGCTATCGATACCGCTCAATCATGGTTACAAGAGACCGTCTCTTCGGCTAAAGAGAAATGGGATCTCTTGGAGAGTGACTCGGTCGAAGAGTCGCTCAAGGTGGAGAACATTGAGCAGGATGGTATCGACTGTGAGTACCGGGTTGCTTTTCAACCTCTACGTTCCCTCTCGGCCGATTCCTTTCTTCCTCTTCGTTCCTCCATCTTTCGATCTCCATCCCCATCTCCTTTACCCATACTCACGTACTCCTCTCGGTTACTCCATACATGGGTGGACTGACGCTTCCCCGCTATCCCGTAGACTTGACCTTATCCCACTCTGCATTCCCTCAACACAAACTCAGAGTAGTCAAACCTGAAATCGGTGACCCAAATGTCAATCAGCTATCGGGCTATCTCGATATCAGCGAGACCAAACACTTGTTCTTCTGGTTTGAAGAATCCAGGTCAAACCCTAAGAAAGACCCACTCATGCTGTGGCTCAATGGAGGTCCAGGTACGTGTTAGCTCACTATGTCCAGTTTAAAAGGCTCAATCAACCTCTCTCGACTCGGAGTCGGATGAAGAGCTCGATCTTGGATATAGCTGATACGTTATCTGCACAGGATGTTCTTCTACCACTGGCTTATTGTTTGAGCTTGGCCGCGTCCAAATTGCAGAAAAAGGCGAGAATGTCACGCTCAACAAACACAGCTGGAACAATGCCGCCAATGTGCTTTATTTGGATCGTGAGTTAACATTTTTCGAGATCTAGTGGGAGAATAACTTGCTGATCGATTCCCAATTTAGAGCCCATTGGTGTGGGATACTCATACGCTGATGGGGGAGAGCAAGTCAACAATTCCCCCGCAGCTGCTGAAGACGTTTACGCTTTCTTGATCTTGTTCATCTCTCAAGTGAGTCCAGCTTCGCGTATGCTGGTTCAATTGCATCACTTCACAATGAGCTGATTCCTCTCCGTTCAGTTCCGAGAATACTCTGAACAGCAATTCCATATCGCCGGTGAATCGTACGCTGGTACCTACATTCCTAACATTGCAAGCGTAAGTTTGGCAACCAGCGCACTGTTCATTGCTCGATCGTAAACTTACTTTACAATTTCATCAGGTAATCTACAAGAACAACCTCGCTTTAGACCTCGCACCCACTCCCGGAGTGCCCAAACTCAACTTCGCATCGGTGATGATCGGAAATGGATTGACTGATCCTCATGCTCAATTTGGGTCTGTTCCTGAGTGAGTGGCATCAGCTGGTCTTTCCAGGACAGATCGATAAGCTGATTGGAAATTCCACTGAATAGCTGGGCATGCGATCATTCCCTCTCCCACTATGCGCCATACGATGATCCCGAGGGTTCAGAATGTGTCTCCCTCCGAGCCAAAGCGCCAAGATGCCAAAACCTGATCTCAGGATGTTATAGGACAAACTCCAAATTCGCTTGTGTACCTGCTGCGCTGTATTGTTGGAGTCTTTTCAACGAGATGCAACAATTGGTGAGTGAGGCTCTGTCTGGTGCTACCGATCATACATTCAATTCTCCCGACTTCCCCTATGGTCTGCAATAGGTATCCACAAGCCGAATGAAAGCAAAGAAACTGATACATTTGGGGTATGTCCAGGGCCTCAACATGTACGACGTTCGAAGAAAATGCGATAAGTCTGAAGATGCCGATGGTCCCTTGTGTTATCGAGAGATGAAGTATATGGAGACATACCTCAATAAACCTGAGATCAAGAAACAACTGGGTGCCCCCGAGAGTATCACTTTCCAGAGCTGTAACATGCAGATCAACCAGAATTTGTGAGTGTCGAATTGAATCAAATCAGCTAGCCTATCCCCTTTCTCCATTTCTCCA
This sequence comes from Kwoniella bestiolae CBS 10118, assembly GCF_000512585.2. NCBI lineage: Eukaryota > Fungi > Basidiomycota > Tremellomycetes > Tremellales > Cryptococcaceae > Kwoniella > Kwoniella bestiolae. The sequence goes on along the minus strand of NC_089241.1, from coordinate 2,767,957 downwards.
AGAAAGCGAGAAATCAACAGCTGACGTGGTCATCCTCCAATCCAGCCTCTTACAAGGTGATGCTACCCACAACAGCGGAGCTCTCCTCAACGACCTCGTAGATTCAGGTGTCAGAGTATTGATCTACTCCGGTGAAGCTGATATGCGTGAGTACGACCTGTTTCCTACTGCCTCCCTTCCCTCAATGAAATGCGCGAGATTGAGATACCTCGTCACAGAAACTACCTACTGACCTGTATACAATGTTGTCAGTGGTCAACGCCATCGGGTGTTCTCGAGTAGTAGACAACCTCGAAACCAAATACTCCGCCTCATATGCCAAGGCCCACAGGAAGGTATTCGTAGATGCCAAGAACCAGACCGCGGGATGGACCAAATCGGCAGGTAAAGGTGCTGGTAATTTGGCTTTCGTCTCATTTAGGAATGCAGGGCATATGGTGAGTGACCTTTGGATCTGATTGAATCATCGATCGATGCGTCTCAGATGCAATTTGCACTATCAGTGAACCATAAGCTAATATTCTATGACATTATTACAGGTCCCCCACGATGATCCCGTTGGAGCTTTGACGATGATCTCAAGGTGGTTGAGCAATGAGCCTTTGGCTTAAGTCTCATTTGACCTAGCGTAGATGAGAGCATGGATCTGTCTACGAGTGATATTTATCATTATTGCGCATGATGGATTATACCCATACTTGAATCAGAGAAATAGCATAGATCGGATTAGTATCAAAGAAGGAAATGTTAAAATGTATTACTATGCAATGCATCGGATTAACGTTTAATGTCGTACACGAAACCAGTGTTCCAGCTAAGGACGGTCAAAAATTGAATATTAATAGTGAACATGTAACATGCATGAGAATCATGGAATATCGTTAACCAGCCAAAGTATATCATCTTCTCATTCTCGTCACCTTGTCATTGTTCTCGACCATCTCCGCAATGATCGACACACATACTTTACCTCTTCACTCCCCATCCATCTCATGATCCCCCTCCATCCCCTCTCCCACTGGCCCTTCCCCATTCATCCCTTCCACTCCCTCATGCCCATGTTCCTGCTCACCCCTCATCCTAGCCAATACATTCCTATCCCACCCCCCAACCTCATCGTCCAAATACCCACTAAGATACGTGCATCCACGAGGATTGACCGGCCCATCTTCCTCGCAAAATGAAAATACCGGACACTTGCCACATGAAATCTCGTTCTGGCCTTTTAAGAGCTCTGCAAGTCTGTTCGTAGATTTATATATGATATTCTGATCAGACAAGTCGGTGATCCCTCCGCCCAATCCTCCAGGGAAGAATGTCGGAATGACGTTGGATTGGCCATTAGCGGTAGCATTGGATTTGCTCTTGACGGGGAGGAGGACATCGTCGATCTCGTCTGAGGCCACTGAGGAAACAGAGTCGGACGATGAGGAGGATGATGCTGAAGATGATGAGGATGAGGATGAACTGGAGGAGACGGATGAGACGGATGATGAACGGGCTCGTTTCTTTCGTTTTTTGGAGGATGATTCGTCGTTTATTGAGCGGAGTGCATCGTCGGAGTCGGAGTCGGAGTCTGAGGCGTGTTTCTATGTAAGATCAAGAGGAGTCAGCTCTGACTATGTCTTATGTTAGGGTAAACCGCAGGATTCATCTGCGAGGGGGCTTTGGACCACCCACGAACAGCGAGATGAGAGAAGCGATGTAACCCACCTTTGATTTCTTCTTCTTAGCCTTCTCTTTCTCTTTCCGCTTCCTCTTCCTCTCCTTCTCCTTCTCCTTCTCTTTCCTCTTCTTCTCCTCCTTCTTTTTCTTTTTCTCCTTCCTCTCCCGCTCCCTCTCCCTCTGCCTCTCCCGCCTCTTCTTCTCTTTCAACTTCTGCTTGGCCTTCTCTTTAGCCCGTTCCTCCTCCTCACTGTCCATCTCATCCCCGCTCCCATCCAATTTCCGTCTCTTACTACTTGATCCCTCAGCATCATCCAAATCATGCAGATCATCCTCCTCCTGGAAACTTATAGAGGTATTAAATGGTTTGATGGACTCTACTAAACCGTCCAGCTCCAATGCTCGCATAACTTCCATGATATTCTTGACGGACAGCTCGGCAGAGGTGACCTTGACTTTATTGACGTAGTTCCGCAGTGCCAGGGGAGTGAGGAGGTTGTAGTTCTTATTGTTGGACAGGGTCATGGCGTGCGGGATGAGAAGGGATTCCTTGGTATCTTGCAGATCTTCCTTTTTGACCCTGCCTGTTCGATCTCTATTATCTATGCATGTCTATATATCCAACCAAGATATCAATTATCAGTAGATGGCAATTTCAAGTACCTGTTCATCGCCTGTGCTCACAGGAGAAGCAGGAGGAGGAGTAGACGAGTAAACTCAACTCACCAATTGGAATACACGATTCCTCAAGACAGATGCCAACATGTCGACCAGACCTTGATCGTACTCTTGATTATTATCAAACCAGATCCCTCCGGAAATTTCCTCCGGTATCTTGACGTTGGCCATGACATAGTAGATGGTTGTGGGAGCCTATGAGGGGGAAGCATCGACGGATCAGCATGATGCCAATCCGAGACGATGAGGTGCTGCCCCAGCGAGACCTTCTGGCTGATTCTTCTCTCCTTCAAACGCATATCATACGGTTGAGTCATCCCCGAGACGATGTACAGACCCCGACTCACATTAACAGGTTTAAACTGCTTGATATGTCCACTAGATTCCAGATTCTTGACCGTCTTCCTCAAGATCGCCTGAGGCATAGTCTCATTACCTATCTGTCTACCTATCTGGGCGGACGCTATACCGCGATCTCCAGCTTGGTTGATCACTTGCAGGACGATCTTCTGCTCGGGCGTCATTGCTGATTTTCTGGTGGAGGATTGTCAAGATATCAGCAAGGAATTATAAAATGTCAATCAGGGAGTAAGACGGGATTATGAGATGGGATGACATGACTCACTGCTTTGCCTCCTCTGCAGTGTGGGCATGGAAGAGTATCGTTTTGTCGTCATCCTTCGATTTGGACGTGCTGAAGAGTCGCTATAGATGAGCCAGACAACGATCATCAGCTCTAAGCTCTAATCAGATCTTCCCGTCACCGTCCTCGGGGAGAAGCAGGTCATAAGTACAGAAGCTGTTGGAAGTCAACTCACAAGTTTCACCAGATTCGCTGTACTCTGCGTGACGGCCTTCTTAGCCATCGTAGGGAAACTAGCTTCGATCTGAGGTAATGTCATGTACTGATTTTGAAGGAAACGCATCAGCTTGTAAGCCTCAGTGAAGAGGCGATGACAGCTCAACTCATGAGATGAGCAAGACACACCCACCTTGTTCTTGGCTGACAGGACCTTCTTCCAGACCTGCTGGTCTGAAGTTGACATACTCATTTTGGCTGGTAGTTGTTGTTGGGTTGATGCTAACGCATGGGGTAGGATGAAGTTGTGAACTCTCAGCAATGTGATTTTCAGTGAGACGTGGTCTCTTGTCGTGATGACAAGATGAAGGTATAATCGACAATAATGTTGATTGAAGGTTGAAAGGTGTGTGTGTGTGTGTAAAGTAAAGCATGAAATACAATTCGAAACATCCTCAACCTCCAAAAAATCATTGACTAGCTAGGGTGGAGGAGCGCAGGATCATCTTTGCAACCTAAAACCAGACCCCACCCAAACAAAAAAAACCTTACACCGTAAGGGAGTCGAACCCTTGCCGCACCGAATCAGAGGAGTTGAGTCCTGGCAACGGTGCATGATACCGTTTCACCAACGGTGTGTGATTATGTAAAGCAGAGGTTTTGTGATGTCTATATATTTAATATCTCTAGAGCTGACATTCCGAAAGAGATGATGAAGAATTCATCCCCAATATACAAATACATGGACGTTGCGGTTAAATCTGCTTCAACTAACTGTGCTCTGGTTTCCTCCTCTGCTGCAATTAAATTTACTTTCCATTAATTGAGTGATGCGATCTGACCACCTCATTAGCAGGTTGAACCTTGTTTACATCCGACATGATCGTATTACCATCAACCTCCACTTTGGATGTCTCAGAGAGCGAGGGAGAGATGCGCATTGACCTCTTTTCATTTTACTATTGTGTCTAAGCAGATCAACACATGAAACGATGTGAGAACACGACTCTCTCCCTCTGATCGTACTCGCTCATAGAATGTCATGAGAACACCAACAACTCCTCTTCGATACAACTTTCATCTTCCTACTACTCATACCCCATCAAAAAGGTATTTCCGACCTCATACCTCACCTCCACTCAACATCAACCCTAAACCCAGTCGTCTGCATCTTGGTACCACCCCAGCACAAACAATGGAATCACTTTCCATCTCCCCAAAACCCCTCCTCGTCCCCTCCGAGCTCACTTTACCCCCCTTACCCAAGATATACGACGAGACCATCCTCCGCAAAGTATTCACTCATTCTAGTTTCATAGGGAGACCGAAATATTCCATCGACCTATTTGAAGATGAGGATGAGGGGAGGGATAATGAGAAGTTGGAGTTGCTCGGCGATAATTTGCTTGGTAGGTTGGTGTCTCGTCGAAGAAAGAAAATTGTGTCGTATATCGCTTGGAGGATATACTGGTACTTGGACAACTGTGAGAGATGTCAGAGATGTACCAGATTGACGAGATGTTTCTATCGCTGAACCAACTGCCTCATCGAGATGGAACGAGAGGAATCATTCGAGACTGAGCTGACGTTAGCTTACTTCAATAGACTGCGCAGTCCTAGGTCTACTTCAAGACCTCTATCCCAATCTCAATGTAGGGAACTCAACAGTGAGTATGGCATTACTATCATATCTTTCCACCTCCTACAACAGCACAAGAGCGAATAGCTGATCTTTCCAAAAAAACAAAAACATTCGTAGAAACTCAAATCAGCCCTAGTAAACAACACAACCCTCCGAGAACTATCCAAGCGATACCGCCTCCACGAGCGACTCGTAGCTCCCCCCGAACAACTGCCCACGCTGATGAACGGTGACAAAGTGCTCGCAAACCTATTCGAAGCGTACATCGCAGGTGTATTCTACTCATACCTCAAACATGGTCCGACCTCCCCTAATCCCACTCCAACCGAGGCATTACCCACTCCCCCCAGATCACCCAATCAACATACCCCTCCTCTACCCTCCACTTATACAGCGGTAGGGGAAGGTTCATCGAGATTGTCAAGAGGCCAAGCGATAGATCATCTGGACCTATGGCTCAGACCATTATTCCAACCCATAGCTGAATCGATGTTATCCCAATTAAAAGCGGAGCAGCTCTCAAGGCAGTTATTGGTAGATACAGAAGATGACGATACGGATAGGAAAGCCCAGGGGGCCAATGCGAGGTTGAATCAATGGTTCATCTTCAAAGAGGGGGGTCAGCCGAGCTACGCATCGTCAAATGCGGGATTGCAGGGGTGGAAGACGCTTTGTACGGCTGTGGATAGGGATGGGAAGAGTTGGTGAGTTGACTTAGCATATTTGGTCCATCAGATCGGCTAATGGATGGTAACCAAAATCACGACCATCCACTTGATCTCGATCATCGGGATCTTATTTAATGGCTGTTCTCTGAGCTGACTTGAGATCCTCATTTGGTATAGGTACGGCGAAGCTACTCGATCGACCAAGAAGGCTGCTCAGGCCGTAGCTGCTTACAAGGTTATCAAGCAGTTCGAACAGGAACGACCGGATTTTACGGCGTAGCGTCAGTGATAACAAGTCTTGTCGCATTGCTCTCAATGACGCTTTGGAGAAGTGCTTGACTCCTCTTTACGGTTGTAAAAAAGAGAGAGAGGAAGGAAATGATTGTTGCTTGAGATAGCCAAGGTAGTATGTTGTAAATAGTAAGTATCATTATCATTGTATATAAGATTTTACTCATGCCATGATATATCATATGAACGTACTAAACTGTGTACAACCAATGGATCAGTAGTGATACTCGTATAACATACAATCCACAAAAATTATCCCTCAAAGACGATACGATATACAACGATTGGATGCGACTATACAATGACTGCAGTATCGCTTACAACCTGACCTCGAACTTACTCATTTCATCATGTCTTTTAGTCTTTCTCACTTATCTCTCCTTCCTTCCCCTTCCATCTCTTCCCCCGATCAAGCATCATCTCCCTCAATTTCTTCAAAGCAAGGTACGCAGCGATATTACCAGCGTCTTTGGAGTTCTGGGCGATACCTTCTTCTCGACTATCCCGTAACAGTCACAGCATCAGTACTGAATATGGTCTATCATGGGGACCCTCAGACTCCAAGCATGTCAATCGGAACCAAACAAACTCACATGAAAATCTCATCATCCGGTAAAACAATTATACATCCAACTTTCCATTTCAACCCTTTCTCGTTCCGTCCTCCTGATGCATTACTGACCTTGCTAGTGCGTCCACCTCCATTTGAATCAAACGTACCCTCTTGACCTTGAGTCTGGACTGGTTCAGGCAAAACCTTATCCTGAGTGTAAAGGGGCATCGGTAACTTATTCTTCCCCAACAAGATGTGTAATTCGCCCTTTGAATTCTCCGACATCTCGAGTAATTTCCTATGTTCGTTCTCATCTGGGTCATAAGTTCTCTTGGACAGTTCGGAAAGGATCCCTAGGAGGAGAGGTTGGATCTTGGTATATGCCTGCGCTTGTGCAGAAGTGTGGTGATACTGCATCTCAACTTCATCGAGGATCTTCTCTGAGTCGTTGGATATTTTCCTCTTCTTACTTTGCCTTCCTTCCTCTTCGGTGCACACAACATTCTCCTGGTCACCGGTCCTATTGATATTCCTCTCCCTCAGTGCAGGGTTGATCTTTCCCTCGTCCTCGTCCAATATTATGGTATCGATATATCTTAACTCGTAAGCGTAGAACAATCCTCCGAGGTAGGCTTGGAACATCTCCGAAGTGGCTTTGATGGATTTCCTGGTAGGTTCGAGGATATGTCGGCTTATTATCACTCTCGAGGGGAGGAAGTAATGCAGTGAGATGGATGAGAGGATAGGTGGGGAGATGAGCTTGGTGCGGAGGATCTGCGAAGTATCATTAGGATGTCAGCTGGTTCTGGTGCTTCATCTTCTTCTAGCTGGTCATATAAGAGGAATACAATTCTCACCGACGCTGATTCTCTATCTATATCTGGAAATATATCTTGAAGTAAGGAAGTCACGAAGCTGACTACAGTATCAATCCCGGAAGATACCCAGTCAGTTTCCTTCCTTTCGACATACGGAGGGTCTACGCAATGTAACTGACATAGTATTCCTTCACCTACAAATGCCAGTCTCTCGTACCTATACTTACTCTCGGTGTTTTCAAGAGGGATGGACGAATGAGTAGTAGCGCATCGTGAGAGTGTATCATCTGGGATAGGGGGAAGGCTCAGGGGCCAGAGGGAGGTAAGTGATTTGTCAAATGTCGCTCGGTGGGGGTTGTGGGATGTATCGTCTGATATGTCCGGTTTTGTCATTGTGGTTGGGTTATTGTGCGAAGAAGGAAGGAAGGAAGGAAGAGTAAGGAGTGAATGAAGGAGGATATATGTGTACATATATGTATATATAGGCATATGTTGTATGGTGTATGACGAGGGAGAAGGAAGGAAGATGCCGGTTGATGGTGGTTGAGTCAACTTCTGTATCTGATGGATTCGGTTGATTGTGTATACTGTATTGTCTTAGACATGTCAGTGCGTCCGAGGTGAGGTGACATCACCCCATCCTTTGGACACTGTTCTACTAGCTACAAGTACGATAAAGACTTGGAGGATGGTATACTTGGACCTGTTGGCAGGCGACATGACTGTCAGAGCACACTGAATGCATCCCCGAAATATAATAGACGTTATCAACAGACAGTGGGTACATACGACACTCTACGATCATGTTCATTGTCTTGGAGGAGTCAGTACTACATATGTGATGTTATGGTACTTAAGGATACACCCACATTCCAGGTATGCTCTCGTCAGCTCAAAACCAATCCTGATTGGTACATCGGTTGTGAAGTGCAGCTCTTATAATTCAATCCAAGGTTGATGGTCGTGAGGTTCAAGATGAGTCTGAGGCGTGCAGCGGAGCGTCTACCTGACTCACCAAGGTCCATCTTACGCCTGATTCAGGCGTAGATAGTCATGATCTGCGCCCTGATCAAGTGAGTAAGAACTGTCCAGAATGATCGATGTGACTATATGACAGATAATCTCTGTCCATGATAGCCATTCGAGCACGCAAAGTATGAGCATGAATGTATAAAAGGTCCCATCGTTCTCTCCGAACTTCCTGCTGTCCCCTGCCCTCATATCACAATCCATCATTTTCTTGTTCTAGTAGAACCTACATCATGATCAACGACGACACTCCCACCTCAGCTCTAGTCCTACTAGACGACAACTACACCTGCCCACCTTTACCTCCCATCACCGATCCCAGACTCGAGCAAACAGTCTTCACCCACCGATCGCTGGTCAATACCTTGCCTGTGGCAATGCGAGGCGATATGGAGAGTTACGATAAGTTGGCTCATGTTGGTGATTCCCTGTTGAGTGGGTTTTTGTTCTGCCTCTTCTCCTTCCCACCGTCGTCCCACATATCTCAGTATAAATTCCGACCATCCACACCTTGACCTTGACAACACAACCGCTTTGTCACTGTATTTACGCCGCGCTGATGTGAGATCTCCTCATAGAATCTAGACACATTCATCACATGCCTCTTACACGGTCTAAACCCCAACTCCCGACCCAAAGTAGCCACTGTGAGTCTTGCCACACCTACAGTATACCGATCCTCTCGTTAGCTCATTCGCATCTAAGCTGACACTACTACCACCACTATAGGACCTTCGAGCCAAACTCATCAACCGCGAGATCAACTCCCACGTCTCCAGAGCATACTCCCTTCCTTCAAGGGTGCGAACGGGTCTCGCAGCGGGAGGTACATTCAGGGAATCGGACGATGAAGCTGGGGAGGTGTTTGAAGCGTACCTTGCTGGATTATTTTACTCTTACCTCGGTGCTACTTCCACCGATCCCACTGGCAAAGACAAGAACAACGGTAATACATCAATTCCACCTAAACCCAAGGAAGAGATTGAAATTACCTCATATGGCCAAGCGTTCGACCGACTCTCTTCATTCCTCACTCCCCTCTATTCCCCACTCATAAAGGGCCTTTATTCCTCCTCGTTAGATTACAGAGCATCCCTCATCGAGCTTTCGGAAGGAGCCAAGTCGGAGCTCAATACTCTCACTCAAAAATTGAGATCACCTCAACCAGAGTACGAACATGAGCATGTATGGCCTGACTGGGTGATGGACAAGGACAGAAAGGGGAATCAGGGCAAGGTATGGAAAAGCTTTTGTACGGTCCATCTCAGGGGTGGAGGGTCAATGTGAGTTGGAACTTCTATAAGTACTACATCACAGGATCTTCTCAGCAGTGGGCTTGAGCTGATTACTTCTTATCCTCTAGTACTCGCGAGGGAATGGCGGAAGGAGCAAAAGGCCCTGCGGATAACTTAGCTGCTTATCTCGTCTTACAAGATCTCCGAGGAGGTGGAAGTAGGTTTTAGAAGGATAAGGGAGGACGAGAAATATGAATACGAAGGACTAATTGGGTTTACTTGCTTTGTAAAAAGGATATACTATCATAAAATCATACACGATACCAAACTTATACATTCAAACCTGGTCTTGTACATACCATCATCCCATGCACCAAGTGAATAATCCAAGTTGACGATCTGATACCCCTCAGATACACTGTACAGAGTCCTCACCTGCTCCTGACATTGCCAAATCACTTGTCACTTCAATTCTACATGCATACATAAATACAAATCATTCCAATCATATTATACTATATTACCTAGATATCATATCAATTCAATGCTCAAAGGATTTACCAGAACGAACACCTATAATCCCATACCGAATCAGCTCAACTGCCTACAACATACAAAAGAGTCAAGAAGCAAACGCAGACTCACCATCCCAAGAAAGCCACACAGAGATTCTCAACCTTTGTAGCCTCCTCCACCAGCTTCTCGACCTGTTCTTTCACGTCCAACACCACATCAGGCTTGAAATCTCTTCCTGTCAATTTACGTCGTACCCTCTCGATCACTTGAAGGGCTTTATCGTTCTTCACTTCTGCTCTCTCCGCTTCTGCAGGTGTATTACGAATATGTCAGCTTGGACCTTGAGTAGGTTCGATCGCTCGATGACCAAAAAAGGACATGATGAATGACCATGAAGGCTAAGTGAAGGGAGAATAAGAAGAGACAGCTCAACGCACCAATCAGAATCTCCGTTTCATTCGCCTTACTCTTCCTCTGCTTAGCATACGCCGCAGGATCGTCCAAATCGTCTCCCTCAGGTACACCACCAGGTCTCTTGTCCGTAGCGTTCAATCTCCAAGCTATCAACGGGTCGTAGACGAACGCTTCCAACACGGCCATCAGGGATTCTCTGTTCTCTCGCAGCACTTCCATGGATACTTCACATGAACGGGAGAAGGTTCCGGTTATACCGCATACCTAAAGTATTCTCATTCATCAGCATGGGTTGACAAGTACACTGGTAACGGTTCTACTCACCTCCATAGCATGTATGAGCATTCTGGTGAGTCGGAATGGTACCTTCTCTGGATACTTGTCACGCTGTTGAGCGACTTCGAAACAATCACCCTACGTCGAATCATATTAGCCATGATCTTTCCACCTTGAGTCATAGAATGGAAGATTTCATCACTCACGAAATCAATATGAACGATCTTTCCATTCGACTGATCCAATAACAAATTCGAAGGGTGTCTATCACCCAATCCCAGTATATACCCGACCATACTGTTCAATCCTAGACTTCGAGTATATGTCACTCTTCTCTCCAGCCATACATCCGAATTTCGGGATTTGAGCCATAAGATCCTGTATAGATCTTGCCCGGTAGTATTGTCCAAGGCGTATTGGAATATCTCTACCTTGTTCAAGAGAGGAAGAGAGTCGTAACTTTCGTCGGACATCTTATCGGGGATGAACGCCATTAGCCTCAATCACACAGCTTTTACTAGAAAGGATGCAGATGATAGCAGTCGAACTTACCTGCTGCATAAGCTTATGCTCGATATCCACCAAGATCTTCCTCTGATCTCTATACTGCTTGATCAAGACATGTATAGTGTCACTGTGAGGTACCCAACCAAGCAGACCGGCAGAGGGCGACAAGGGAGTGACAGAGAATCCTTGTACGCTGAGATGTCTTCTAGCAGACTCTTGATCGGCATTGAGAAGCGTATTGACCAGACCGAAGAGTTGCATGACTCTCTCGTCTTGTCGTAGATCCTCGTGACCTGCGATCGTTCGTGGTCAGCTCAGAGTCCTTGCAGATTACACGAAGAGGCTGATAGCTGAAATGAGATAACTCACCCTTCAACAGATAGGTATATTCTTTACCATCTCTTCCTCGCAAACTGAACTGTCTAGGCTTCTGCTTGGACGAGATAACCTTCAGAGTCGGTATAGCACTCTGTATACCAATGACGGGTTTACCACTTTGATAAGTACCTAAACACTACTGTGTCAGCTGTTTCCTCTAGGCGACGTAGAAGATAAAATTTTAACTGACCTGGCACGGCAATATCAAGGTCCCTAACGGCCATAAGTTTCGGTGAAACATATTGCAGCTCAATAACGTTGAGAAGTTTAAGCTGTTTACCAAGACGTTGGAAGATCTGTAGCATGGGTGTAGTGTTCAGCTAATCGTATGGGACGAAGCGATGCGAGTAGCTGGTAACTCACAGAATAATAGACATCCCAGGCTTGTTGAATCTCCGTCAGATCGCCATGAACCTTGTACCTCCTCAGATGATCTCTTGCGATACGTAAATCATGGGCGAAGGATTGTACGAAAGAAGTTTCTCGTAGTGTTTCAGGTCCCTGAGATGAACGTTCAGTTACTATTATCTTCCTGAACTACTGTAGCTGATCATCCACTCACTCTTTCGACCATCTCGTGTAATGGTTCCAAAACAGCAAACATCCCAGGGATATCACTATCCGCGAAATAATGTTTCGATGCTTCCTCCAACCCGTCATACCACATTTCGTGCCATAAGATAGCAGCTCTGATCAATTCATTACTGACGAGTTCAGCCTATCAAAACAGAACATCGTGTCAGCTGACGTGCCAGATAGTGAATGCAATCGTAAGCTGAACATACCTGATCAACGATGTTCGCCGAATGTTCCCTCATCTTAGCTGTTATACCCTGAGCCACAGCTCGTCGAGCAGGTACATTGGATTTACTAGCTACCGTCAAGGGGTAGATCAAAGCTTGAGGATGGGCTTTACCAATGTCATGTAACAGTCTAACGATGAGTTGTTGGATTGCCTGCCGAGGTGTGTGGATACGAGCAATGATCTAGATCACGAAAAGCAGATTAGCGATGCATGAGTTGTCGTCAAATGCAGGATTCTCAACTCATGCAGGATTCTCAACTCATGCAGGATTCTCAACTCATGCAGGGTTCTCGACTCACCTGAGGAATCACCTCCAACCATACATCCACATTGACAGTATGTATCCCCTGACTGATTGCCGTGCTCACACCATGTTGATATCCGTAGGTGAACCAGAGAGTTAACAATCTCAAAGTATCCTGTAGTGAGTTTCCGGGGGATAAAGCGATAGATCGTAAGAAGCCTTCAACAGCAGGTATGATGTAAGTGGTGAAATGGGCAGAGGATAAACCGGCTTGAGAGACTTCCAATTGAGAGATCACTTCAAAGTTCGCTAAAGCCCATGTATGCCAGGCTTGATACCACTCTGGATCCAGTTCGGTTGCAAGGGAATAATCCTGCAAGATACCGGTGGGGTCCGACTGCGAATAATACCCAGAAAATGTTAGCTACAGCTACAGGCACGCCTACCTAGACTAGCTTACAGTCGTTTGCGATTCCCTCAAAGCAGCTTGCCATTGACCCAATTCCACATGACATCTAGCCAGTAATTTGGTATATTCCCCATACATCTTCGCATCAGGCAGCATCAGTCGACCATACTGATCCCTTGCGCCTAGTCCCACGTCCGCAGACAATTGATCAGTGAAATCTCGAAGATGTTGGAGTGTCTCTAATCGTTCTTCCTTTTCGCCCGACTGGAGATTCTTCGCCCAGGCCATACGAAGGTAAGCGAAGATGATAGGTGGTGGCGCACGTGCTCGGCTCTGTACAAACGATTCAATATCAGCTGACAGCTTTATGGGGTCAAAGGCAGGTCAGTTTACCTCCGGGTCCATGCTGGGGTAAGGGAAGCCGACCAGGGATGTTAGAGTCTTCTCTGCTAAGTTGAGCCTATCAGACGTTCGACAAAGATCGGCAAAGTGAATCCAAGTATCCATGTCTTCGTTGGGTGTAAGAACAAGCGATCGAACTTGAAGGATCCGCTGCCACACCTCGACATCCCGCTGAGTACCCTCAAGCCTGCACTTCCATGTTAGCTAGTTTGGTCTAATCACCGTCATTTTCGGTAGCTCACCTAGTCTGCCAAGTCTTCCTCTGAGTAGCCTGTCGTTCAGGTTCATCCGCATGATCCTTATAGGAGATGATCTCTTCCAGCTCAGACAGCATCTGTACCCTTACAACAACGCTAAATCAAACACTCAGCTCTCATTGTTCCATTTCAGAAGTTGGTCAAGCTGACTCACTCATAAGCTCTACCATAAGATTCACCCGTCAAACTAGTCAACTCCCCATCCAACCTCTCTCTAGCCTTCGTGATATGTCGCATAGCCGAGCTGAACTGATTTCGATGAACCGCAAGAATAGCTTTGAAGAAGTTCCTATCTGCCGAATCATTCTTCATAGCCGCTATGTAATCGTCCATGAGATCCCACTGTCTAAGGGACCAACTAGCAGCAGCAGCAAGCGGAGCCATCAATTTCTTTTCATCCTGAGTCGAATTGGCCCATCGGATTTGGACGAAGTCGGATAATTCCTCCCATTCTCCCAAGGCATGAAGGCATTGCAATTTTCCTAAAGCCACTGCTGATTCGTCATAGGTGGAATCGGGATCTTCGGATCGTTCGTTCCACACTTGTAAAGCTTCTTCCCATCGACCAAGCTTCTCGTACCACATCACATCGTGCGTCATCTCCATATGACTTTGAGCCCATTCGAGCGTACCCCATGCAGCGTCAGATTGCTGAAGTTTCTGATTGATCCCAATGAGATCTTCTACGACAGCAGTGGAGGGATCAAGGAAGAATTCTTGTTCTTTGTAGTGAAGCGCAATGGCGTACGCGTGGAATGCAGCGGCCTGAACGAAATGTCAGCGATAGTTCCTTATCAAGAAGCAGCAGACTTACGTAGTCTCCCAGCACCCTACTCTCAATTGAGACTTCCTTCTCGTCATGTTCCAAGAATTGTGTAGCTCCAAGGATGATACTGACTACATCTGGAGGTACACTAGGGTTGGTGATCGCCAATTCGAGATTGTGCCACAGATCCTCCTATCATAACGAAAGAAGTGATATCAGCTCTTTCGCTCTTTTGCATCCCGAGGGCGGTTTGAGCTTACCTGATAACTCTCAAACAGCTCCTGCCAACAACTGTAGAACGCCACGTTGAATAACTCCTTACTGAAACTCAAACTACTCAAAGCCAAAGTCCTTGCCGCTCTGATAGCTTGACTAGGCGATTCTCTCATCATCTCGTGGCCCAGCCCTGTTATCCAGGTCAACCATTCTACTTTATTCGTGATGTGAGAACAGTCCCATGCTAATTTGAGTGCTTGTTGGTTGACTTTCAGTTGCATTTGCTCCGCAGGTGCTAACGGTTCAGAGGATAGGTCATTTGCGAATCTAAGTTGATTTGACGATTGTGTCAGCTTAAACGTCGTGACTGGGCACATGAACTCAGAAGTGCATAGGCGCTCACCTCTCGACAGGTCCCAAATCAGGCGGTAATCTCTCCCTATTCAACAACTTGGTAATCAACTGATCATATCCAGGATGAACAATCTTGTTCTCGACCAGTGCCTGGCAAATCAGTTTTCAATATCAGCTGTTTATTCTCATAGAGCCCACCACGATCCAGCTGACGTACCTTGTTGACCATAGGAATGAAAATCGCGTAATCCGGTCCAAACTGAAGGACAAGCACACAAAGTGTGTCCATTGCGGTCGACCTCAATTCTTCAGAACTATTACCCAAAGTTCTAACCAGCGGATGTATGATCTGACTTGCATGATCTGAGAAATTCACCTTCCTACAAAGTTGACCTGTGGTTCTCAAAGCTGCCTTGCGGAGTGAATCTGGTGCTAAGGGGTTTTCGAAAGATCTGACGATGACAGGCAAGACCAGATGTAGGTAGTCCTCGATGCTCGATCCGAAAACATAGAACGCCCTGAGGATGTGGAGAAGAGTGTTTAATCGTAATTCTGGTAGGTGTTTGGCTGTCAATTCGCCATCGAAAGATCGTAAGATCTGTTGTAACAGTTTTGGCAGATAGGCTTTGAACTCCCCCTCCACCGCTTTGGCTATTGATTCGACTAGGGAGATAATGGTGATTTGCAAGGTAGAGTTGGGATTCCAGAACTCATGAATAAGATCGAATACATCGTTCAGGTAGTTTCGGATATGCTGTTTAACGATGGTGATGAATTGAGCGAGTTGTTTGAGATACAATTCAGTCCTGGAGGAATGGGCTATTCGGATGACGTTGAGGAAAGCGGGAACGATCTATGCGAGAAATATCAGTTGAAAGAGATCTCTATCATGGAGCACAGGATAACTCACTTGCGGTAAGAAATTGACGCATCTCAACCTTTGCGTCCTGAAAATCATCATGATTGCATCGACGGCTTCATAATGATCCTTGTAAGTTGGGTCGTGCAGGACGTTCACCAAAGAATGGATGACGACTGTCTGGAAGAATTCCTCATTTACCGATCCGTTATGTTGATTCAGCAGTACGATATCGTTAACTCTTGAGGAAGCATTTTCGGTGTTGGGGTCATCTGCTCCTCCTTGTAAGAGCTAAGAAAACATGATAACCGTAAGCTTGGTAAGGTCAAACATGAAGGGGAAGCTTACCTTGTGTTTGAACGGATCCAGAGCACCCAGCATACCCATCGTTCTGATAGTCTCCAAACGTATAGCTTGACTGGTCTCCGTTCTAAGGAACCTAAACAGTATACCAAGTAACTGAGGGTGATCGATATATGGTTTGATGACTTCTCCGGTATTTGAAACCACTTGACCCAAAGTCTTCAACGCGGCATCTCGTTTCAAGGTAGACGATTGATCATTGAGCATATCAATGACAAGGGTAAGGATGGTTTGAACGTTCGGTATGAGTTCTTCCCCGGCTACTCTTGCCAGTTCACCAACACACATCACACAATGCGCCTGAACTGCTACTGAAGTCTCCGAAGAGCTTGCTGTTCGAAGTAAGACTGATAGGATTGTCGGCGCGTAGGATTTGACGAGACCAGCCGCAGCTCCGATGAGCAGTTCGAGTAATTTGGCGGATTCCTCTTTTTGTTTACTGTTGTCTCGTCAGCTTTTTGGATTGATGTAATGGAAGTAGCTGGATCGACTTACGCGTTTGTAGAATACTCCAACTCCGTTACCAGATTTATCAAACTCTTCCTCAGCGGTGGCATGACATAAGCGGGGTTGTGCTGAGCCAATCTGCCGATAATACCAATTGCCAATTCTCGATTATGGAAGACTTCGTCGTTGAGAGCGATGAACAAGCACCTAATGTCTTCCGCTTGGGCAAGATGTCGGTCAAACTTCTCATCAAGGTTTTCCAACACCGTTCGTCGGATAAGAGGGTCTATACACAGATGTCAGCTTTGACGGTACGATCGCCTATGGTTCAAGCTTACTAGGGTCGGTAATACCGACAGTCAATAACTTCTCCAAGACATCACTAACAATCTCGATAGAATGACTACTGGTTTGGTGACATATCGGATCATTGATGAACAGTTGGGTAGACGCCAAGACAGCTTCCTTGCGAACGTCCGGACTATCATGTTCGAGATAAGGCAAAGCGGCGTCTCGAACAAATTCGTTGAGGGTGTGACCTATTGGAATGTTAGATTACCTCATCGCTCAGAGGCGTCAAATATAGCTCACCACTGAAATCAAATGTCCCCAATACCTTCAAAGCCAAAGTCAACGTTTCAGGTGATTGACCACCTGCCGAACTCTGGAGCAGACTCAGATCCCGCTGCACACCGGCTCTTGGTGCTGGTGCACCCAGTGGTCGATACGCATGTCCAGTCAAGATCATAGATAAACTATCGAGAAGTCGTTCTGTCCAGACATGTCAGCTTGGCTTTCACCACCATGGATGATTAAGCTGACTTACCTTGTATCGTCCGTAGTAACGGTGGGATGTGACTAGCGATGACTTCCAAAGCATGGAAGAGAGCCTCACTCAGTCCCCAAGGGAACATAAGATCCAGTACTTCATGCATCTGACGAGTGAGCATGGGTCCGACAGAGGTTGTAAGCATGGCGAGACATTGGAAGATGGGTGCTTCGAAAGGGGCGTTCTTCTTCCTGCAACGTTAAAGTGAAGGTGTATAAGCTCACGCTCAGGTTTTCGTCAGACTGAGGATCGAGCTCACCCTCTCATACGTAAATGTTCCCTTATAATCTTCACTATGTCATCTATGAAAGGTCTCATCTTCGATCCCAGTTGAACCGCCATGTGTCCCAGTGCGACGTATGCTGTGAATATGGTCAGTTTAATAGTACGACATATGAATATCCTTCTAGCTCACCTATATCCCTATCTGTCGGTTTGCCCAGCGCCTGTAGCAGATATGCCATACTTCTATGTAGATAGTGCGCCTCAAATTCGTCACTATCGTATGTCGCCATCGAAGGTATCAACGCTATCACAGCCTTCCTAATCACCACTTCTTTACTATCTCTATACTTTAACGTGAGTTCACAGATCGACCGGTAGTACTCCGCCATAGACTGATCAAGCATTGACGATTAGCTAATGTCCGGCTAGGTCTAAAGACTTGGCTTACAATTTGTTGATTCTGTAACATCGCCCCGAAAGATAGCAAAGATCCTAAAACAGCATCTGATGAATTTGCTTTGACTAGTCCTGATCTAGCTTCTTCGAAGATCTTCCTATATGTTTCCGTCGGTGATTTCTCCCTAGTTTTGATGATATCCAGACATGCGGAAAGTAATTTGGATGCTCTTTCTCTAACCATCGTCTGTCCGTTCAGGAATATCAGCTATGTCTCGTATTGCTCACTATAGCGGTATGTGTAGCTGCTCACCCTAGAATCCCTAAGAGGTATCCATATCTTCTCTATCACCTTGGGTACCCATTGTTGAAATACTGCTGGTGCGTTGACTGCGAAGGCGTGTAGTAATAATACTCCACTGAACCTTCCTACTTCTTGTCTTGAGTCTACGTATAGACGTGTTTTGGTAAGTTTTGGTTCGTACCATGCAATACTCATAGCTCACCTTCCAACATTGTCAGAGCTTGTCCAACTTCTTTCAAGAGGAACGCTTCATTGTGTAGCGCAGGTGCGGACCGAACCATATCACCTATGTACATGAACAATCAGCTACATGCGTTCCGAGGTCGCTATGAAGGAAGCTGAACATACCTATCACATGAGCCGCAGCCATCATCACGGTAGAATCTGAGCATGTCGTCAATGGTCTCAAATCTATGATGGTGGTCTATCAGCTTGGTTGACTGGGGAGTTCTCTCGAAAGCTGTACATACACTCATACAACCTCAATACCTTCTGCTGTGCTCTGTCGGGCGTATCATCATTGGTCAGATCCAGCAAGTGATCTAGGAATCAAGCCGAGTATAAGCTATCAGTACCTCAGTTGCGCATACAATAGCTCACCTATAGCTACTATAGCACCAAGTCTCTCGAACTGATTATTACTCCGTGTATAATCGAATGTCTTGTGAAACACTTCTGCCCATACGCCCTTCATACCGTCATGTCCTGGGTACTCCTGGGTGTAGGAGGTTACCTATACACATCCAGATATGAGTTAGCGATGATACTCTGATCTCCATTATAGAGGCAGAGTGTAAGGTAGCTCACATGATCGCGAAGGTCCTGTCCAGCTTGGATTCTAACATCCTCATTCCTGTATATGGACTGGTAAGCTTATTATGTTCCGAAAGAAGGAGCAAAGGCAGAGCTTACCTGCTAGCTAGACGCTGGAAGATGTTGTCCAGAGCGTCGGATTGGGATGACATTTTAGCGGGTCATGTGGAGGTGAGGGAGGGTCGAGAGACCGAGGAAGGAGAAGGGAAAGGTGGGAAGGGGAAGATGACAATGTGATCTGATCTAAATGAGCCTTTCTCTTTGTGCACCCCTCGATGTCTGAGGTAGGCCGACGATGTCTGTTGCAAGTCTCGAGGATGATCTAGTGGGAGGAGAGGAGTTGGGTTGACAGTTGAGTTGAGGATGGATGATGATGGATGTGAACATGTAGACAACCACCTAAACGTCTTTGGTAACCGAGAGTGAGAGTGTAGGAGACATGTCACGTGGTGACTTCTATGTGACCCACCCACTTAAAAGCCAGTTACTGTATACGCGTGGTGGAGGAAGTCAAAGTTGGAGGAAAGTTGGAAAGTCAATCATGATCATACGCGTATGAAAGATAATGTTCAGACTTTCCTCATCCTCATCATCATCATCATCATCATCATCATCATCATCATCATCATCATCATCATCATCGGCCCCTCTCTCCAAAGTCAACTTCAGAAGACAAGATAGCTCGACATGGTCAAGCTGATGAGAGCAGCCATCGTAAAAGTAAGCCCAACAGCTTGTAATTGGTCGGCTTTTCCTTTCGTCGGTGTCCTCGCAGCTAATCGTGGACCTTTTATCGAACAGGTCTTCTCGACCAAACACTCCTTGACCCTTCCTGCAGCTGCTCTGGGCTACATCGAGCAGGTATTACTGGAAGTGAGTATCATCGGAACTTAAAGTAGCACGATATACTAGGCCACGTACTGAAGCTGTTACTGACCACCCTATAGAACGAAATACCGGAAGATGAGTGGATAGTCGGACTTGAATTCTGGGCGAGGGAATATCTCAAGGGAGAAGGTGAGCTAGGGTATCATTTTTACCTGTACTAGGATCATTGAGCTCATCAACCCTTCTGATACCAGACTCGTCATCCTTGGTGTCGCTACCTGCACTGAAGAGAGCGTATGAGAGTTTGCAGCTAGGGGTAGGCTCACTATTCATCTCTGCCTATTCCTCTCATGATGCATGAAACAGCAGACGCTAAAAGTAACTCACTGCTCACAGACAACAGACGACACCGCTCAAGCTGATCCTTCAGAAGTGAACGTCGAATCCCATTTCTCAGTGATAGATTCTTTCGATATGCCTCCAGTGCATTTCGATGCGGTGAGAGGGGGCTTCACAACGTATGTCTCGATAATGCTACTTCCTATCTGAATGACCAATAGACGGACTTATCTGAATTCGTGCTTCCCGTAGATCAAAACCCAAACCTTCAATAGCAGGTCAAGCGTCTAGCAGATCTGCGTTCCTTAGAGAACGATGGGGAATAATCAAAGAAGTGCGTTCTACCTGTCTAGCTGGATGAATGGCGAACGTATCGAGAGAACTAATGCTGATGATGAATCAGATCATTCTTCGAAATGAGAACTTTACACCACCAGCAATAGGGGGACACGACCGTTCAAACTACCTGAAGCTCACTTCCACGCGTAATCTCTTAGGAAGAGCCGGTCAACTTTTCCTGCTATTTGGGATGTTATCTAGAGATCCAGAGGGAAGATTATGTCTCGAAGATGGAGAAGGCAGGGTGGTGCTGGATATGGAAGATGCTGTGAGCTCCTCAAATATCTGGGAGTAAGAGAAAAGCTGACCGAGCGCATGTAGGTTCCTGGAGAAGGTCTTTTCACTGAGGGATGTATGGTATTGATAGAAGGGGAGTACACTATCGATGAGACTGTCAGAGTTTTGGCGATGGGTCATCCGCCGAGTGAGAAGAGGGATGTAGCTAGGTGAGCTAAAATTCCCATGAGATGACATACGAGGCTGACTAATCGGAGGATAGAGGGTTACATGGACATGTGGATTTCCTAGGTGGCGGAGCTATGTCTCTGAAGGAAGAGGTGAGTAAGGCATATCCACGAAAGAGCTAGTACTGATTTGCATGGGTCTTAGCAAAAATATCAACCCTCCATTCTGGCAAACACTCAAGTTTCCTTCGTCGTCCTGTCGGATGTCTGGTTAGATCACCCTCGAACGATGCCAGCGCTACGAAGGATGTTAGAAGGATATGCAGAAGCAGTGGAGTATCGTCCGATGGCATTTGTGTTCTGCGGTAATTTCAGTCAGAAAGGTTGGGAAGGCGAAGGAGGGTTGAAACGATATACCAGTAAGTCTCTCTCAGCTGCCAAAAACCTTTCCAAGCAGGTAAGGGATATAGCTGATCAAAGCGACTTATTTTGTATAGACGGATTCAACGCTCTAACCGATCTCCTCCTTGAATTTCCCTTACTTCATTCATCACATTTCGTCTTCGTCCCCGGACCACTAGATCCATGGTCATCTACTACACTCCCTCGTCCGGCTATACCCTCTGTTTTCGCTTCTCGTTTGACGCAAAGAGTACCGAAAGCGAGATTTGTTTCTAATCCTTGTAGATTGAGGTATTTCGGTATGGAGCTGGTGATTTGCAGAGAGGACTTGATGGGGAAAATGGTAAGGAATTTGGTGGGTGTGAAGAAAGAGGGTGAAGCAGATATGAAGAGATATGTGAGTCCTGCTATATCCACCTCATGTCTAGAATATTGCGAGTACTAGTAATGCTGACTCATGCATACACTTT
This sequence comes from Kwoniella bestiolae CBS 10118, assembly GCF_000512585.2. Taxonomy (NCBI): domain Eukaryota; kingdom Fungi; phylum Basidiomycota; class Tremellomycetes; order Tremellales; family Cryptococcaceae; genus Kwoniella; species Kwoniella bestiolae. The sequence continues at coordinate 2,746,017 of NC_089241.1, read as the reverse complement.
CAGCTTGTTCAGACGATACTCGATCAGACTCATCTTTCACCATTACCAATATCCATCAGACCGACACTATGGGAGTATGACCATGCCCTGAGATTATACCCTATGCCATCTGCTTTGGTCCTCGCCGACAAGTATGAGAGATACGAATTGACGTATGAAGGTTGTCATGTCTTCAATCCTGGTAGATTCGTTGGATCGGGAGGTGAGGGTGGTGGAGAGTTTGAATGGAGTATGTATTATCCTGCTACGGGGAGGAGCGAGAGGAGGTGAGTGATTTAGCTGGACGACCAGTATGGCGTAGATCAGCTGATGTTTGTTTCGGTAGTGCTTTGACGTTGGATCAGTAGTGTAGGTCAACATCGTACCTCGGTATGATATGACTAGCAACTCATATTAGTATATGTTTGTCATGTAGATTAGACCTATTGTTGTACCCATTACCAATGCATCGCATCTGTTTGTATAGCAATTTTGTAATTTCGAGTATCCATTCCCTCCTTCAATAACCAGTGTAAACACAAGTTGAAGCAGCAATATTTGCAGATCGTCCCAACAAAAGTCAAGAGATCCCAAGACTACTCTATATAGGTTCTCTCTCACCCCGCTCCGTTTCTCCTTTACTCGTTATAATGGGTGAGGAAGGAAAGCACCGCTGAGTCGATGCATCGAGGTTTGTTGAGAGGAAAAAAGAAGGAGAAGGGAAAATCAATCGCATTGAAATCTTACCTAACATACCTCCATGCTACCTGCAAGCAAGAAAGGAAAGGAACGAGCGGAATCAATTTGTCGAAATGGGAGAAAATGAATAAATCCAGAGCATTTTAATCAGACGATTACCGATGAGGGTGAGGTCGAGAAGAATGGGAGAGGGATAGAGGGGAAATGACAAAAACGCCGAAATCCCGAGAGACCAAATGAGGCGAAATTCCACCAAAATTCTTTGTTCCCATCCCCTGCTGTACAGTGCACCACCAATACTCTCTCACCCTAGGTCGTTGGACGTTGCTTGCTTGCAGTTTGGTCGTTCGTACAATTCAAGGTTTTCTTCATCGCATCTGGTGATACTCCTTCTTCTCCTCTATCCAACAAGAATTGTATGTCCACCCCTACTACCTCAACACCAAAACGGACGGTACGCTGACTTATAGACTCTCCCTGCTTCATCTCGACTTATTCCCCTCATCATCGACTTGCCCACATCAACTAAACCATTTTATCTCTCCCCACTCAATCATAATAATCTTCGACAAATAGCAAAATGGTAAGTTTAGGATATCTGGGTTCATGGATAGTCAAGGCGGCGGATAAGAAGGGATGCACATAGAGGTAGAGAGTACGGGATGGGGTGATGGGTATCAGAGAATAACGGAAGGAGAATATGAGGAATCCTTTAACAGAATATACACCTAGAGGGATAGAAGTGGAGACAAGAGGAAGGAATAAGCAGGACGATGGAGGATCGAAAACGGATGCTATCGTACTCGTCACGCACACAGGCTTACTTCTAAATCATCATTCACAGGCCGATTTCACCACCGGAGAGGAAGCTGCCGCCAAAAAGGCCTCTAGATCTTTCAAGAAGTACTCTTACAGAGGTGTTGAGCTTGATCAACTCCTCGATCTCTCCAACGAGGACTTCATTGAGGTGGGTTTGGGTTGTTGTCTAAGGAACAGGAATTTGTGCTGATTTAGTCTTGCCATTTTTCTAATCTCCTTCAAATGTGATATCAACTGTATCATCTATCTCATATACCGACGATCTCTCCCTCCTCTTTTTCGCCTTTCATTCACCTCATTCCCTCATTTTCCGTACCTATTCGCTCCCCTCCACCACACAGCTCGTCCACGCCC